>NC_139700.1:24569105-24574105 GCF_964188405.1 Protomyctophum parallelum | reverse complement strand
CGTCTTCTTTTTGTTTGATTGGTCAGTGTAGCTTTCAGAGAGTGAGTGAGTGAGTTCTCCATGGCTTCAATTAGTGTCAGTGAGACAGACGGTGGGTATCTGTGCTGCCTGCCTGCCACGCTTGCTGCTCTTACTCTCTGACACAAAGGACGCTCATCAGTCGCTTTCTTCCTCACTGCCTCTTTTGTCTTTGTGTTCTTCCTCGTGCGGTGCGGTTGGTCGGTCGATCCGTGGAAGGATCTTGATTGGATTTGTTTCTCGTAGCGATATGTCCCTGCGGACAAGTTGCTGTAGAATCAAACAGGTCTGGGTTAGTCTGACTCGTCTCATGGGGCGGGGGGGGGGTATTTTTGGCTCTGTGCCCAACAGCTTCGAGCCTACAATGCTCTAAATGTTACACACTTTGAAAAACAAAGTGGAGAGTTGTTAGGTAGCTTATGAACTGTATGCTTATATGTTAATGGTGGTGGTGGGGGGGGGGTCTTCCACTGCTGTGCTTTGGAACACGTGCTTGCCCTCTGGCTAAACCTCGGGCACAAAGTGTTATGAACCCTGTTTTATGTATTTACTATACTGTAGGTGTAGTGTCTGTCATGCATGTCTGATGTCTGTGTGTTCTTTGCATTTACTGTGTGTGTGTGTGTGTGTGTGTGTGTGTGTGTGTGTGTGTGTGTGTGTGTGTGTGTGTGTGTGTGTGTGTGTGCGCCTGTGTGTGTTTTGTCCTAGTCCTCCCCTTGACTTTGAACCATGACTGTTTCCTCTAACGTACGTCATGTGGGGAGACCATGTTTCCATGCATACAACCAAGATGAGATCAACAGACTATTACTTTTACCATATCTTTTATATGACCAAGCATGGACATATCCTGCCAGAACCGGCAAGTTATGGTACTTTGATCGTGTACATTTATAATAAAAAACACACTACACTTAATAAAAATGTATATCCTGTGACTTTTTGGAGACAAAGATGGGAGAGCCACCCATATGATCTTAATATGTGTGATGATGTTTCCTGTTGTTGAAAGTTTAATATGTTGAATGATCCTTCCCTAAGGGCAGAAAAGCACACTGTCACTTCTAAGAAAGCCAGTTTGACCACCCTTTTGAGCTGAGTTTCGAACACACACACAGGCGCGTGAGTGCGTGCGACACGTGTGTGTACGTGTGTGTGTGTGTGTGTGTGTGTGTGTGTGTGTGTGTGGCAGTATTTGCTTCCTTGGCGAGGCCACCCCTCCTGTACCTGTCCGTGTCACGTTTCAAGGTGAGGGTCAGTAAGGGGGCCCCTGTGCAGTGGGACCGGGACATGACAAAGAGGGCTTGTGCCCGCACAGAATCCAGACCACCGTCTCCTGCCACCTGAGACTCTCTTGGGCACGTGTTCGCCCCTTCCACCCACCCAGTGTGTCCTCCTGGAGACACCATCTAAAAGCTCCATGACACTGCACTGCCTATCACACATTGGCTGCAGACTTTGGACAGTAATACAGAGTGTGGTCGAATGGTTCCATTTGGTTCCATACATTCTGTGACATTCTGTGACTTACACAGAGGATTTTACTGTGTAGTTTGTTGTACCTCAGAGCATTCGACCCACATCTACCTCAGACGCTGATCTGCATTTTAAAAGCATCTTTAATGGACGAGGAACGGCACAGTACAATCCTGAGTGTCAAACTCAAAGTTAAGACACTTTGACATTCACATTTTGCTGTGTAGATGTCTGCTGCATCTGTTAAAATGCAGTTAAACAAGTATACATTACATCTTAGTGCCTTCTCTTTTTTTGCTCACTAGCAGTCACCCTGTTCAGTGTTCACCCGCCCCTCGCCGTTGCTTTTCCTTCTCATATACACTAAAGTCTTTGTGGAACTGGGAAAGCTGCTGAAAAGAGCTCTGTAATGTATACAAGTCTGTGGTGCACGAGGCAAACTCAGGAATCTCTCAGCTCACCCAATCTTCAACTATTAGTCTATATTTAGTAGCTATACCCTGCATCAATGTGTCAATATGGTATTAATTTGTGTCTGTGTTGAGTCAAACCAGAGGATCCTCCTGCCATTATTCAGTCAGTTTCACTTTGTTTAAACAAATTCTAAACAAATAGTCTCAAAGTAGTTTGCTTTTAATTTAAAGCATATAGCTTTCAAAGCATTTTAAAGATGAACCACAAAACAACATAGCACTAAAGAATAAAGTTGATGATGTTAATTTTGAGGTGGTCTTGGCTTAAAGGGATAGTTCACCCCCAAAATGACTTTTTTTCTATTGATTACATACACTCCATGGAGCCTTGAATACATGGAGATGTTCTTTGAGGGGCTACATACATTGGCTTGTGGTTGGCTGATCACCCCATAGTGATGATTTGATTGGCTGAGCAAAGTACATATTGAAGATAAAAGTGAGGGCAGAAAAGTGAGGACGCCAAAAGTGATTGGCCGGAATTACCTTTGTGATGATGATTTGATTAGCTGAGCACGGAATGTAATGTAGGATGATAAAAGCGCCTTTTTTGTTACCAATAATTCCATTGAGTCTCCATTGAGTCTCCTACCAGAGACTGGCGTCTCCATTGAGTCTCCTACCAGAGACTGGCGTCTCCATTGAGTCTCATACCAGAGACTGGCGTCTCCATTGAGTCTCATACCAGAGACTGGCGTCTCCATTGAGTCATACCAGAGACTGGCGTCTCCATTGGGTCTTATATACCAGAGACTGGCGTCTCCATTGAGTCTCATACCAGAGACTAGCGTCTCCATTGAGTCTCATACCAGAGACTGGCGTCTCCATTGAGTCTCCTACCAGAGACTGGCGTCTCCATTGAGTCTCCTACCAGAGACTCCAGTCATCAAATTATTGGCTTGGGAATGAGACAAAAACAAACAAATGTCCATGAATTCAAGGCTTCAATGTATAATTGATAGAAAATAATTATGTTTGGGTTAACTATCCATTTAAAGCATTCACGTGCAACCATTTTGTCCTGACATCAGGGTTATCTTAAAGGTTGTATGCTTGTTTAAATGGATAAATCTGCGAAACCTCATAAACGTTAAATTGTCTGTCCGGCAACGGATCCTCGAAACGAAAATAAACAAACAATACTGACAGACAAGGACGACTGCAAGGGGGAAACCTGTAAAGTGTGCAGTTTCCCCCCCCCCACCCCCCCCCCCCCCCCCCTTTCTCTCCAACCGAAAGACGGTTGGAGGTCGAGCTGTCTCTGTTCTCATGGATCATCTGTATTTGGGGGGCGTGAGTTCATTCACTGAGACCTTCACTCAATTTAGATTAGAGATTAGAAGCTGGGCTAAATCATTTCAAGTCAACACAGAACGAATAAATAGACACCGGCAACCACTGACGTCTTTAAAAGAACGTACTTAAGCAGACATTTGAGGTAGAGAGAATGGAAACAAGGACAAAGGCTAGAGAGGTTCCTTCAGGTGACCTTCAGGTGGGTTGTGTGTGTGGGCGTAGTGAAGGTAGGTGTGTGTCTGTACATGTGCAAGCTTTCGGGGCTGGGGACGGGGGATCTCATGTTTCACCTGTCCCACTGGTCCACGGACCCGTGACCAGTGAGGTGAGGGCTAGACATAACATGCCTGCTGACAGAGCAACTTCTGTGGAGGAGAAACGAGAGAACACGAGGAACTGGATCATTATCACACACTGGCGGTCACAAGGCCTCTGCGCTCATATGCAAACCAGCCGCGGATAAAAGGATGTCACAGGCCTAATGTGCACACATGTATGCGGCGTATGAGAAAGGTTCAGTGAGAACATAGTGCACGACTGTACGTCCTGGTAGCTGGTAGGGCTGTCCTCAACGGAATAAATTCTAAAGTCGCCTAATCATCCTTGGAATTTGTCGACTAATCGATTTGTTGATCAACTCGACAGATCTGTAAAATTGTGTTTGCTGCCTTTTCAGATTGGTGAGTTTGAGAACTGAACATCAGAATTATTGTTTATATTATTATACACAACACAACATAAAAAGACAGGAGAGAGAGCCTGAGAAACGGCCATACAACCACATACAAGCATTTGCAGCAGGCACTCAAATGGCCTCTTTGTAGGCCCTGTAATTGGAATGAGTGGACTTTAAATAATTTGACTATATGTGCAGGTACATGAGACATAATGTGCACATGCTAATGTTGATTAAACATAACAATGGCTACTGGCTATTGACATAAAGTTATAGAGTTTACAAGAGATGTGCTTGGGGGGGGGGGGGGGAGCATAACAAAGTCTTTGTCAACAAAGTCTTCCAATCCAACTCCAAACTGACGGATTAATAGATTATTTGGCTTTAAGTGGACAGCCACAGTAGCTATAGTAGAAGCCCCAGGAGGGGTCCATGCGCAGTTGCGCACCCCCCCTTATTTATTTTTCTAGTTTGGATTTTTGGGATCCATAGGACCTCTAATATACATATTTTGATGAACCCAAGAACAAATATGGCCTAAAGTATTCAATGTTTTAGACCTGCCAAATTGCTGGTGGGAAAAAAAAAATGGGACCAACCTTGTCATGCCACCTTGTCAGGAAGGGGGTAAATACCTAATTGATTCAAGGTTTGACTACATTTTGGCGAGAGAAACAGCCATAGTTATTTTCCAAAAGGTCCCTTTAGCTGTCACTTCAATATGGAAATGGGTAATGGGTTACATGGATACCTTCAAGCCTTTACAGACATGCCAAATTTATGCCAATATCATGCCGTTTTGGGCAAGAACCATGACGTTTTATACATGCAGAACAAATGTGTAATTTCTGCCTATTGTAAAAATGAGACCACTTTACTCTATAGCTGTATGAGACCACTGTACTTTATCTATAGCTGCATGGGAACACTGTTCTACATCTAGATACCACTGTACTGTATCTAGACCACTGCACTGCATCTATAGCTGCACAAGACCACTGTACCTAAACCACTGTACTGCATCTGTATCTGTATGAGACCACTGTACTGCATCTTGACTA
>NC_139700.1:24529105-24564105 GCF_964188405.1 Protomyctophum parallelum | reverse complement strand
TCTTGAAGCCCCCATCCGCCCTTCCTGGGGTGAAATATTCATTTCCCCAAATTGGGCAAAATACACACATTTTGTAATTTACACACCACCATCAAACGGATAATACGTGAAAAAAAGCTTAAAGCTAATTTCCATTGTGGTTCCCGCGCAACACATTGTGAGCTTGTAGATTGGCTATTCTCGGTGTATGCTTCAGGGGACTGAGTCTCTATCATGCATCTATAAATGCACCAAGTCTCTGTGTGTACTGTGTACGTACGCGTGTACGTACGTATGTATGCACGTCTATTATCCACGTAACTCGAAAACCGTTCGCCCCACCGACTTCAAATTTGACATGCAGTGCCCGGTGTCAAGTCCATCGGATAGCCAATTTCTCTTCCCGGGTTCTGGACCTGATCACCCATATATCTCCATATATGGAGCTGGCCTGTTCTAACATCACAATGGTTGTTATGACACACAATGGTGTTGTGACATCTGCATAGACTCTATATTTGGGCATGCCTGACAAAGAACTCCATATATGGGCATAAAAGGGACACAGATAATATAATTGGGTGGGGCATGCATTTCCAACTTGCATTGTTCAAGTAGGCCAGCGCCAAACTGGCACCACTTGTAAGATCGCGTGCATGACATCTCTGGAGATCTAAGAGTTTGAGGTTTGAGGTCAGATGTAGAGTTGCTGGCCGGCTCCGTATTATGCAGATGTAGGTGATGATCCAGTCTTCTGCATGTATAGTTATCCAGGGTTAGATGAGGTCAGTGTCTTGATCTTCATAATGGAGATGGCCATATATGGTGGCGTGACGTGTCACGGGGCGTGACCATATATGGGGGCGTGATGTCACGAAGCATGACCATATATGGAGGCATGATGACACGAGTCGCTAAAATAGCCGATTTGCTCGTATACACATGATGTAAATTCTCCATTCATTGCCAGTGGGAATTTAGTCTTTGTGTAGAACAAAATAGCCAATTTGACACTATAGCTGACTATAGCAGTGGGTCCACAGCCCAAACCTGGATCCTGATTCCTGACCCACTGTTTGGCATGACCACGTTCAATGAGGCATTTAATGTGGTCAATGCATGCCTCATTCCTACTCTTTATAGTACGACCATTGCCAAAAAGAACAGCTCAACAAGCTCCACACCCACAACACCAGAGGGAATTCAACAAACCATGTGCAACCCAGATTCGGCACAAACAAGGGACTAAATTCATTTCGCTCCTATGCCACCAAAATGTGTAACGCCCTACCAACAGTCATTAAGACATGCGAATCCCTTGACTCCTTCAAAACCGCTTTCAAAGGGCACCTACGGACGGCTGCAATTCAAACTGGCCCCCGTAAATTCTGAATCTCCCCCACCCCCTTTTCCCCTCACTGTATATATATTCTTTCCCTTTTTCCCTTTTCACCTTTTTACGTCTCTAAATGTTATGATGAATTGAAAATGGTGGACCCTCTTGTAAACAAGTGTAATGCTTTATTGTGTTGTCCACTCACAGTTGACAGTTTTTGTATTGAGTTGTATTGAGTTGCAACTCTTGAGTGATGGATTAGGCTATACGCTAAATGAAGCTTAAAGGCAACCAGATCTTGTTTTAAAGATGATTGTTTACAATGTGGAAGAAGGGACATCCGCACACTGCCACTTGCTAGTTCAGAGCAATTTTATTAATTGAGCAAAATTGCTCTGAACTAGCAAGTGGCATGCAGTGTGCGGATGTCCCTTCTTCCACATTGTATACTCTTTGTCATCATCTCACCTGCTCCAAATTGCCTGCCGGGTGTGCGGAAGTCTTCTTTCTATAAAGATGATTGGTTAAAACAGGCGTTTTCAACTGATTGTGAACCAGGGACCACCACCCTGACTTAGAATCAACCTGGGGACCACTATTGTGTTGGGTGGGGATATATGGCCTAAGATTAGTGCTTTTGTAAATTAACACTTGCTATGCATCCCATGTGTATACATCCCATGATCCCACTGTTTCTCAACCATTGACTACTGGTAAAATGTCCTAATAATAACTCAACCAGAAAATCCGGTGCACTTGACTTCCCCCTTCTTGAGATTCTAACTGCCTTTTTCTGTTGAATTTCTTGAACTCCAACTTGTCAGTAAATTACTACATGGATGGACTCATCATAGGTCACCAGGTCATTCAGTTCACGGTTTCTCAACTAGTGGAAACAACATTTAAAACAAATCAACAAATCCTACATTACTCAATGCATGGTCAGGGACCACATGCAATACCTCCACGGACCACCAGTGGTCCACGGACCACCTGTTGAAAACCCATGGTTTAAAACATGATCAACAGGTATTATTATTATATATTAGGAAGAAGCTTTTTTTTCATAAAGTGTACAGTATTTGTTAAAATGTTGTTTTTATGTGGGCAAGCCCACTATGAAATACCACTCATTTTCTTCATTTAACTATGTCATTAATAATATACCTTAGAGCTGTGGAAATAATAAAAAGTCCCCCTGTCACGGGGCAACCCGTGCCCTATATACAAGCACACATCAAACTGCTTTCTATATGAAAGCAGTTTAATGTTTTAAACTTGTGTATTGAAATTGTAATCACTGATTTGTTAGTTGTCTCTCCTGCACTGCTGGTGGAAATTCCCTTGATTAGGTATGGGCCAAGTGCTGTGCAGGAGAGGGGTGTTTCTTATGCTTTGAGTAATTATTTGTCATTGAGTTTTCATGCTGATATATACTTGTTTAATTGTAACGCATTATTGAGAATGTTTAGGTTACTTTTATGCTTATTTATGGGAGTAATTATTATTGAAGTAGTTGAGAAGAATTGTGCTAATAGAGTCTGTCCAGTGGTAGGATCCACTCCTATTTAAAGGAGGCTGCAGGGACAGGCTAGTTAGTTAGAAGTGGGCAATGACACAGGTAACATCCCTGATAGTTAGGTAAAGTAAGCTTAAGTTGTGGCAAATCTGCAAAAAAAAAGAAAAGCTTACCACTAGCTTTCTTCACAGATGTGTTCATAAACATGTCTACTATCACAGAAAAAATTGTTCCAACCCAACTCCCTTGGGAAACTTTGTGACAGCTGCTGAAAGTTGGGGTACCATTATCAACCAATATAAGGCAAAGAATTCCAAATTGCATTATACTAGTAAGTAAGTAGCATGTGACATGTCAAACTAGGGGGTTTTCATGATGCTGAATCCATTCCAAGCATGAGTTTTGCACAAAAATACTCCTTGGCCTAAATTCGGCCATAGCCACTTGCCCAAATGTGCCCAAATGTGCTGACCTCATCACATTTGTCATGACAGCTATGGGCATTTGATTTGTAGGCAAAGGACTGTTTCTTTTGTGCAAAACAAATGCTTGCAATGGATTCAGCATCATGAAAACCCTCTAGTTTGACATGTCACATGCTACTTAAAGTATAATTGCCTTATATTGGTTGATAATGGTACCCCAACTTTCAGCAGCTGTCACAAAGTTTCCCAAGGGATTTGGGTTGGAACTAATTTTTCTGTGATAGTAGACACGTTTATGAACACATCTGTGAAAAAAGCTAGTGGTAAGCATTTTTTTGCAGATTTGCCACAACTTAAGCTAACTTTACCTAACTATGAGCTGAGGGAGAGCTACAGGGCCTTGTGTGATCAAGGTATAGCCTGAAGAGAGTTCTTATCCTGTAATTTTTCTATTTTTGTCCAGTATTTAGTTTTGCTATTTGAATTGACTTTTGCACTGAAAACTGTCTGGACTTTGGTGGAGGAGTTTGGGAAATAAAAAACCCTTTAACTGCATTGCTGACTGTTCTTGGAGCCTTGGCCATTGGGGCAACTTCACCCTCCCTCCCCCCCCTTCTATTTAGCCTAGAACTGGAGGTCTAGAACTTGGGGTATGTGATCAGTGACTACATGTACTGTAGTCTTTGGCTTACAAAATACATCTTTGTGATGTCACTGATCACATGACCTTGGCCCAAGTTCTAGACCTACACAAAAGGGGTGGACTTTTTTATTATATCCTCACAACTCCTCTAAGGAATATTAATGACATATTTTAATGTTGAAAATGAATGGTATTCCCCTCTAAGTTTGCCTGGTTTGTCTGGTGGGTGGTGGTGATCCACCTGAACTGAAGCCGCACCTACAGCTGTTGTTGTATGATGAGGGGGAGGTGTTAGGGGAGGGGATGATATTGTGATGTCACTATATCACAGTTTTTTTCATTGGCACGTTTGACTGTCAAGGTTTCAGCCTCCAGGAAGAAACCCTAAATACAAAGGGAAGACCTCATTGCACATAACCACACCAAGGCGTGTTTGGGAGACAAGAAATACATGGTGTCTTTATGTGGGCAATATGTGTTTTTTGATATTTTAGTGTCTGTGATGTCACAGACACTGGTCTCACTTCCTTCCTGGACTATATTTTGTCTCAGTAAGACTGCACTCCCCCTCTGCACAAGGATGAGCAGTAGGCCTACACCAAAGCATTATGGTCATTGTAGTAATCCAGCAATCCAGTCAAACCCTATACTAGTCAAACACACAGACTACATTATTGTTCTGGCCAGAGTGCAAACTTCAAATTGTGCTACTGTTATCTACTAGAAATACTATTAACATTGAGTGACTGGAGTTTAATAATTGTGTAACACAGGGCCTTGGTCATAGTTGCGCTCTGTCTTGTTTAACTATTCATGAGCATTCCACTACAGAAGAGGAATATGCGGCCGACTTTCATACCATTCGATTATTTCCACTGGGTTTAGCTCATTTTTCTCCCTCAGGAAAAGAAGAAGCCCTTCCCCCTGTTTTTTTTTTAAAGATCCGCTGAATGAATCCCAATATGACAATATTCATGCTTAACCTGTTAAAACTGGGAAAGCATCTGTATCATTTTAGAATTTAGTACTGTAATACTGTAAGTTTTTTCCAGAAACCTCTTTAGAATAGTGCAGGTTTTCAAAAATAGCAGATAAACAAGCTTGCAGCGTGGCAGCTTGTAGTCCTTGTACATCTGCTATTTTAGAACAATTTAAATGTGGGTTTTTTTAACACAAATCTTCTTTTCTGGGGGTCCCTGGCACAAAACATTTTCAGATGGGGGACCGCAGCCATATATAAATGTAGGGGTCCTCATGAAAAAGTTTGAGAACTACTGATTTAGTAGGCATCTGTAGAATTGGCCTCAGGTCTGTGTGTGTGTGTGTGTGTGTGTGTGTGTGTGTGTGTGTGTGTGTGTGTGTGTGTGTGTGTGTGTGTGTGTGTGTGTGTGTGTGTGTGTGTGTGTGTGTGTGTGTGTGTGTGTGTGTGTGTGTGTGTGTGTGTGACTCTTTGAGATTGTTTCAAATGTACTATAAATAAAATGTATGATTACTTAATCTGTATTATTTATCATTTCAGATCCAATTGGGAGTGCGAGTGTGGAAGCACAGCAATTCAACTCCCATGCACCAGGTAAGCCATGCATTCATCGTATCAATTACCGTGAGTTTCAGAGTTCATGAAATAATATGTATAGCACTTTTGATCCACTTTACCCTATATCATTTGTCGTATGACAATTAGTGGAAATTGCTGATCTTCAAGCTGTAATCAGGTAGTAAAAGAAACTCAGTGAAAGAAAGACCAGTGACACCTGCTATTGTTCCCTCTGGGTTTAATGGTGCATTACACTGATTACAGGACATCTTATATCCAGCATTATATCAAAGTTATCAAATTGAGCTTTGAGGAAAATTTTGGCATTTGAGGCAAGTTCTTTTTTTTTGTTGGCCAGGCATATACTGTATGAAGTTGGGACAATAACAGGAGATAACTCAAACTCCCATCCACACAGTCAAATCTTTAATGTTAATTTAATTCAGGAGTAAATGAACACAGCATGAACATCTACAATAGGAACTTGCCTGAGGGACTGAGGGACTAACTTTGCTACTACAGGGAAAACATCCACATGTACATGTTACTATTATTATATTTACACTTTGATTGCTCTTTGTTTTGAATGTTATGTTATCTATGCTGCTGCATTGTCTGTAGGCCTAAGGAAGGCAAAAGAAAAAAAAGTTTTACTCTTATGTCCCTGTACACAAGATGTAACAATAAAGTACAGTACAACCTTGAACCCAAAGCCCTGCTTCTAGCTACAGTACAGTACTTTGTACAATGCTGAGTGTTAATTGAAGGGTACACTTTGTACACTCTGACGGTGTACAAATATTTATAAACCAAATACACCCTGCCCTATGGGCTGGCAGGGGAGCGTGGTTTT
The DNA here is from genome assembly GCF_964188405.1 of Protomyctophum parallelum. NCBI lineage: Eukaryota > Metazoa > Chordata > Actinopteri > Myctophiformes > Myctophidae > Protomyctophum > Protomyctophum parallelum. The sequence goes on along the minus strand of NC_139700.1, from coordinate 24,557,813 downwards.
GGTCGCTGCACTAGCGCCTCCTACAGGTTCGTCAGAGTGCCTGTTCACCTGCGAGCAGAAGTGGGAAGGCTAGTTCCTCTGCACACTGTAGACAACCTCTGTACACTTCACCCTTGTGCCTCACAAGGATGAAGTGTGCAGAGGTTGTCTACACCCTGCACCATCACCCTACACCAGTAGGGGTTCGCAGTGACAGGAACTACATATGTACACAGAATTAGGCAATGACTGAAATTGGGGATAAAACTAAAACGACAACACGGCTGATGTCAGCTGTACATAACTGCATTACTGACCCACCAACCACACCAATATCCAGGTAGGGGTGGGTGGGGGTGGGGGGCATTGCCACAAACCTAGGTAACACAAACAAAAGCTATTCTCTTCAATCTGTCGCTGCCATTCACTTCACAACGAATACTGGACTACTCGCCCCTGTGCTTGCCCGTTTTTCCTCCCGGAATTTTCCACAGTGAGGGGGATAACTTTGTAATATGCTATTGGCTGTTTGTATTCTTTTTGGAAAAATATAAAAAGATACTCCTGTGGAAAGGCTATAATATTTGACTTATATTGAACCTATAAACAATTTAGTATTATTTAGTATATGTAAGGTTTTGCCCCCTCAAATGGTACCTCGTCAGATAATCCCCACATATCCTACAACAACTTCTGTGAACAGACTTCACTGTAGTATCTTTTCATAAATTATATTTGTACTTGTTCTGCTGTCATGAAAGTTTATAGTTAGAGAAATTCAAAGTCCAGCCGTCTGCTGTCCAGCCTCTCCCACCCCTCACTGGGGAAAATTCTGGGAGGAAAACAGAAACGGGGCGAGTAGTCTTGTTACCACTTTAACAACACAATTTCTCCACTGCTACCTAACTGCAACCTACTATAACCCTGATCTGGTCTATATCCTGAACAGCTGACCATGAGTATCTCACAGTGCCAGAGCTCTCCTCACCTGTTGAGGAGGAGCACACACCAGACCCCACAGAAGTTGGCAAGCATGCAGAACCAGCGGCCACAGCCTCCACACATGAAGACTCAGCACCTGAAGCCGCCACATCTGAGCAGGCGGATCATGCCACAGATTCTCCGGTGGTCCATGCCACAGATGCTCCGGCAGTCCCTTCTTTGGCCCCTGGTGACCATGAAGTGGAGGCCATGGCCACGGCGGCCGAGGCTCACGGAGAGGTGGAGGAAATGCACCTGTCAGCCACGCAGGCCACACACACCGGTCTGACCGAGGACCACCACTCACTGGGTGAAGGGAATGTGACCAGTGCCATTGGAACCTCCAACCACACTGTGCCGGTGATAGAGATAGAAGAGCCCACAGGGTCCGGGATGATTCCGAACCCCACCGAGGAAGCCACCACCGCGCCACAGCATGCAACAGACGCGGCAGAGCCTGCGACAGATGCGCCACAGCATGCAACAGATGCGCCACAGCATGCGACAGAGGCGGCGGAGCCTGCGACAGATGCACCACAGCATGCGACAGAGGCGGCGGAGCCTGCGACAGAGGCGGCGGCGCCTGCGACAGAGGCGCCTGTAATAGAGGTGGCGGCGCCAGCGCAGGATGAGGTACAACCTGGCGTTGCCGACGGCACAAAAGGTAACTGCTGCGGTGACATGAGACATGGATAACGCTTGAAAACTCAAAATGTTCAAGCCAAGGCTGTGGTTAAGGATAAAGTGTGGGGGTTCAGGCATCCTAAAATAACATTTAAATGTACTGCATACAGCTTGAATACAGAAATTGCCATATCTATAGATATAGGCATAATGCTATATGGACTCCACTCCTAGTTTAAAAATATCAGCTGAGGTTGGCTGCAGGTTTACAAAAGGCCACGAAAACAGTTGCTGTGGACCACTGTGCTCTCTACACAGGTCAAGCTGGGGCACAGCACATGGGTGCAATTATGAGCTTTGCTTTCTATAGTCCGTTGATATAGTGTGTGTGTGCGTGCATGCGTGCGTGTGTGTTTGCGTGCGTGCGTGTGCCGGCATGCCTTAAATCTCCTGCCTGTCTCCTTTTTTCGACGACAATCTTTCCCTCTAAGCACCCATAATGATTATAAAATGTTCCTCTGATCAAAGTGGATCAATAATGTGGTTGTAGGGAAAAATACAGTAAGTGATTATTATTTTTGGATGGGGGAAATGAGGACCTTCTTTATCAATATGATTGTTCTACGTCTAATTAATGCACACTGTCTTCACTTGCTCAATAAAATAAAATGTTTAAAGGACCACTTCACCACTTTTCAACCTATCTTCATATAATAGGTCCTCACTAATAAGCATGCTAAAATGGCACATTTGTTCTACTCAGTCTGTGTCTCATAGGAGGGCTGTCGGCAGTTCAGATAACCGTCCACCAGTGACATCATAGTTAGGCATATTTTTTTTAAACAATATTTCTTTTACAAAAATGTTAGATTTTTGTTATCGTGAGAACGATGGATTCCATTTTCGCATTGCAACTTTTCAGGACAGTTTCTATTAGCTTGGATTTCCCCATCGATGATGTCACTGGTGGATGGGTTTCTGAAATGCCCACAGCCCTCCTATGAGACACAAAATTGTGCCATTTTATCATGATTATTAGTGAGGACCTATTATATGAAGATAGGTTGGAAAGTGGTCCTTTAATGAAACGTTTTATTTTGTTGAGCCCCCAAGGGAATGTCCTTGGCCCCCTTTTTCCCCCTACACCAAATCAATGCCGAAAAGTCCCGATTTCCAAGCTCAGTGCATTGCACTTTGTGTTGAGAGCTTGTAGATCACCTACTTTTGTGGAATGTTGCCTATTATGATGTGCAAGGAATAGGAACACCAGGGTCCATGTGGTTAAATAACATAGTATGGGTTATTATCCTTTCAGTACTATATTGTCCTCTCAGAACACGACTGGCTACTACTCATTTTCAACATTGTGCTATAACTAACTATGTCATATACCTTAGAGCTGTTTTGTGGAAATCAGAAAAAGGTCCTGCCCTTCTGTGTTGCCTGAACTGGAGAATTGATTATTGGGGTCATGTGATCAGTCAGAGACATATAGGGAAGGTGTTCTGTGCAGGCCAAAGAATTCACCTTCCGTATGTCACTGATCACATGACCCAATAATCTATACTATTACAACACAGAGGGAGACTTTTTTGTATTTCCACGCAATAACTCTAAGGTATATTAATGACATAGTTCAATGTTGAAAATGAGTGCCATTCCCCGAACACTAACCCCAACCTCAAAATTAGCTCTATGTACATACCATAGTTATAAAAGAACATACAGGTTGGTATGAAACCACTTGATGTCATCCAAGTTTTACAATACAGGAAAGCTAGGTTTCTGAAAAACAGCAGCACACCCTTCCAGTCACATGCAACAAGTTTCAGCATGACCAAAGAAACTTTCAGAGCTCAGCACGCCCCCTAGTGTTAGATAGACAGGATTGGTGCATGATGACAGCTAATGATAGTAAAATGGTTCCAACTGTTGCCTGGGTGACAGGGCGGCAGGGCCTATAGTGGTCATTTCCTCTTTTTTCCACTCTCCCTCTTTGCCGTAATATCATGCAGACACACCGGTCATTTATCTTGCATCCCTGCAGCAGGCTCTTGGTAGTCTTATGTACTCTACTGTAGATGCGTAGTAAGTAGAATTATTTAGGCTAGGGAATGTACAGCACAGTAAATATCAGTACAGCCCAGAAACTGACACAAACGATTCAATAGTGCATAAATAACGATTCTATGTATCAGAATCAGGGAAATATAGACGCTTTTATTACTTGCGCAAGCAGAGCGCGCAAGTACTGTGATCGGCTGCGTATGTCAGTGTTGTCCACCCTATGTCGGTGTTGTCCACTGGCCAATAAGGGACCACCATTCCTCATGACATAACTAAGGTAGTTAGGATTTGGTGATCGTGATACTTGTGTGCAAGGCGTAAATTGGCAGAGTGCATTTCTAGTTCTAATTTAGGTGATGGATGAAGACAAGAGACAATAAACACATTATGCATTCATTATATAGAACATGAGTTTTCAACAGGTGGTCAGTGAAGGTATTGCATGTGGTCCCTGACCATGCATTTAGTAATGTAGCAAAGTGAAGCAAAGTGAACATTTTGTATATTTCTTCCAAGGAACAGTGCAGTGAACCTTTGTGCACTGTTCCGTGGAAGTGTGTTCATGCTGTCAGTTACTGGGAAGTATGAGGTTAAGAAATTTCACAGAAAAGGGAGATAGAATCTCAGAAGGGTAAGCGTGTACCTGCTCGCCTGATTGAGTCGTCATTATTAGGAAATGTGCCTGTATCGTATACTATAATCATGTCATCATGTGTCTGCTCTGTCAGTACTGTATATCAGTTAACGGTTGGATAAAGTAAGAGAATGGAATAAGGTTAACCGTGGGATAGGAATAGATCAGTGGTTCTAAAAAAGCTCTGGACCACTCGTATATTTCAGTTAAATAATGCTTGGGCTTGATATAATTTGTTGCACATAGTATCGTGCAATGAATTTAATCAAGCCCTTAACAGTCATGTTTTTATTTCAATATTTTAATTAGCTATTAATTCAAATGTTTTCTTACATACAAAGGCATTTTATTTATATTTTAAAACATTTTCCTACGGACCACCTGCCTATTATGCCATTGACCACTAGTCTGTGGACCATCGGTTGAGAAACAGTGGTATGTATAGACATGGAATGCATTGAATAGCAAGTCTTACGAAAGCACTAATCTTAGCCCATATCCCACCCAACACAACAGTGGTCCCCAGGTTGATTCTTAGTCAGGGTGGTGGTCCTCGTCCCTGGTTTACAATCAGTTGAAAACCGCTGATATAGAAGATTATAAGGTACTATATGGTATGCTTTATGTAGCCTACCCCGTCATACCGTATACAGTACGACGATGTCACATACGGAAAATCACACCCGTGTGAAGTGAGGGGCGCTAATATATTAAAGTCTAACTCATGTTGATTAGGTGATGTAATAGTGATGTTGAATCACGTCCATTTAGAAGAGCAGAATCAACGTTTCGACCCTTCAAGACCCGGAAGGGTCGAAACGTTGATTCTGCTCTTCTAAATAAACTTATTGGGAGCTCAAGATATGGTGTGTGGAGTGGACATCCTACCTTTTTTCGGTGTATATTTTTGTTCAGCACCCGTCAACTTGTGCAACATGTGCGTGCTTCCCTTTTGTATTTTGTCTGATTGATGATTGTCCCTTCTGTCTTCTTCCCCTGCAGCCGAGCAGCCCAAGGGGAGGATGAGTCCTGTTGACAGTGAACCGCCCGCTGAAACGGAGGCCAAAAAGTCATCAAGTCAGTGAACCCATTATGCAGTCTGTTTCTTTTGAATTATAATATCTGTATTGAATTTTTAAGCTTTCACAGATGTGTCATAAATGTATACAAACAGTGTAGAACAAACAAAAACAAACAACAAAAAGAAAAGGGGAATCAGCACATCATCATGGAACTATGGATACACATTACAGTTAGATATTAATAAAAAAAGCACACCTGTGTGAACCGAGTGGTGCAATTCCCCCCCCCCCTCTCTCTCTCTCTCTCTCTCTCTCTCTCTCTCTCTCAGCACTACCCCTCTCTCTGTTTCTGGCACCCCCTACTGGTATTAATAAATGCACGCACGCAGCATTACCCCGTGTTCCAATTTCACGCATGCGCACACCACTCGTGCTCTTGACTGATACACACGGACATTCCTGGTTGTAGGAGTGGTTGCACCACTCAAATATATGTAGTACACACCACACACATGGGCACATCAAAAGGCAAATTGCAAGAGTACAGCTGGGGCTCTCCAATCCAATGAATCACTTCCTTTATAAATAGATAGATCCCTGGGCAAGTAATCTATGAGTGGCCACCAAATATTCATAAAGTTATTTTCTCTCTTTTAATTTGGCTCTGAGCCTTTCCATTGGAAGAACTCTGTAGATTTATCTATACCACTGAGTTACTGATGTGTTTCGTGAATCCAATTGAACAAAATGCATGTTCTAGCTACACAGAGAAGCTTATTGAGTAGCTTTAAAAGCTTAGCTCTTCTAGGATCCAATACCCCAAATTTTGATGGCAGCCCTAATAAAAATTGCCCAGGATATTTACAGATCGTAGACTTCATAATTTAACTCAATTCCTTTGTCATACAGGACCAAATGCAGTCTGTTTTTACACCCTGAATGTCATACATATTACAGTGGGGGGAAGAAAGGTGATAGAAAATGCACTCATTACCAATAATGACGTGTATTTATTTAAAAATGTATTACACCCACATCCACTGTTTTTCTTTGCTAATGTTGAGTAATTGCTGGCTGTTCCTTAATGGTTCCGTGCTCTAGAATAGATTTAATGGATATGTTACTTTAATAGAAATGAGTAATTGCTTGCTATGTCTTCCAGATTGGTGGATCGTTGGTGTGATAGTGGCCGTGCTTGCCGTTGGACTCGCTACGTTCTATGTCGCCAAACGAAGAAGGTAAATCTGTCACTGTAATCAGCTGCATTTTGCTTTGGACAGCATTCGTTCAACAGCAGGACCTGACACCTGTCTTTCCATGTGGCATTTTCTCATTTGTTAGCATATTTGTTACTGAAAGATCTAATGATGTGGATCTCAGGATCCACATGGGAATTGCGTGACTCCAATGTGGATCTCAGTGTCCTTGTGGCCAGCCTACATCACTCACTATATAGGCCCGATAGATTCACTAAGCTGTTTACACCCATGGATCTCAGTGTCCTTGTGGCCAGCCTACATCACTCACTATATAGGCCCGATAGATTCACTAAGCTGTTTACACCCATGGATCTCAGTGTCCTTGTGGCCAGCCTACATCACTCACTATATAGGCCCGATAGATTCACTAAGCTGTTTACACCCATGGATCTCAGTGGCCTTGTGGCCAGCCTACATCACTCACTATATAGGCCCGATAGATTCACTAAGCTGTTTACACCCATCGATCTCAGTGGCCTTGTGGCCAGCCTACATCAGTCACTATATGGGCCCGATTCACTAAGCTGTTTACACCCATGGATCTCAGTGTCCTTGTGGCCAGCCTACATCAGTCACTATATGGGCCCAATTCACTAAGCTGTTTACACCCATGTTTTGGGCGTAAAGGAATTGTCCAAACTTAGTAGTCTAAATGGTAATTGGTGCATTTATATAGTGCCTTTATCTAAGGCGCTTTACATAGATTGTGCATTACATTCACCCATTCAGACACACACACAGATGGTGGGGTAAACCATGCAAGGCACCAACCAGCACATCAGGAGCAATTAGGGGTTCAGAGTCTTGCTCAAGGACACTTCGACACTAACTCTGGGGGAGCCCAGGTTCGAACTGGCAACCTTGCGGTTACCACTCTACCCCTGAGCCACCGCTGCCGTCTGATTCAGTCATCTTTTTTTGTCAGTGAATTTTACGGAGGGCCACTCTTTCTCTAGTCTGCTCGGATGCAGACTTACATGGGACCAAAGCTTGTTGTATGTCATTTGAATTCCTTATTCTAGACTACTAATGTAGAGGAAGTTTGGAAAATTCCGTTACACCCAAAATATGGGCTGTAACGGAATATGTGCTGAGAAACACTGAACTAAACCATCTTTCCTGCAGCTGGTGCGGTAAGCAGCAGACCCTGATGATCACAGCCAAAGATGGCAGCGAGGGCAACGGGGCGGCGTCATCCTCTGTAGCCAGCGCCCGTGCTGAGGAGAGAGAACAGGAGATGGTGACCCTGATGAACAAGGAGAAGCTCCAGGAGAATGGAAATAACACAGAGGAGTTCACCGTCATCACACTAGAAGAGTCACCGGATAAAGAACAGCTGTAGTGAACGCCGACTACAAGGCTGGGATGGGCTACAAGGCTGGGACAGCAGGAATTGGTGGGAAACGGTGTGTGTGTGTGTGTGTGTGTGTGTGTGTGTGTGTGTGTGTGTGTGTGTGTGTGTGTGTGTGTGTGTGTGTGTGTGTGTGTGTGTGTGTGTGTGTGTGTGTGTGTGTGTGTGTGTGTGTGTGTGTGTGTGTGTGTGTGTGTGACTGACTGCGTGCATGTGTGTGTGTGGTGGGGCTAAAATGTAACGAAGTTAACAAGGTTGATATGAACACTGTGGTTGCCAGCAGAAAATCAACATTGAAAACACACTCAAGCATTGGTGGGTGTTGTATGTAGGATTGAATGGCCTCATAAACCATTACGTGCAGGATTCTATTGTGTATATATTCTCTTGTGCCCCGGTGGCGGCCATTTTGCTCAGGTTTTTGACATAAGAGCAAAATGGCCGCTGTGTGAATATGGTCAATTCTCCTTAACCATGAACCCTACCGTCTCTACTCTGTCGAACTCTGTCAAAAATCACACTCGGCCGAAATAGGAGGACATTGGGTGAAAATTGTCTATCTACAAGCTCACAGCAACTCATTTTACGTTGTGTTCTGTGCTTGTTGATCGCCTATTTTCAGCAAAGAGTTTTGGTGTGAAGGAGGGGACCATGTACAGTATAGACCCCTGGGGGACCCTGGTCCAACAATAATAGGGTTTCAGTGATTAAGAGTGTGATGCATGGAGATATGGCAGGGTGTGTGGATTTCTTGTGGTGTTCATTTTGTGTGTTTTATTTGTTTCGGTGATAAAGTCACCGGGTAAAGGGAGAGCGTTTTTGAGGTTGGGAAACAATGGTGGTCTCTAAAGGGGGTCTGTGTTCCGAGGGACAGATTTATTTGAGAATAATATTATGCTGTGGCATAATTTTCATTATAAATGATTGAAGATTGTCAGCGGATGCTCACAAATAAGTGGATTGAATGGACAAGTCTGCGGAATATTCATTGATTATCTCATTTCAAATCAAGCAGGTGGAGTTTAATATTGTGAGTAACTGGTGTCTCCATCTTCCCCTGTGCTTTCATCTTCTGTATCGTAACCTTGTGTATATTTCAGACATTGCCTGTGGACCAGGGGTTTGTTTTCCATTCTTTCCATAAAACGCTCAAGTTTTCACACTTTTAATTTATGCAATTTGGATTTCCATTACTTTTTGGTTTCTGTATATATGGTATGTGTTTTCTAAATGCCTTAGAAGTAGCTGTCAATGTTTTGTTTTGTTCTTTTGGGGGGTGAGAGGGTGGGAATGTCTATGCCCTTTTCATTAAAAGGGCCGTGTCATATTTGGGAATTATTTAATCCAATGCAATACTTATGATTACCAATTATGAAAGGATTTTGCAATAGTCAAAAGTTGCTAATGTGTGAATCAACTTGATGTATAGCAAAGGAGACTGTACATTTTGAGCACCATTATATGATGTAATTTAACATGGTATGTATGTACAAACAGTTCTACTGCGTAGGGAACATTGAATAATGATGACATGATTTGTCAAAACAATTGAATGTGGGATGCACATAATCATAATGATTATCCTGAGGATACGTAGAATGATTGTGGCAGGGTATACACACTATTTATATAAACAGTGTACACTGATTAAGGAAAAATTTATATGATTGGAAATATTGGGGAGAACAAATCATTTACAATAAAAATGATGTCTTGACAGGGTGCTCAAGTGAGAGCAACTGCTGATATAATTGGGCACATACAGCGGTGAGTATCTTTGTGCATTAAACTGATCTAACTGATTTGTAACAGCTGCCGCTGTCTTCTCTTTGAGCATTGCTACACAGAGGGAAGTGACACATTTGACAATTCTGCAGAACGTTGTCTTACCCAGACCTCAAGTGCCATATTGGCCATAGACACACTGTAGTGTACTGTACATATAACGTAGGAGCAAAATGTCAGCTGTATCCTATGTTTTATTATTTACAGTTTGCTATGAAATGAATTCTACTGATTCTCATCGGTGGGATAAATCATAAACGTCAGTTTGTGTCATTTAAGCTCTGTTAGTTTTCAGAACAACGCAAAACTGAATACAATCATTGCCCACTGAAAATTGTTTCCTTGCTTTCGCTTTCATATGTTTCATTTTAAAGAAAAATAGCAAATGTCCTAGAGTAGGTGAGTGTAATGATGAATTAACAATAAAATGTTAATGAAAATGATTTGTAAAGTCATGGATAAAATAAATGTATAGAAGAGGTGTTGACAGAATGTGCTGTTGATTCAATGAATGAATGAATGAATACATACATACATACATTGTATGTACAGAGAACGAGGGAGGAAAATGGAGTGAATATAATGAAAAGGGAGGTGAGTGAATGTGTGAGTGGCTGGATATTGCTTGTCGAGCCAGAGGAAGTGTGGTTACCATGGTATCAGGACAGTGATGCAAGACCATTATAACACAAGCAACCCAGAGTGAGACATAGATAGGCATTTTGGGGGGAAAAGGTATGTAAGAAAATGTCTCTTACATTTTAATTATATTTTTGTAATATTGTTTTCATCCAGTTTGTTTGTTTGGTTTTTGCGTTGGTGGTCTGTTGACTCACGAATATTTGCAGATGGGATTCTCAGATTGTGTTGGTGGAGAATCCAAAGAATATGATTCCTAATTGAGGATAATGATCGATCAGTCATTATTAAAGAAAACATAGGCCTACTGGGTTTATCATTTGAAGGAAAGTCATTACTTTCCGAGGAGAAACAATTAGGCCTACCTTTTTTTGTTGCTTACACATGAAATGTTTGCGACGACTAAATCACTATATGCATGAGCTGCTTGTCTGTCTGAACTAGCATAATACTCTAGCTTATCCATCTATCCATCCATCTTCAACCGCTTATCCGTAGTCTGGTTGCGGGGGCAACAGCTCCACCAGACTTCCCTCTCCAGCTTATTTACTTATAATTCATATTTCCATAAAAAATAATGAAAACAATGAACATTTAGTTATGAATCAACATTTATTAGTTTTCATTTGTATATGTACACCAAAGGTATAACACTTATTGATATGTATGAACATACCCTTATGTATAATATAGACTGGGGATAGAGACGTTTTTTTTTTTTTGTCTTTATGGTTTTCAATAATCTCCCCCACACATACTCATCTCTCTTTACATTAAAATGACAGCAACAGCTTTACAAAGAGAGGAGTTCTAGAAAAGTAGACAAGGGGTGAAAGCTACAGGGCAGTAATAAGATGGTCTACTGTAGGAGTTTCTTCAAAAAGACAGACAGAAATATGCCAATCAATTTCCATTTCATCAACACCGTTAGCTCAATATATCTTTGTTATGTGTTTGATTGTTTGTACATAATATTTTGCAAGGAAAAGACATTTTGAGTAGAGCAAATGCGGTTTTACCAGCTGCTATTTGGAATCTGCCTCCTGACGTTATACATTGATTGAATGATAGATGAGGCGATTGATAGAACCTCTAATAAATTTGAATTCTGGGGAGATGTAGCACGTGTTGTCTAGTGAAGACGTTTAAGAAAGAAAGAATATTAGTGGTCATGTCGATGTTTGGTTTGGTTTGTTTTTCCATGTCTTCAAATGAGTTTGCACCACAAGATGAAATAATGCCTGAAACTAGGTCAGTGGTTCTCGAAGGGGTCCCCAACAAAATTAGGAACAGTTAACCACGTTAACCCTATTTTATATATACTTCACTTATTTTTTTATGAAATTTTATCCAACTAAATCATGAAATATACTCTTATGGGGGTTTGACTAGAGTTCATGCTTATTTTGGTATTTCCGACCTCCCATGTTTGTTTAAGACTCTTGTCTGGATAAGAGCATCTGCTAATTGTAAATTGGGGTCCCTGGCAGCCAAATACTTGTCAATTGTGGGGTCCTTTATATTAAAATGTGATATGAGAACCACTGGTAGGCTATTAGTCAAAGCTCTCCTGTGAAAAGTTAGGAAAGGTCAGGAGGTGTATTACCAGAGGAATGTTTAGGCTCACTTTAGGCCTAAACATCCATTTTAAACAAGCATTAGCAGTCCAGGCATTTGATTACGTTTGATATTACTTGTTATTTCAATTATAGTCACCTAGAGGCTTATGTTGCAAATTTCTCCATTTCTTTTATGTCTCTCTTCTGCAAAACATCATGGGAAATTACAAACAATGTAAATGTGCTCCCCATCATCGGTGCAGACTTCCCCTAGCTCTGTCTGTCTGTCTGTCTGTCTGTCTGTCTCTTCTTCCTCTCTCTCTGTCTGTCTGTCTGTCTCTTTCTCTCTCTCTCTCTCTCTCTCTCTCTCTCTCTCTCTCTCTCTCTCTCTCTCTCTCTCTCTCTCCCTCTTTTTCTATTTCTTTCTGTCTCTCTCATTGCAAACAAATGTTTGCCATATGATCACTGTAGTTTCTGGAACATTCTGCATTGCCATTGAACAGAACAATTATATATTTATTTATGTACAATGAAAATGAATGCACACGGCTTATATCTTGGAACAATCATTCAAAAACGCTTACATTAGATACAAAAAAGAGATATTTATATACGGTATTTATGTGACAGGTATAAGTGAAGACAACTAGTTAACAGCTATTAAAAATAATAAACAAGCAATTTATTACACGTTCTTCTCTATACATTTTATCTAATCTAATTTATTTGGAACATAATATGATATTTCTCTAGAGGATTACATTAAAAAATGTCACAAAAAGGAATCTATTTTCCTACATATCATTTCAATGCCTCCAATAGAAAGCAATCAAACAGAGAGAGAGAAAAAAACATCTGTTACCTACAATATATACACAAAGTGCAAGGAGGCACTTCAAATATCATGCTTTTAAGATAATGTTCCAAAAATAAAAAATAAAAAAAAGAAACAAAAACAAAGAATCATTGTTTTAACGTCATGCTTCTAACACTGTGAATTTGAACATAATAGTGGTCCAACACTCAGTCCCCATTGGTGACAATATGGTCTCCATCATCTCAATTAATGTAGGCCATTATCATATGTGTTTGAAAGGGGGGGGGGGGGGACAGGTGTAGTGCATGCTTGTTGTTTCATGTGTACAGTATGTGCAGGTATGTGTAGCATCTGTCCATACGGCATGCACAACACAACACCAGTGTGGTCTACCGTCTATGGTGTATTGAGGCTACACTTTGTTAGATAAGCTCAAAAACCAATATGGAAAATAAAAAGAATGTTTGTGACTGTGAATGTGTTTGAAACCTTAAGGACAGAGTGCTGTGTTTGTTAAGTCTTCTATTGTTACTTTAATTGGCATTTGTCTCAAATTTCAGACTGACTGCACAGTTTGAAATGAACATCTTCAAGGCAAGGTTGTTAAGCACAATGAATGAAACGAGACAGAAGAAGACAATAATTGATAACAGAAATCAAATCAACAACTTCAACACAGAATTATCATTAACACACACACACACACACACACACACACACACACACACACACACACACACACACACACACACACACACACACACACACACACACACACTTCAAAAATGTTAGCAGCCAGTGGTCTAGTATTATGTAGGTGTATGTTTTCAACAGGAATGGATCATTCTTACCTGATCACATGTTGTGTGGTATGTTACTAGGTGTCTGTGGTGTGTATAGTCTAAAACCTTTATGACTTCTGCAGCATCTAGGGACTATGGAAACAGTTTTGATTTCTGGGGGTACTGGAGGAGATATGTTTGTTTAGGGCTGGATAAATACAGAGTTCATTTATTCTGGTAACCTTAAGTTAACAGTCTACCAGTAAGTCAATGCACTCTTTTTCACATTATGATTATTACATTTTCTGGTGGTTGAATGGGTTCGATTATTCTTTTGTTTAAGTCTTTATTTGTGCTTTTAGATAGTATAGAAGTGTATGATAATTGAACATATGGAATGTAAAGTTTTACATTTGTGTGCTTAGTACAACCAACCCTAAATTAAATATTTGATCAATGTCTTGGGGAAAACATCCCATCATATTGGCACGTTATAAAATAGTCTTTCCAAAAGACTTTTGTCGTAAACAGTCACTGTGTTCAAAGTCAAAGCTTTCAAAAGTTGTGCGGTACAGAGACAACTGTTGATAATGATTTGCTCATAAAAGCAAGTAAACATTTTGGGGTATAGGCTAAATGTAATTTCCCTGCAAATAAGTTAAGACAGCAGCCTGAGTTGTTGTTTTTCCCTTTTATCAAATTAAGTTTCATGTGGAAAGAGATCATTGTCAACCAGGAATTAAATATATTTTTCTGTTTCTTTGTTAGAATTCTATTCTTTAAAATAATGCTATGCCATGCACCAACTTAAAAAGAAGAAGCTCAATGACATCTCATGTTTATTTGTGCTATTGTTCACCCTTATCTGTGCTATATGTTTTCCAGCTTATGAAAACCCTGTCAAATTTGTAGCGATAATTACCTATTAATTTTCATTTGATTTCATTGGCTTCACAAAGTAACATTTTTGTAGGAAGGAAATTACTCCATGAATCCAGGTACACATATGATAATGCATTTGTTGATATATTATTCAGGTTTAGGGCAGTGATTCTCTTAGCTTTGGATGTTGAGGCCTCACATTGACTGAATAATAATATCAACATCTCAGCTGTAAATGGACATACAGTAGTGTAAAAAACCAACAAGACGCTGTCTATGACATCACGGAGGCAGTTCAAAGGCCTCTGTGGATTGATTGATTTTCTGCCTGTTTGGTCCATATAAGTAACTTGGTCATGTTCTTATCCCCAGCTCTCACATTCATAAAGACACAGACACACATGCACACGCGCGCACACACGTACACACACACGCACGCACGCACGCACGCACGCACGCACGCACGCACACACACACACACACACACACACACACACACACACACACACACACACACAGACACACACACACACACACACACACACACACACACACACATTCGGTATATTCATAGTACAGCATCTTACACGACAGGCAAAAAGAGGAAAATGTCCCTTTACCATCATAGTAAATGAAAAAGGGAGAAACGGGAGGGGAGAAAGAGAGAGAGAGAAGGGGAGAGGGGTGATTATAGAATGATTTGTGCTTTAGAATTCCATAGTACATGTGCTTATGTGAACTATCAGGCTCAGGGTGGTGATCCTTATATGTGTCTGTCTGCCTCCTACCCTTTCAGCAGTTTGTGGGACCTCTGAGATAGAAATGATATAACACTGGGCAGTTAATACAGCCAGATGAACTTCAAAGGCTCCGCCAGTGAAGAATCAAAAGGTTTTCTTGTGAGATCAAAGATGGAGTGAAAAAGAAAACACAGCGGCCTCACACGCTCATCGTGATGGTAATGATGGCCGTGCAATGCTGGGATGTTCAGTACAGACCTCTCTGTCAGTCTACGCTAGCACACAAACTCCCACTCAACATCTGCCACTAGACTGATGGATTGCCTGTAATAAACTCCCATTTTGGACTTAGCCGGCAAATTAATCTTCTCTCATTTTCTAAATACAGGATCATACATATATCACTATAGGGATGTTTTAAGTACCTTTTTCCCTTTTCTTTTTCTTCCCTCCCCAAGCCTTGAAGTATGCTGTGCAAGCTTTTGCTACATATGGCACATACATTGTGCTCTAACAAGTAAATTATACCTCTGTTATAGTTTCACGGTTAAGTGAATTAGTATTAGTTATCAGGTAGACGGTTAGAAAAACTATAAAGGGACTAACCTACATAAAAAAAACAATTAGTAGTTCTGTTCGAGTGACTTTTGTTGACTCTTTTTTTTTCACCAGATAGGAAAGCTTGTGGAGCTCGGGAGCAGGGGATCTCTGGGCTGACTTTATTCATGTTTCCATGGTTCCTCCTCAACGAGTGTGCACTCCGCAGCTGCAGAGCCATTAGTGGCTGAGGTTACCTGCAAGCAGTTAGCATCCAGATCTAAACACAGCATCCAAGGCACAGATACACACACCACAAGCAACCTAGCTGTCATCTCTGGCAGAAACCTTGTTAGTCTAAAAAACATTACTTTCCAGAAAATGGAAAAAGATAAAAGATTACTTAAAATGGATCCAATGTAGTTATTTAGTGACAAGCTCTTATTAATACTTTCATATTTGAGTCTGTCATAATAGCTGAAGCTCAAGAATACATAAAGTCATACGGTGTAACTTTTTCAAAAACGGATGTAATCTTTGATTTGTATATCTTTCACAATATTCTACATAAATGTTGTTTTGTTCTTTTTTTTACAACTCTATATTAAATACCATTTTACCAAATTTGTGCAGGCACCAGAAATGTGCTGGAAAATTCCGTCGATGAGTTGTTGCCTTCCAAAATACCCTTGAGTGCTAGGAGCCCTCAGCGTTTCTTTTTCAGGGTTCCTTCTGTATGGACAAACGCTGTAATGCCATGCAGCTATCAGTAGGTGAGACTACTGAAATTAATGTTACACAGTATGACTTTAACACGTCGAGTGAGCTTATAGATGTGCTATTTTCTTGCACATTTTGCACAACATTGTCATAAAACAATGCATAAAATAGGACATTCCTTTATGAAAAAAGATGAGATTAAATATAGAGATACAAGGTTTCGGCCATACAGCGTTCAACAGTTTGTAGTACATTTATAGAAATGTTCTGAGGTTTCACTGCATCCATCTAGAATAAATAGATAGACCATAAACATGCATAGAGGGATTCTGAAACTCAGAGACAAGCACCGGTGGCCATGCATTTGATAGTCCTAAGAGTGTATCAGACTTTCTTTTACTGACCTGAGAACAAAGTACATATTTACAACAACCACAAAATACACATGCAACACATACATTTACAAACATGCAAGGCATAAAAGACAATATAGATTAAATACAAAACACTACAAAACAAATGTGTTGTTGCATTTTAGTATGTACAAAAAGTTAATTAGCAGGGCATTCTATAGCGGTTTTAATCTTTAAGAACAGCAATGCTAGTCCATGTTATTTACAGCCAACAACTAATAGGAGACAGAAACTGGAAATAGCAAGCTTTTGTGCCCATATTTCATTTTAAATGACCATTCCTAGACAGATTCCAGCATGTGGGGATAGCGTATTCTCTGTTGCTAGGCAACACCTTCCATCCTTTAATAAATGAACAGGCTCATTAAGCAGACCTTTGCAGCCAGGGTGTGTCTGAAGGAACAAGCACTGTGAGCTCCCATAATATTATCTCCTAATCCAGAAGTACATTCAAAGTGGGGATTTAAAGAAGAAGATTTAGTTTTAGTCTAGTTTTAGCTGAACAACATTGTTTCTCGACCAACAAATATTTTGGCCGCCCCCTATGGTGTCGTAATGGCTGATTTTACACTTGATTGCATGCAATTTAATTATTTTATTTTAGTTCTACTGGATCTCTTGTCTACTAGTCCTCCCTAACAGTTTAGCCTAGTTTTTATTTGTTGACGAAATTGTCAATATATTTAGTCTTAGTTTAAGTCATCATAGCTTAATTTTTATTTTGGTTTTAAATCGTTTTCGTCAATGAAAAAAGGTAGTTGGATATCGTTTTAGTCGACGATAACACTGATTCAAAGTGCATATCGTTTTATATTATGGAAGTTGCTTTGCAGGTTTCATTTTAACAAACAACTTCACACAATGGACAGAAATAGCTGGTGTTGAAATGGAACCATGTGACTGGCGCTGACTCAGTCGCCGTATGGAGACTGTGAAGAGTGAGTATATATGCACTGCTAATTGGATGCGGTACGGTAGCGCATCCTCTGAGCTATAACCCCCATAGCAATGTCTTCCTTTTTTCTAAACAAATCTCGTAATTAAAAACTAGTCATTAATCTCAGACAGCACGGGGCCGGGCGAGTTTCTAGTTTAATCAAGCTACCAACAAACATTCAAAATCAGAGGGGGTAACAGAGGCAAGAGAGCAGAGAGCAGAACTGGATCTCTCTCTCTCTAATTGTTGATATATGAGGATTTGGGAGCACACATTAGTTAATAGTTAGTGACCCTGAAGAGATGGTTAGTTTAGCAAATAATTCTCCAGGGACCGTAGTGTTACCACGATTACATAGCACTCCCTTTCACGATCCGTTTCTATCCAAATTGTAAGGATATGCTGTACACTGTACAGTCACTTCGGAAAGTCTTTCTGACTTAAAGCTGCTTTGTGCAATATAGTCCACAACTCCTTTCTAAAGCGCCTTTCTAAATCTCCTCCCTCATATCCATGCTTCCCACTATGGCGGATTATCCACCACAAGATGGCCAGTAGTAATTACGTTATTCTCGCTTTGGAATGCCGTAGTCTGTTGGACGCATGTAAGGGCAGAGCGTGATCATATCACACCTTGGGCTTTAAAGAACACAAAAGCTGCTTTTCCAGGGGAATAAACAGAGAAACAAATAAGCATGCATTTTATTTGGGTTAAATTTTAAATAATTAAAAAAAAAGTATGTATTCACAAAAAGCTGTACAAAGATGCAAAAAGTTAGAAGAATAAAGCACAGATGCAGAGTGAACGCGCAACATGTAACAGGGTTAAATACAAGTCTCTATGTCCGGAAGCATTAGTGGTACCTTGCCATCATCTACTACGACTGTATTGTTAGCTGTGGCAGTGCTAGCACTAGCGGTAGCCGTTAAGACGCACTGGTTGGAGTTGTTTTCGTGGTGGTTCTTCATGTCATCATAGTAAGACGGGGTCTTATTCAGCATTTCGATGTCGTCTGACTTAGCCGCTTGAGCGTCCAGCTCGTCCAGCTCCGCCTTGGACATGTGGTATACGATGCCTGCACCGTAGGAGTCGCCCACCACGTTCACAGAGGTCCTGAATCGGTCCCTATTCAGAAGAAGGGTTGGATGAGAGATTTTAGTCTGATCAAAAGTCTTCTTCTAACTCTATTCATTCATTTTAGAGTACAGTTCTCAAAGTGGAACTCACAGTAGCCAGTCGACGGCGACCAGCAAACTGATGTCTTGGGTCGGCAGGCCTACAGCAGTCAGGATCAGCAACATGGTGACCAGGCCGGCACTGGGAATGCTAGCGGCACCAATGCTGGCCAGAGTAGCCGTCATACTGGACAGAATCACATGAAATAAGAGAAATCACTACAAAATCTACCAATCATTTTACTTTCTGCTATGCGGGCCTATTGTTTCTTCACAAATAAATATAAAGTGCTGTTAATCTGGTTGCTGGTCAGCATCAGTATCATGATCAGTAACCTAAACTATGTCAGTATCATGTCAGTGTCATGGTCAGTATCATGTCAGTGTCATGGTCGCCATTTGGTTACATGTGTAACCTCCACCCTGCATGGACCATACTAATAGTTTGGAGAATGCTTTAAAAAATACCTTAACAAACATGAGTTACCGTTTATTTATGCGTAGATGTCAGGAATTGCAATCATATACCACCTATGTTTATCGTCGTATTACCTGACAGTGATGATCTGACCGGGGTCTAGGTGGATACCATTCATCTGGGCAATGAAGATGGCAGCAACAGCCTCGTAGAGAGCAGTTCCATCCATGTTGATTGTGGCACCGACTGGCAGCACGAAGCGGGTGACTCTCTTGTCAATGCCCAAGTTCTCCTCCAGGCAACGGAAGGTGACAGGCAGTGTGCCAGCACTTCAGAGAGACAGAGAAAGTAGGAGTTGTGGGATTAACTGTCTATGTACCTCAATCTGTAACATATTCAAAACATTATAAATAATATTCATGATTACTCTGCTTAAGGGGATGTGGCTTATGGTATCCTTTACACTGAGTTACATTAACAAACAGATTTCATTGTATGCACTCATCAGCACACACTGACCTGGAAGCTGTCCCTAGGGCAGTGATCCAGGCCTGGAAGATGCCAAGGAAGAAGGTGAAGGGGTTTTTCCTGACAATCACAAAGTATATGCTGGGCAGGAAGATGACACCGTGGATGATCAGGCCAACAATCACTGTCACCATGTACATCCCCAGCTGTCTGGCGACCACCTCCAGGTCTTTGATGGAGATGATCTTACCACAGATCAGACAAGCGATACCGAAGGGAGAGTACCTGATGAAGAGACAGAGTTGTCGTTAGCTTTAAAGATTCGATCAACCAACGGGAGGAGCATGAACATCAACACCTGTTGTTAGCATATTCGACTGTTGGTCATGACTCCCTTGTTCACTTATTTATTTTAATCATCTATGTTAAAGTCACTTTAATGATACAGTGATGTTAGCGAATCAATTACTAAAGGACGAGTACACCAACTAATGCTCATATGGTGCCGTATCTTATCATGAGCATTAGTAACGACCAATTATATGAAAATGGGTGAAGTCGTCCTTTAAGCATTCATGTGTCAATGTTATAAACATCACTTTACACACAAATAAGTCTGAACATTTTCAACACATTTCAAAGTTTTCTGAAAAAGCCAAAATAGCAGATCAACAAGCTCAATGTGAGCTGGTAACCTGCTCTTTTTGCTATTCATCGTATGAAGTATAGGGCAGAGGTCTTCAACGTGTTTCAGTCCAAGGATCCCTTAGCTGAGAGAGAGATGAAGCAGGGACCCCCACTACACATTTTCATAGATTTCAGATACAGTAGCTTTATGTTTGACAGCACTGTCATCAGTGTATGCTGGATTCAGTATACTTCTGCTCTTTTTTCCCTCTACACCAAACCTCTTTGCCGAAAATAGCCGATGTACAAGCTCTCAACGCCTCGCAGCCCTGCTATATTTGGCTAAAGTTCTCCTCAGAATAGGGATGCTAGGGTTCAAGTTGTTCAAGTGGTAAGATTATATTTTATCACAAAAGATTTGGCATAATTCCTTGTATATTTAGTCATTTTTTCCAGTCCACAGAGATCCCCCGCAGTGTTACTGACCACATGATCAAGAGGACAAGTTTCATTACAATCTCGTTGAGGATGCTGAAGAACTCGATCATGAGTCTGGCTCTCTCTCCCATCTTGCCCATGCAGATGCCAAAGGCAATAAAGAAACCAATCAAGCCTGCAGCCAAAAAAAGAACAGATTAAATGTGAATGTAAATGTGACAGTTTAGAAGACAGAAGATAATGGGACGAAAAACAGCATCATTTACATTCACGGAGACAAACTGGTCTTCAAAGAGTTAGCATTTTAAGGTCCATTCACACCAAGCATTATAACTAATTAACTATATTGTTCACCATTGGTTATAGTTGTGGTATGGACTCTACCAAACAAATATGTGTATAGTATAGTTATAGTGCTTGGTGTGAACAGCCATTTAGAGTATAATCATAAGAAATATATTAAATTGCTTGGGTTTTCTATAACCAAAATCTATAACTGCATCTAGATGTGAAGGAAAGTGATATACCGAGGACGTTCATGCCATTCTTCATCTGAAGTGTCTTTTTTATGATAAACTCTGGCTCTTTGGTCAAGTTTGCGACCAAACCCTCCACGGCGGTAGCAACGGTGGCATTTACGTCCTCTTCGAAAGGCACCACCTCCTTCTTTGTGACAGTTTGGATCTGTGGTGGGAGAGGAAACATCAACTTTGTCCTGTATACTGTCCTGTTTGTCCCAAAAACCTTGGATAGGTAGCCTAATACAGTCAGTAGCCAACTAGCCTATATACTGAGGGCGAGAAGCAACCTCGCCCTTTAAAGGGCGAGGTTGCGTGCACGCATCCGCCTCGTTGATGGTAGACTGCTAAGCGAGCGCTGGTGCTTTGGCATGGAGGGTCAGATCAACATGGAATTAATTCTGTACTGAGCATGTCTTGAGTGTATTGGGTTTGATGAGGTCAGAACATATGTCAGAACAGGTCAGCTCCATACAGTATATGGAGATCTAAGGGTGGTAGCGGGGACATTCTCTTGAGTGTACAGGGTTTGATGGGGGCCCAGGAAGGGCCGGGCCTTCATTTTCGGGCCTATTGAGAACTCTCAACAAAACTACAGTTTTCGCCGGCTGCCGGGCGCGACCTTCGGTCAGTTTGTTTGTCTGTTTGTTTTTACCATAAAGTGGTGCAGTGAACATACTCTTGGTGGCGACACATAGTTATGTCATTTATGACGTTGAATTAAAACATTTAAAAACAATTACGAAGGGAAATTAAACCATTCATTGCTGACATTATGCATACCATAAACTGTCAAATCTGTGCACTAAATATGTAATATTGTGCAGGCCATTAATTGTCTTTGATTACATATAGCTACTCATGCATAAAATGTACAGTGAATGTGTGTGTGTGTGTGTGTGTGTGTGTGTGTGTGTGTTGCCTTTTTCCTCATTTTACGCATCAGTCCAATTACCTGTTGGAAGCAAGCCTGCACCAGGTTCTCTGGGAACAGGTTCCTGATCAGATCGAAGAAGGCGTCCAAGCTGGAGACATCATCGTTCTTCTCTCCCTCTCCCAGTCCCTCCTTCAGTTTGGGGTTGCCGGGGTGGATGATGAGCACCAGGATGACTCCCAGGACAGCAGCAATGATAGTGGTGGACATGTAGTACACCATAGCCCTGGTGCCTATACGACCGCTGGATTTGCCGTCCAAGCCGGCCAGACCTGCAGCCAAAATAAGAGGGATTTGTGTTTTAGGGGTGCAATATGCAATACTTAACCGTATTTCATTGGGAATGTTGACTCAATATCGTAAAGGTATTAATGTCTTCCCCAGCTGTATCTCATATGTAATCAGCCCTCATGTCATGTGTAAACGTTATGTATTTAACAAAAGCCGGTGCTCTTCATCATGTCTTATGACATCTTCTGACGGCATCCTGAATTCTGATTCAACAGGTGGTAGATCATGCTTTTTATTGCCTTGATTAGGATGAAACGTATACATGATATATTGACGGCGCTTGTTTGCAGTGTTGCCAGTTCTGCTTAATATAAGCAACTTTGGGCTAGTTTTCCTGTACATATAGCTTAATATCCATAGTTGCACGTTGCTTTAGTTTGGGATTAGTTCTGAAATGTAGTTGCTTATTTGGACTTTCTTTCATGATTCTTTTTGAAAATAGCTGATGAATTATGGCTCAAGTGGTGAAACTGGTTGCTTCTTTTGGGTTTGTTTTCATAGACCTGGTCGCTTTTTTCATTCACATATATGGCAAGCTAGCTTGTCAACAAACCAAACAGCATTTGTAATAGTAGGCCTACATGTTGGTCGCGTCTGTAAACATCACATTGTCACCAAATGGAAGCATGTAGGAGACTATAAATTATACACAACTATCATAGCTTGTACAACGTCCTGTTTAACTTTCATGTTGGTGTCCAGTGAAATAATGTGAGATAGCCATGCCTGTTCGTGTTTATGTTTACAACGGAGTGGCTTCCCTCTTGCTTCGGGGGTAGGAGCAGAGCAGGAAAACAAAACCTTGCTCTCTGCTGCCTCCAGGTGGGCAGGGTTTCCTCGACGCAAGGTACAATTTTGTTGCGTTGGTACAATTTTGTTGCGTTGGCTCGGGATCCGATCCCAACCGGACGGATCGAGACGGATCACGTAACTGACGTGACGCAAGGGGAGAAATTTCTCTCATCCTCTGTTGCGTATGTATTCTTGCGTCGATTACGTTTGACTCTGCAAGGCACTTAACCGGTCGTATTCTACACATTAATGGCCAGGTCTGGAATGAAACCGCCAAGAGTGATTGCTCTTGGTTGATGTCCAACCGTCAGTGGCTCAGGAGTAGAGTGGCCAGTAGAGGTGCTGCATGGAAACTGTGAGGTTCCCAGTTCAATCCCAGGCTCCCCCAGAGTTAGTATCAAAGTATCCTGAACCCCTAATTGCTCCTGATGTGCAGGTTGGTGCCTTGCATGGTTTCCTCCACCATCAGTGTATGAATGTGTGTGTGACTGGGTGAATGTAAAGAGCCTTGGATAAAGGCGTTATATAAATGCACCATTTACCATTACTTTTCAGGGAATGGGAAGAAAATATCTGTGTTTCAATGGATCCAATGCTGCTGTTGTTATTTAGTTTTTTGTTGATATACTTTTCAAACCCACAGGCAGAGTTAACCACATTCAACCTGGCTTCCCTAATCTGGCTTGTCATTATAGGTGAAATATGTTTTAACACAAATATTCACAATTTTCAAAACGAGAAAAAAAAGAATAACAAAAAGTTATTAAAACTAGGAATATAACTGTGCTGTAAAACCCCCAAATTGGCCTAATTGGTATCAATCATTGGTGTCAATTATCACTGTCAATCACTGATCATAAGTCAGCACCTGGTGGCAATCACTGATTGGGCAGGAGAGGCACAGAAAACAGGAAGTGTTTGTTAAGTATGAAAAGCAGCAGCAGTGGTGAACACTGCATGGAGAGGACAGCAGAACAACTAAAAGACTAACCAAACATTGGAGCTGGGAATACTGAAACCTGTCAAGCCATCAAGGGGAATGCCACTGGTGCGATAAGTGTTTCTGCATTGCAGTTTATTTTATTGCTTAAGTTTGATGCAAGTTACTTATGTTTTTGTGCTAGTCCACATTTAACTGCTTTAACTGTTTGATTTAAGTTGCATATAGGCTTGCTGGGTCGAATTGATGATATTGAATTGAATATTGTAGATTTAAACAATAAGCCACGAGAGGTCTCAGGTTATCGGGTATTTTACAATGGCTGGGGGCGTAGGCAGACCCGACACGCAGCGGAGGGTCTTCTACCCCCCCAGCCCGCACGGCATGGGTTTGTAAGGCAATCAAGCGCTCCCCTTCCCCAGTACAGCTGCAGAGATGCGGAATCGGCTGGGAATGATATAAAGTGATTGAAGGTGTAAGTTATTGGTGAAATTTACAACGGTCACCAGCCAATCAGAATCTACTAACCGTTTTAGAAAATATGAGTTAAAACGACCTGCTTATTTGAATTACTGAAGTGACTAGTGATTCAGTGCTGTAGGTTACATTAGTAACCCTGGTTAGTCAAGTGAAATGAGTGCATTTCAGTTATTGTTTTTGTTTAATTATGAATGACCTTATGATATTACGATATCCAAAATACCATCAATATCTGGTCTTATATTACGATATTGATATAATATGGACATATTGGATAACCCTAGCGGGGTGTACCTGTGATCAAACTGGAGATGATAAGTGGCAGGATCAACATCTTCAGCATCCTCATCAGGATGTCTCCAGGGAAGGCTATCACCATGACGATATCTGGGTGAATAGGGGAGGCGACCCGAAGCATACACCCGAACACAGCTCCCAAAACCACACCTGGAATGATAGAAGAGAGCGAGAGGGGGACAAGGCGTAGATTTTGTCGAGATTAAGGAATGCAGTCAAGTAAAGTCACCTTTAATTATATAGCACATTTAAAAACAACACAAGTTGACCCAAAGTGCTTTCCAATCAAGGCCAATAACAAACTAGAAATGCACTCTGTCAAGGTGCCAACTTGCGCCTTACACACCAGTAGGCCATACATGGCCTACTGGTGCACAAGCAGAGCGTGCAAGTACTACTACTAACTGCTGTTCTAAATCCTTTAGACCCGTTATTGACCTTATACCAACCTTGAAACGTACCTTAGTTACGTCACCATCAACAGCCAATAAGGAACTACCATTCTTACAGATATACATACATGCATACATACACGTACGTACGTACCAGCCAAACACAATACTTGCGCACTCTGCTTGCGCAAGTAATTATATGGTAAGCACAATAGTTCATAATGCATACAAAAACAAATTTAAAATCAAGAGAAAGTGGTATTGATGATTTATCGTAGTATTATAGTTAGGGCGCCACCCTTATACCTTATCCTTAAACGTATTTGCCTTTTCTTTTTTTTTCTTTTTTCTTTTTTTGATTTTTTTTTTTTTAAGAACCCCGGGTTAGCACAGACATTTACCGGAGAGGGAAACGACAATGGTGCATACGTATAACATAATACATGTTTCTTTTTTTTCCTAACAAGACAATTATGATGGAAATCATAACAAAAACGTGTCAATGATGTTTTAACAGACAAACAAGAATGGGTCAGACTTTGTTTACAGGAGTACAAGTATTGGACCTAACGGAGTCCTGATTTAACCTTCTGTGCCGCTGTGAGTAGGGCTTGGATGGAATCTGTCCTTGCTCCCTGTGCTCGAGCACTGGAATAGTAGGATATTTTCCAACGGTGGATACTAAGGTTATGGGGCGGTTTCCATCTCATTACCAGCATCTTTTTGCAGCTGTTAAACCGGCAAATAGCACTCTCTTCTTGCCACCTTTGCCCAAAAGGCTAATACTCCTGGGCATTCCCACATCATGTGTATGTATATTCCGATGGGTTTTAGCGGACATAGTGAGCATAGAGGACTTTGTAGTATTTTAATTTGGCAGAGTTTCCTGGGTGTAGAATAAAATCTTAAAATCAATTTGTAATGGGTTAGTTGATTGTTATAATTACGAGATGTTAGTGGAATATTATTCCATACGTTCTGCCAATTTATTCTGATATTGTAATCTTTTAGATGTTCCATACAGTGATAATACCTGTAGTAACATTTAATTTCTCTTGTAATTTATTATATAACCCGGAAACAAAGCCACTTTTAACATTTATACCACTCAGGACATTCGTTAAAGGATGAACTGGTAATGGTTGGTTCCATGGGACTCCATAAGTGCACATCGCAGTACGCAACTGTAAATAAATAAAGAAAGATGTACCAGGGAGATTATACATTTGTTTGAGCTCTTGAAAAGATCTGAGACCATATTTGTTATATATATATCCGATAATTTGTGGATACCTTGTCTTTGCCAATTCGGAAATATGATTGGTCTCTCACCCAACTGTAGGGAATTATTCCTCGAAAATAGGGGTATCTAGATGCAATTTTTTTTTACTATTTTGAAAAACATTTTTTAAATGGTTCAACTACCTGATCTACATTGAGACATTGTGAGCTTGTAGATTTTGAACTATTGAGCTATTTGAACTATTTTAAAAGGTTTTTTTAAATAGTAAAAAATGGCAAATTAGTTTAGGGATGAGGGTTAAGGGGTGGCTCAAGATATAGCCCTATATGTCTTGATGAATTGAATAATGTTTTAGCATTATTCTAACTGTACTTCTGTACTTTTTGCAAACTGTTAATTAAGTATTCAATCAATCAATCAATCAATCAATCAATATGGTCAACAACCTCAGACTGAATTAAAATCTAGAGAACTTAAAATTGTGTCTTTAAATTTGAGGGACTGTTTAATGCAGAGGGTGCAAATATGCCACATCTAATATATCTCGTTATGCAATTAATTGGATATATGCAACCCTCAGGACGGTTAAAGATTCACTGCTTTCTTTCCTTAACAGCTATCCATGCTTCATATCGATTTGATTGTTTGGTGCAGTGCGGGATGCTAGTGTGTGGGGGAGTTAAAAAACGAAAAAGGAGCTCAAAGCAGATTAAGATCAGATGTCTTTGAAGCATTGGGGAGTAAGCAGCATGTCAGTAGTTCTCACGTACAGTCTGGTGGAGCATCTGCACTCCCTCCTGTGCCAACAGGTTTTCAAGGAAAGCTTCAAGTTGGCAATTTATTTATCGGAGTACAATCTGTGTTGTTCAGGGGAAGAATGAATTGTGCTTATCTGAGTTATCTCACCCCCTAATTGTCCTGTGATGTATCTTAATAATCACATCTATTCTTAACCTTTATTGGTCATGTCATTATGCATAAATTCTATCTATCTATCTATCTATCTATCTATCTATCTATCTATCTATCTATCTATCTATCTATCTATCTATCTATCTATCTATCTATCTATCTATCTATCTATATCAGAAAGATATTTTCAATTTCAACACCTTTAAAAAATAACCAATCTACAAGCTGTATATCAGCTATTTAAAATGAGGGTTTAAGTGGATAATAGAGAGCATAACTTTCCTCCCAAGGCCCTTGTTTAACCCTCTGCTCCTTCTTCTGACCTCTTGTGCTCTGACCCCCTGCAGTCCTGTCTGTACTCAGGCCCTGCGGTTGGATCAGTGTGTCTTGTCCCTCTCATAGACAAAGCATGGCCTGAACCCAAAACCTTGGCGCCCCCCAGGGGTTGCACTTCCTCTGCCACTGCTCTGCTGCCAAAGACTGGGAGGCCGTTTATTAGCATACACTACAATCACATCCAATCCAGCTTCCTTAAATTTGTAAGCAGTCCTTTGTGCCTCGATTTATGCTGTACAGTCTAGCAGTGCCCTGTGGATTCTGCTGACCCATTGGACTTGGATGGCACTTGGATTTCCTGTGGAATAGAGTGTGCCTTCTGTTGTCTTGAGCCCTACTTCAAACCCACTCCAAGTGACAGATGATCAATGATTGTATTGGCTTGAATATGTTAGGGGTATACTGCCAAGTGTGATGTACTGCATGCACGCACGCATGCATGCACAAATAAACAGATATTAAAATATGCAAGATATTAAAATATGCAAACCTAAACATACACGAACACAGCCATGTGAAAATGACATTGTCTTCATATACAGAATTGCCTTTGTGCCCTTTGATCATTTAATTAAAACACCTCCTCCGGCAGCACAGTGAGTGAATAACTGTCATAACTGCAATACTTATGCACCACTGTGTGCTCAGTGACATGCTCTACGAGAGTCTACGTGACACTGTGCTGGAGAAGGTCAGGACGACTGCTGCTACTCTAGGC
>NC_139700.1:24404105-24524105 GCF_964188405.1 Protomyctophum parallelum | reverse complement strand
TATTAGGATCAGAGCTGCTCCATCAAAACAAACGTGTTCCCCCCGTTAGCAGGCTGGTGGAGACACCCGAGCTCTGCTGACAGCTAGATGCTCACACACAGTTGGCAGACGGCTACTCCCGAGCATCAAGGGCAGAGCGGGTCGACGCAGAACAGAACCAGACGACAGATCAAAGTCACAGCCTCAGCAACCCGAGTTAGCCCCGTTCCTGAAGTTTGTCCCCAGAGATGTGGGCCAGTCCTTCCAGAACCCCCCCCCCCCCCCCCGCCCCCCGCCCCACACACACACCCACTACCACCACCACCACCAACCGCGCAAACACACCCACCACCAACACCCACCCCCAGAGGTAGACACGGATACCAGACACCCACGCCCCCCACATCACACACCCCCACCATTACACACATAACACAGCATAAATATATGCATGTACAGTAGCTCAGGAGATGATAATCCCTGGAAATGGTAATCCCCCTAGAGAGCATGTGCCACCCAGACTCATCGTGCATCTGCAGACAGCCTGCTCTAAATGACCGCGGTGAGGCACTCACTAATGGCACAATATGGGCAACAATGTTGTTTTAAGAAGACAGCGACCAAATAAAGTCTTAACATTGGTAATTCCTGCATTTTTCCCCCCGTAATATCACGTTTTTCCCATGGACGTTTTAATTCTGTAACTCTGGAGTCATAGTCGGGCAAAGCATTATGTCACAACCCAGATGGCTTGCGTGCTTCATGGAACTAAAAGCACACAATCTATATGTTATCACTTCTGCACCGATCTCCACAAATGGTGAGGTCAGAAGAGGTCAACACATGTGGGATAAAACTATGGAAAAAGAGATTAAACTTGTGCAAGGACAAGGACAGTCCCAATGTACAGTACAGTTACTACAGACAGATTGAAAAAAATAATAACCAATATCTGATGAAAGAGACGGCAAATGGCTGTAAGTTTCCCAGCAATTGGCAAGAGAAGAAAAAATGCTTAATTTCTACAACTGTGTCAAAACTCGACCAAGCCTTGCTAAGCCATGTTCGTGAATGCTTCAATGTATAGATTAACCCCCCTGTTCAATGCAAAAGGGAAATTCAAAGGGCCAACGTGAACCAAGCAGGGGATGGCGCCATGCTGGTTTTACTCCTGCCTCCCAGCAGCATGGGATTCCTCAATGTATTGAGCAGTATCACATTATTCTAATTAGGGAAATGTGTAGGAAAGCACCCCCTCCATTCAAACAAAATGACCAACAGTGTGACAAAAGCAGAGGAATGCTATTCCTGTCAACGGAGGTTGTGTCATGAGAAATCGCTCATCCTAAATCCCTTGACATGTCATACTCACTCAAAAAGGGGTTTCTCTTATAGGGGAAAGGCACCATTTTGAGGATGAGAGAGTCGCAGTAATTTGAGGGAAGGGGGGCTGGTATGAGGGAGGGAGAGTGTAAAAGAGAGAGAGAGGGGGGGATACTATGCGATGGTTGGGGACCAGGGGTCACACCACCACCTCCAAGCCAAAAGAGAGGCCTTTGCGGGGAGGGCAGCCATCGCTGCTCTTGGCTGGGACCATGTGAAGCTCTCCGCTTCCTCTCTCTTCCCCTCTGAGGGGCTTTGTTTCGCACGCAAAACAGCGGCGGTGGCCCCAACTCGCCCCGCCAAGCGCCGTGTCCAAACTGGCAGGGGCGAGAAAAGGAGGGGTGGATGGGGGGGTTGGTTGGTTGGGTATGGCGGGGGGTGAAGTTGGGGGAGGGGGCAACGGGCATGTCCAGAATGCCAGCCCATTCAGGGGCACTGATGTCATGCCTGTGCCCACCGTGGGAGAGCGGCAGAGGGGCAGAGGTGCCCCCTTCCACCCCCACAACCCCCCCTCTCTCGCCATCCCCTCGCAGTCTCTTTTTCCGGGATGAATGAATCTTTCAGAAACGGTGATCCATTGTGTCCCATAATCGACAGCGATTATCCCGATTTTATGCTGCCTTCCCGGAGTGAGGAGGTTCCCTGAGTGCTGGCTTTGAGAGTGCACCACGATGCAGCCGCGATCAACAGAGGTTGTCCTGGCAACACTCACAGCTTAGAGAGAAGGGGAAGAAGTCGGGGGGCGGGAGGAGGGAGCTCAATGCCTCACAAGCTTGAGCACACACACACACACACACACACACACAAACACACACACACACACACACACAAATCTAGTGTTTTTACTGGATGCGTGCCGTGCACAAACACACACACACACACACACACACACAGTCACACACACAACAACACACGCACTTACACGCAAGCACTTAAAGGGGCGTAAAGCTTGACAGATTAATAGAGAGGAAGATGGCATAGATTTTGTACAGGAAAGTGAATGGTGCGAGGACAGCAGGGGTGGATAGAAGGGATGATGAAGTCCCAAAGATGGGAGTCAGTGAAAAGTGGACGTTATGTGATCAATGCAACAACCAAAAATTGAACTACAAGGGTTCCACGTCACAAAATAAAACTCTGCTTAACATTCAACAGCATTCAGCAGCTTAGCCAAAACATCTCCCCACACATGGTTACTGTTCCATCACTGCCATACAATCACTTCCACCACTGGCAGGCATGCCCTGCACATAATAATGTGTCTGTAGTACTGTGTATACTTCCATAATAATTAACAAGTTTCCGTTTTGGACCATTTGTCTAGCTAATAGCTCTACGTGTCCAGCGTCAGTTGTTGGGATACATGCGATGGCACACAAGGGGATGCAAAGGGGTGTGAAGTTTCCCATTGGGTCTGCGAGGGGCCCAAATGTCCGTTCTCATGCCTGCGGCATCACAATGCACTTGTGAGGTAAAGACAATTGGAGCTGGGCCAGGCTCCGGATATCTCTGGCCCCTCTGGGCCTCACAGCCACTTGCCATGCAGTGGGAAGAGATGGGCGAACACACACACACACACACACACACACACACACACACACACACACACACACACACACACACTGGCTGCCTAGGAGCTGTGAAAAGCTCTCTTAAAGGAAACTCTCTGCAAACACTTCAGGTTGTGCTGCGCATGGGAAGTGGGAGATAAATGCCAGTATGCGAAGAAAGGGAAACTTTGTCGCTCTACAGCTCCCAATTTTGTATTCCATGACGGTTGTCTGGATGAATGCATTCAGTGATAGATAGGTGTGTGTGGTCTGTCATGCTTATCTGGATTATCCTGCAGTATACTGTAGCCTACTGTTATTCAGTTGCTTAATTACAGGTGGAACAACATTTGTAAAAAAGAATTGAGTGGTTCAGATCACCGCCATGCCTACAGAATGGTAGTGAAAATAATTTCTGACAAAAGTAATTTTTGCTTACTTAGTTCGATTTGTTAATGTTTTCTACATGCATTGTAATATCTCACTGCGTGGTGCAAAAGTCACCTCATGGATACATAACAAAAGTATCACTTTTCTTTTTACTGTGCTCAATGGGTTGACTTTGCATACAGAGTTCCTTTGACTGGTTGGTTCTCACTTATCTTGTGTGAATGCTGTGGCAGAGCATTCCATTCTGCTGAGGTTACCGCGCTGCCAACGTCAGAATTAACAATAAGCCTTATATGGTATTAGGATATTGTGCTGGTGGTGGTGAGGCCAAACCCCCCCCCCCCCCCCCCCACACACACACACACACACACACACGCACACATGCGCACAGACTACTACAACATCATCAATTTACTGTAAATGGATGACCTGCCATGTTTGTTTATAAAGCATTACTGATATGCTTTTTGGCAATGTGAAACACAAATCAAATGAAGGAAAACTAACTAACTAAACAACTTTGTATGTTCTTTCAAAATAGTTTCACTGCTGAAATGTCTTCAAAGGAACAACAGGAGAGGAGATGACTGGATCCAGGACCATACTGTCATACTGAGCAATAAACAACATCTCGTCCAGATTAAATCATTATGGACAGTCTGGATTTCGAAACCAATGCTTGCCACAGAGACCTTGGAGAGCAGGGCAGATTTTCAGCACCAAGGTCAGTGACACAACCTACAGTATACACTGTATGTCACATTAAGCTGGAAGTACTGATGTCAAAACTTAGGGCTGCTGCAGCTCAATCTTTTTCTCAGGTGACCCAATAAGGAATCTGTAAGAGCTACCAAGTTCATGCACAATTTGTACACACAATCACTCACGCACGTTCTGACACGCATACAGCTGCTGCATACAAACAGATGTTGGAAGAGCTAAATACATATTGACACACTTAGCAGGCGAGCACTTTGTACCGCTGGACATGTCACATGCGCTGCCGTTTATTTTTGTGCCTTTTAATTTTTTCCAGCAATATGTCCCGGCATCCTCAGAGGTTTCCCTTTGTTTGGTGCAACTCTTTGTGTCTATAATGAGGCAGTGATTAGAGTGCCTCTGGGAATCCCCAGGCCAGAATTTGTCTGCATAGGTCTCTCAGATGTCATCAAGTCCACTGTAATTATGTGTTAACATCTAACAGCCCATTATGCTGGGGAGTGGCTGACAGAGGGCTGAGCTGAGCAATTCATCTGGATTGTATTAGTGGATCTAAGCCACAGCCCTTCAAACTGGGAAGAAGTCCATTCTATCCAGCATCTTTAACTTGTTATCTTTATTGTTTGCAACCCACAGAGACAAGTATGTTTTTTGCTTTCCCTTCCTTTTTTCTATGCCCACCGTCTGCCACCCACGTGCTTCCAGTTCCAAATTCTCCATCATTCCTGTCCCACGTTCTGGTCTCTCGCGCTTCTCTCCCCAAGAGTCTAGTTATGGTCCGCTTTGACTGTCAGGATTTGTGGAAGCGATCAAATTCAACCAAAGAAAGGCGATGTTATGCCACCACCCCCCCCCCCCCCCCCCCCCCCCCCACACACACACACACACACACACCTCTATGGATGAAAGGACCCCAGACAAAAGGTCAGAACAGAACAGGTCCCTTGCTTCTTCACCATCAGCATCCTCTATTGGGAGAGGGGCAGGCTCCTATTGCAAAGAGCCTCACATCTCTCGTCTGTGTTCATGCCGAATGGATGTGAGCACGTGCGGGGGCGGGGGGGGGGGGGGGGGGGGGGGGGTACTATCATTAGCCGCGGCGCATCTGTTTAACGAAGCCGACGATGAAGCGGCGCACAGCTTTTGATGGCTTCGGTCCGATCCCCACAGGAGCTCATTAAATCAGCCAGCTAGGCAGGACCACCCCACCCCCTACTACAACTGCCGCGATGCTACACCCGCTACACTAAATGGGGGAGGGGGGGGGGGGGGGGGGGGGGGGGGTTGAGAAAACGAGAGAGAGGTATATGGCAGACCGAGGTGGGAGAGGGAGGAGTTTAGAAGCAAGAGTGTAATAGATAGATGTGCAACAAAGTATGGGGGAGGGGTGAAGGAGGCAGAAGGGAAAAACGAGCAAGGTGGGGCAGAGGAATGTAGAGAAGCAGACAAAGGAATTCGGGATGACCGGTAAACAATAAGTGAGGAAGGTAGCCGGTGTGGGCAATCATATTTCTGCAATTAGCTGGACTGTGTAGTGTGTGTACATTGTCATTATCTGTAATGTAGATGTTTCCAATGTGTTGTCACGTGTGTTAGCCGGTATACATGGAGAGCTGACATATGGGTCAGAGGGCACTGTGAATGAGCATTACTACTACAGTATGCTTACACTACGGTAGATTCACCTGCCACCATCTGTCACTCTACAACACATTATCTTGTTGTCTTATGCTATCACTTTGTCTCGCAATCCCAACTAGCACACACAAACACACACACACACACACACACACACACACACACACACAGTGACAGACAGTACACATGCATGCAGTCACAAGCATGTACATAGGCATGCACACATGACACACATGCATACTGTACATGCATGCACGCACACATACTCGCACGCACGCATGCACTCACGCACCCACGCAATCTTGTCTGTGGTCATAAATCTTTGCTGGTCCTGTCCCATGGTATCTGAGGAATGGTGAAAAGGGTCTGGATTTGCCAATAATAGAGGACTAAGGAGAATGAATGTTCTCTCACTAATTAAACACTGGAGTCTGCAGGGACTCGACTCTGCCTGCGGCCACAGTCATGCTCTCTTCTCCTCACACCACCCCATAGTGTTGGCAGGACATTCACGCATGCACGCGCGTGTCTGATTACCATTACCCCCCACCCCACACGCACGCACAGACATATGCATAAATAGAAGCACTTTAACACACACACACACACACACACACACACACACACACATGTAAATATATGCATATATACACACATGGCTGACACATTTTGTCAACAGAACTGATCGAAATTCCCCAACAGTTCCTGATTAAACTTCCTACACATACTGTACGAGCACAACAGAGATGCGGTTACAGTAAAGTTACCAGGCAGGGGCGAGTGTAATTAAATGTACATGAAAATATATTTAATTTCTTCGTGGTCTGGTGCTTTGTTATGGGTAATTGGGTTATGGTAATAAGTAGTAGTTTTTCGAACAATTGCTAGGGGCTGGAAATGAAGCCAAATTCCGGTTCTCGTTGAAGCTGCTGTTCCAAATAATGGCCCAGCAGATGTTGCTATTTCACCTTCTACTGTCAAGACATTATAAACTCAATGTACTCAATGAGGTTTTAGGCATTACCCTTGATTTTATTGCCTTAGTAAACCTTTTCATAAACAATATTTTCAATCAATTATTTTTTTAATAACCAGGATGGGACACAATGGATTCAAGGGTCAGGGCTGATGTAAAATTGCTTGTGTGACATGCCTGGACTGGAGATGTGCCACATATCCACCAGCCAAATATCATGAAATGTTGAACTAAACAGAATGCATCATTTGAAACACTAGAGCGGTGCCTGTTGGGCCCTGGCCTACTTCAAACGATGCAAGTTGGAAATGCATGCTCCACCCAGGTATTCTGTCTGTGTCCCTTTTCTCCATATATAGACCCTGGGCAGGGGCCCTATCCAGATGTCGGAACAGGCCAGCTTATGGAGTTATGTGTCAGGCATGCCCAAATATGGAGTGATGTGGTGTCAGAAGCTCCATATATGGACAGGGGCCCTGTCCAGAGCCCGGCGAGAGGTCTTTTTGTGGCGGTTCTGGACAACCGTGGGTCCAACCGACTCGACACTGGCCACGTGTACCCCTGTGGTGGTGTGGAACGAGTGTGTCGAATTTGAAGTCATTGGGGGGATTCCCGAGTTACGTGGATTACACACACACAGAGACTTGGTGCATTTATAGTTAGATGCTGTGTGTGGAAATGGAATTCTAGTTGTCTTCCTGTCAGTGCTGTGCAAAACAAGTTAAGGTGGGAACTGGGAACAGTGACGTTTGGACAGAATACCATAGGGTGCGATATCAGGGAAGCAAGAAGTGTGACTGTATTGTCAGGAAAGGAAGAAGTCTGTCGCCCCCTCCTTCTCCCTCTCTCACTCACCTAAGCATCATACTGAAAATAGCAGATCTACAAGCTCACAATGGGTGCTGTGAGCTTATAGACAACTCATCGTGCAGTGCACGCATATACCCACAGACACACTCACCATGAGTATTTGCCTCATACTGTACAGCACCCAAATTATGAAGCCTCAGAAAAAACTACTGTATGTTCGAGGCTATATTTCCAGAAACGAGTCAGCATTGCCCTCTTTGGAAGCGGCAAATGAACAAAATGGTTCTCTTACGACTCACCAGACAGTCTGCTCTCCGTTCAGGACCAGCTGTCTGACGCTGTTCTTTCAGAACCATGTGAGCCCGGGCAGAGTGGTCTTTTTCCCGTTGTGCCGCTGAAAAGGTGAGAGGCGACTGGCTGAATGTTGCCTGCCGCTGACTGCTGTGCCATGTGAAAGGCCCCGAGGGGAACGCCACTGCTGGTCGTCAGTCTGTTGTTTTTCTTTCCACGTCATTATTCACCACATACTTTGGCAAACTATGTAAATATTTCTTCAGTCTGGAATGCCTCTGCACTCAGAGAATGGGTGTGCTAGCTTACGCTCTGTTCCACAGCCTAATAATACAGTATGTCAGCTTTCCTATAACCAGAGTGTCACTCATACTGTAGTAATCCAGTCAGTGGTTTTCAAACATTTTCTGCCCAAGGCACAGCAAGGAGGGGGGGGGGGGGGGACAATAGTCTGACATACCAATAGTCCGACATACGTGGCCCGCTAAGACTCACCCGTGGCTCAGACATACGTGGCTGGTTAAGACATACGTGGCCGGTTAAAACTCACCCTCGGTTAGGGTTAGGTTAGGGTTTGGGGTAGGGTGTTGGGACTATTGTGAGTCAGACCAAAGATATACACCCAGCAAAGTCAAAATCTCAAGGCACACCTTTATTAATATCCATGCAAAATAAATCTTTTCAAATATAGAACTGTATAATAATGTGTGGCTGCCACAAAATCCCAAGGAAGTCTCGGAATTGTCTCATGTCACACCAGTGTACATATAGGCAACATGTTTGGGAACTACTACTAGGAATAGACTATGTGACAACCGGGTATAGTCTGGTGACCACCGGAAAGACGGTGACAGCCGGAATGTAGACGCCACCCGGGTGATTAGTATGGCAGAGTAGTTCCGGAGCAACGGATTGTGTGGCCTTGCACATTCCCTGATGGACTGATCGAGGGTAGCTACTGGGACGTAAGGCTGGGTCGCCTGAGTGAGGGGTATGATGATGGTAGACCTGAAACCCCGTTGACCTCAGGATACATCACTGAGGATACGTCCCAGGTGCATCCATGCAATGTCTTTTTTGTTAAAGCTTCTCTAATCAATGATGCTGTCGGTGTAACTGTTTATTCACTATTCCGTGTCATTCATGGACAAATCAGAGTGTGTGAGTCTAAGCCAGCTGAAAGGATCGTAAAACCTTTCAGCAGAGATTTAAGGCACAAAACGAAATTCGCCCCAAAATCCACCATTCTACAGTAATCTTCATGCTACTAGAAAGGGCTAGGATTCTCAGTTATATTACTAACTACTATAACTCTAACAGACATAAATGGCTGACATACTTTGCAGTGTAGCGTATGGCGGCCTTTGTTTTTCTGTTGTACTTTGCCAGTATCTACATGTCTCAAGACCTGAGAGTAATGTCACAGTACTCCTACAGTCCATCTTCTAGACAAGATTCGATCTTATCAAAGTAATCAAATCTGTCCATCACTTCAAGCAAACCATAAACAGTAACACCCACACCACTCATGCTGTAGATTAAGTGGGCAGACATCAGACTGAAGCCAAGTCAGTCAACAAAAAGGGTGATCTTGTACACAGACAGACAGACAGAGGTTATTGCTGACTTTGTTAAAATCACATACTGTACACATACTGAGGAGGGAAATTAACATATAATTGTCCTGTCAGTGTCATCGTTCAAACATTAAAGTGAATGTACAAAAACTCCCCAAAGATCCAAAATAAACAGAATAGATAGATGGTAGGGCAATATATCAATATGATATCTACTGTGATATGAGACCAGATTATTGTCTGAACTCTGGGATTTTGGATATCGTAATCTTGTGATATAAGTGTTGTCTTGCTGGTTTTAATCACCTGTGTCTTAGTTATTTTATACTATCAAGAAATGGTAAGGTGAAAATAGCCAATCTACAAGCTCACAACTTGTCGCTCTGTGACATATTGCAAGCTTGTAGACCTTCTATTTCTGCTATTTTAGATTTTAAGGGAGATGTATACACTATACACTAATCAATCAAGGTATTTCGTCAAACATAGTGTGATATTTGATTGTCATAAAAATCCCTATTTCCCAGTCCTAATAGAATAGATGGATCAATACTTGATAGAGAGATAGGGAAATGGATAGCTTTAGGTCCTAATCAACTATACTGCATGGTGGTGAGCCAAGAATGGCCTGAACAAAACCCCCTCTGTACTCGCGGGCCATTGAGGCGAGTCTCTCTTGGAACACGCTACCCTGTTAGAATAATGGGCCACTTTAGAGGCCTCCAAGTTAGTTCACAGGATCCAGAGCTGGGAAACCGCTAGTGCAGGGTTCATGGGAGGAGGGGCCACTTAATTGTTTCCTCCGTTTTTGTTTTTGTGTCTCCCCCCCCCCCCCCCCCCCTCTCTCTCGCTCCTCTCTTTAGGGTCTGAATAGGGGGCTGACAAACAGGCAACTGAAGGGGATATTGTTGTGTGTGTTCCGCTGGGCGAGTGGGTGAGGAAAACAAGACGGTCTGTGAGCTGGGCCCAGCGAGTCACAATTGGCTGAGCAACGGGAAGCACAGCACAGGCAAAGTTAGGATTGGCTGGAGTCGGTACAGTGGGAGGGCCGAGGGCGGCAGGAGTTTTAGGGGTTAACGAGGGAAAGAGTGGTAGAGAGGAGAGAAGGGGAGAGAGAAGGGGGTAGGGGTATTCCGGAAGGGGAAAAGGGACCTCCGACCTGGACACATGGGGTGTCGAGGTTACTCTTCGGGGTGTGGGCATTGTGTTGGGCACTGAAGTTCTCATGCATGCCCCCTTTTGGTTCCTGGAGTGCCTAAAAAAAGTGATGGAGCTCTCTGCGATTAAGCGGACAAGTGGCAGCTCGGCCCCTGCGCTCCCACAGCTCCGGCTATTTACATACTCAAGGGGAACATTAATGCTCGCCGATCCTCCCGGAGCTGAACAAAGAAGCACACAAACCTGCCTCAGAGGCCCATTACGGACCTAAATTGAAGATTTGGGTGAATAGTAAAAAGGAGAGGTAGGGAGGGATGGGCAAGGAGGGCAGCGGGTAAGGAGGGCAACAGCAATGCGCTCCCTGCCACTTTAAACCACAGTTGATGAAGGCTTGGAACTCCAGCGCATCCCTCAGAACTCATTAATCCCCTTGTGTGGGCTCTTGATGCCTATTTGGATAGAGTCTAGTTGTGTTATTTAGATGTTGTTTACATGTTCACAGATGCAAAAAAGCATTTCCCTAGCTGCTCTCAGTTTCTCAGAATATGAAGAAGAAAAATCTCCTACAGCTAACTGTCTGTCCTCTTTTCGTCCGTCTGTCCATTCACCATATTCCTCTCTTTTCTGATTCCCTGATCCAGCCATTAGCCTCAATATGAAACATCCATAAAAGCTCTGCCTTATCCAAAGGGGATTAAAAAAGAAAATAAGTAGTAAAGCCTTCTGATTGTGCTTTTTATTTCTTTTAGCTTTTTTCCCCTTTTTTCTCCTTTTTTTGTGCTGATTACAATAACGACAATATGAATATTATATAATAATATACATATGCATACAGTGTTACTGCATGTTCAAAGTGGTTAAACAGACAAATCTATTTAATTGATTATGACAAATCAATTATTATGTTATTTAGCTTAATTCCTTATATACATTTTTTTTTAATAAAAACGTTCTTTAAGATTAGTCGAAAAAGTAATTCCTACGAAAATGATTTATATTTGCAGCGGTAGAAAAAATAGCAAAGGCTGGTGTCGGTTTTGAAATGTGAGTGGCAGAAACCGTCCTGATGACCAATACGCTTAAATTATTATTCTTTTGTCATCCCACAATGGACGATTGTTCTCTATAGCATGAACACTGGTGCCAAGGGTGGGAAACAAAACAGGCACACCCCCACCCATCCACACCCTGCTTCACTCACCATTACGAGGGCCCATTCGAGCCCCCTTATACCCATCCCAGCACCCCGGTGACCTGAATTCCAACATAGCAGGTGCCAAATTAAAGGGGTTGTGGCTGGTTCAGGGTTTCGTTCCATGCATGGTGGTATCTCAAACGGGTGGGTATGCTGGTGGAGGCCTCCGCAATGCCCGAGTAACCGCCGCTGACCCCTCACCCCATGCACCGCGACGGAGTGCATACTCTATGTATGTAAAGTAATAATAACATATGAACTATAAGGTTCATAATGAAGGCCCTACACATTGGAGAAGAGCACAAAGAATGTACACTGTACACTGTAGTTTCAGTACACGTAACCACGTAAACCCTAGGTCAGGATCGAGAGGTTACACACCGGCATTCCGAAGCCCGCTATTCCAACGCACCGCCATTCCGACCTGCCGCATTACTAACCCTGTCCCTAACACCTCATCTACACTGCCCGCAATGCGAGCGAGTGAACGATGAAATCTCATTAGAATACAGGTTTTTCATTGTGACTGTCCTGGCGTACAGCGAGCGACAACGCGCCTCTCAGCGACGTCCCCTCCTATATTCCCTCGCAGAGACTCTATTTGTGTGAGGTTTTGCAGGCATAAACACCTTTATTGGTTGAGATCTACTATCTAACACGCTACTATTTATTAGTTATTTCATTGGTTCAGGCTACGTCACAACGCAATGGCCGACGCTCCATGACAGTTTTTCACGATATCGCCGTAGGAGCGCTCGCTCCTTGCCTGTGTAGATGAGGTGTAACCCTAATCCTACTGCACGTGGAAGCCACGTAGTCTGAATGGCGGTGCGTCGGAATGCCACTCTGTCTCCGTCAGCGTGAGGCTGCTTACAAGTACACCTTGCTAGTATGTCACAGGGCCTTACTGTACCTCCAACATAGATGAATATCATATCAGATGTGACAGATTTACCCCCTGGGTTTGAACCCCGTAATCCTACGATGGGAAACCAATTATCTGCTGCTCGGATGTCAGGCTTATGGGCTCAGGCAGGGCTACTCTGTTACATATGCACGCCTATATTGCCTCATTATCCAATCTTCCAACTTGTCATCTAGTTGCATTTGTTCCTAATCCTTACACAACTACATAAATTATCTGAACATTATCAAGATCTCTGACAATAAATGAGCAGAAATACCCTTTCCATGACTGGCAAAGATCTGTGGTGGTGCCGCCCAGCAGTGGGCTAGCTGGTGATTGCCTGAGTTTCTGTTCTGGTGCACTCATACAGAAGTGAACAGAGTCAGGCTCTTTGTTTGGCCAAACCATGGGAAAGGGCTCGCTCTGTTCAGCTATTTGAGAACTTTAATGTTGGTTCTATAGGCAACGCTAAAAGACTGTGAATCCCTCTCTTCGGCATCAGATTCACAGTGAGGAAATTGTTGCGAAGAGGGGCTGAATCAAATGTATCGACCCCCCCCCCCCCCACCCCCAAAAATGAAAGCTGACAAAATTAACCGCTTAAAGCCTATACTTTGTTGTATGACGAATAGCAAAAATAGCCAACATACAAGCTCACAGTACACGGCACACACAAAAAAAAAATTTAATGTAAAATGTCATGCCCAAAATAGGGAAGCTAAGTTGAAGATTTATGAGACGAAACGAAACGAAAAGCCGAGAATGCGAAAAGCGTAAAAAGTATTGAAATCTATGAAGACAGAGAGATAGACGAGCGAGAGAGAGAGAGAGAGAGAGAGAAGGCTGGTACAAAGTGGAGAAAAGGGTACTGTATGGCACTTTGGCAGTATCAACGTGTTCCCATGAGGATTACTCAAGCACTGGATGCCACCGAGTGCCAGCGAGACCACAGAGGATCTCTGTGAATGGAGTAGCATTCACGTGCGTGCACACACAAGCACCTCTGTGGACCTTTCCCTGCCTCTCTCGCTTTCACTTGTTTCCTCTTCATCTCTTTCATCCTGTTGCACTGTCCCCCTCTCCACCTAGGCCATCTCTCTCTCTCTCTCTCTCTCTCTCTCTCTCTCTCTCTCTCATATCAATGAGAGGAGGGACTGGAGTAGGCCAGCTGCTGACAGGTAACAGATGCTCTGTGTTCAGGCTCCTGGCAGCGGCATCTTAGCACCTTGCAGGCAGAGCTCCCAGAACACACAGAGAAACGCCCAGCAGGACACACAGCCACCCTCTCCAACCCCTCTCCATTTATCTCTTCTCGAATGAAGAAGGGAAAAAAGACCTCTCTCCACCCCCTCACCCCTCTCTCTCTCTTTATCTCTCTCTCTCTCTCTCTCTCATGCACATTGTCACCCTACCTCTCTCTCCCATTTTGAAAATGCAATGTCTGAAAGGTCTGAAGGTTTTCCTCTGCCTGCCATCACTGTTTCTTCCTTTTTTTCTTCTCTGGAAATAAAAACTAATTGAGGAAGCACTTCACACTGCAAAATTCAGTGTTCATTTCATTTAAAGTGTACTGTAGGGCAGGCCTACATGTAACATGGGGCCCCATTTGGAATTATCTGAATTTTCTTTTTTGTGATCTATCCTTTGTGGTCCAATACACATACCTTCTATTTCAATTAAACTATTTGTTTTACGCTTGCTCCAGAATTAATATGTTTTCCATTTCATTGTTTTCTTGTGATCTGTCACCTGCCCTACTATTCTCAATCCTCAATAAATACATGCTCTTCTTGTCTTCTTAAATGTAATGGTGACACTGAGTCGCTGACTGCCTCCTTATTGAACAACTTTCCACATATCGAAAATGTGTCACCCAATACCAGGTATGTGTACTAATAACATGAACAATCAATCAAGAACCTGTAAGATTGTATGTCTATTGATCATTTCGGACAGCTATTTGATATTCCAGTCCACATTCTTAATCCCTGGCTTGGATGTCTCAACATTCTCCCTCCCCCACTATGTGTGCCCTTCCCAGTAGCAAACCCTGTGGCCAATATTAAACAGCCCCCCCTCTTGCGCACACACACACACACACACACACACACACACACACACACACACACACACACACACACACACACACACACACACACACACACACACACACACACACACACACACAGAGAACAAACACATACAAACATACACTTGCTCTGCCCGGAGTGATGTCTACCCTAATTAAATGAACATGTCTTCACAGATGTTTAAGACAACAGATTCAGAGAAATATGGGTTTGGCTTGTTCCAGCTTCAGGCTTAAACCCTGTGTGTGTGTGTGTGTGTGTGTGTGTGTGTGTGTGTGTGTGTGTGTGTGTGTGTGTGTGTGTGTGTGTGTGTGTGTGTGTGTGTGTGTGTGTGTGTGTGTGTGTGTGTGCGCAAGTGCGTGCGTGCGTGCGTGCGTGCATGTACACACTAGAAGCTTGAGGGTTGAGCGTCTAACGCCACGTGTCTGTGTCAGTATAATATCATTGCATCTCGAAATGGCCACACCCCTCTTCCATCTGTGAATTCTTATTTTCATTCACATTCACAGATGTATATAATATTGAAGTATTATTACCAATAGTTCAGACAGAGCTTGTCAAAAGACAAAGGCGT
Organism: Protomyctophum parallelum; assembly: GCF_964188405.1. NCBI lineage: Eukaryota > Metazoa > Chordata > Actinopteri > Myctophiformes > Myctophidae > Protomyctophum > Protomyctophum parallelum. The sequence goes on along the minus strand of NC_139700.1, from coordinate 24,508,867 downwards.
TCATGCTGTAGGCATAACAAAATACCAATTCAGTAACGAATAGCTATGCATCTAAACACAATTCCATTGATATTGATTTAGTTGTTATGGCTGCAGTAGGCCTACACTAAATGCAATGCTTCATGCACACACACACACACACACACACACACACACACACATTTCGCTTTCTGGAAAGTCAACCCCCACTGAGATTTGTGATAAGCATATACATGAAATTGCTCATTGTGCATTTGAGCATACGATAAGCTCGCTTAAATGTCTGCAGTGTAGTCATTGATGAGTCAGTGAATGCCACAGTATAGAAGTCTGGGGAGCATGCCTCCGGGCGAAGGACAAACCATATTATCTGCCTGGACACTTTCCCTTTCAGTGTCTCACCCATAATAACACTGAGGTCCAGTGCTTCATCAGATCCTGCCCTGTCTACATACTGTGTATATAAGGCACCCTAAGCCACCCTGAATTTTTTCCCCCTTGTTTATTTTCTTTTTATCCCTGCCACTACTGCAGTCAGTGTGACATATCAATTAAATATTCACCGGGATCTACTATTGTCTCTCAAGAGCCGATAATAGCTGATAAGTGATAAGTGTCAGATCCTCTCTAGGTTTTGACCATCACTCAAAATGTTGGTCCTGGGACTCTGGAAGCACCTTCAGACAAAACCTTCACAAGTGCGAAGGTTTTGTGAGAGCGAGAGTTTGTCTCCATGGTGACATTAATGATGGGGATGTGTGTGTGTGTGTGTGTGTGTGTGTGTGTGTGTGTGTGTGTGTGCGTGCGTGCGTGCCTGGTGTGTGCGCGCGGCTAAGGGATGGTAATGTGCTTCAGTGATTGGTTCAAAAAGGTGGGTGGTGATAGCAAGTTAATTGGTTTTCACGTTATATATTTTCCAAAAGCAATTTGGAGCTATCTGTGCTGAAATAAAATATTGACAATTTGACATAGAAGCCATGGGCAGATCTACAGGATAGCCTATTAAACGTGTAACTTTACAACTGCTGCGCTGATGCAGCTGCACTGCAACAATGCGTAATGATTTCACAGTTTGAAAGATACGTTTATATAGGCTAAAAGGAGCCTTTTTCCTTCTTTTTTTAAGATACCGTAGCCTACAAGTTAACAAGAACGAAGGACACCGTAAACAATTAAGACGTAAAACAAGTGCCACCACACCTGTTCAGGCTAGGCCTATTTCGAAACAGGATTCCTCCCTAAACGGAACAAGAGATTAAAATACATCAACAATAAAAAAATGTCCATAGGCCTACAAATAAAAAAAACGTTTTGTCAAGATACAATAACACTTTTGCAGCAGGGCTTAAAAATAAAATCAACTTCCTTTAATTTGATCAGCGCATGCTCCGACGCGCAATTGAGCCACTGTGCCGTTTGGAAAGGGTTACTTGGAGAGAGTGGACACGAACCAATAGTAAAAACCACTAGTAAAATATTTAAAATAAGGCAAGATATGGTTATCGAAGGATAACGTTGTACAGTTCAATTGCAAAGCACTGCATTTCTACAGTTATTTAGCAGTGAGTTAAATTTTATTTTTCCTCGAATATTTCCAAATATTCATACAAATAAAGCCTAGGAAGAGCACATGCACGTTTAGTTTGAACGCACGTAAAACAACCGAGCGCAGTCTGCCAGTCTTATCCCAGGAAAGCGGGTTCCCATTTAGCCTATATGACTGTCTGGGTGCGTGTGAATATTTTGCAAAAGTTGTAACTTGTAGTTGTAACCCAAGTTGACAGTACCTAATATTCACAATATGTGATTGTAATATGCTTAATAATATTACGATACTGCATCAACTACTGTAGTCTGCACACAGGCAAATTGACAAATCAATTTTGTTACACCCACAGATTCTGTAATAGTGCTGCAGCCGCGCATGTTGAGATGACAAACTCCCGACGTGTTCACACTTGTGTTCAATGGGGTCGTCGATTGTTTTATCTCTTCGATTGCCCATGTGAATTTAGTCATGCAACATATAAGCCATGAGCTAAATGAAAACCAAGCCTTACCTTTGTGGACAGCAGTTATCGGGTGAAATAAGTTTTGGTGTTGCGCCCCTGCAGGGTCTTGTGGCATCCGCGTCTGAGATGGTCACCCACCTATTAGCTGCACTCAACGGTCCAGGGCAGGAGCGCAGCAGAAACCAAACCAGTGGATCTCTGTCACAATAATCCGTGGAGCTCCGCGCTCATCAATCCCAGTGAATGAGCTCTAGTACTCTACCTCACTTCGCTCCTTCGCACTTCGCACTCCCCCACCCCCCGCTTTCACCCGTTTCCTCCCCTTTGTCTATTCTGCGTTGGAATGCCAATTCCCCGTTGGTTGAAGATAACCCAACGCCCCCCTTGACGCGGTTAATGTATTTATTTTTAACATCCATGCAAGCCAGTGTCTTCATATAACCCGCGCCCTGCCCACGATTTTATGAGCGCTTTCACACGGGACTGTTCCCATGACCAGGCGGGCTATAGCCTCAGTTGAAACCTTCGGATCAGCTTTAAATTAATTAATTTGTGTCTCAAAACAAGCTATTCCAAAAATAATGCCTTCCGTTAAATCTACGTAGGCCTGGCCTACACCATATGATGAAAACCCTACAAATAGTGTCATTCGTTAGTGCTGGATAGTGTGGATACAAATAAAACATATATTTTGTGCTATATATTTCAAGTAGGCTATAATGTGAGCTGAACCCCTGCAGTACACTGCTTCCAAATTGAACCAAAGTGGTCTCTTTTGTGCTTTTTCTCTTCTACTAATGAAATGCTAAAAAAATGCTATTTTTTGAGATATAGATATTTAATGAGTGACATCATTATGTGCCCCCATGCACCGGGTCGCATGCAGTCCCAATCGCTTCATGGTATATGTTACTGTTTCTGTGCTACATTTGTGGGTGCTTTTTTGATGATGATGATGATGATGATGATGATGATGATCAGTTTGAGTGTTATCACCCATGATAAAACCTTTCACTGAAAAAACACGGACTTGATGAAGATGTGAGTTGAGTTCACATCGATACGCTACGTTGTCCCAATTCTCCCAAATGCCTTTTATTTATTGCCTTTTATTAAGGTGCAGAGTCTTCACCTTAATTAAAGGCATGTTAATATAGCCGAGTTGCTCCAGTCAGTGCCTCCTCCTCAAACACAGCAGCAAGATTTGTGAGTTGCTGTGATAGGAGAAGGATATCAAATGGAACACAACCACCTTAAAGACTAATCATTGTGTATATGCCTGCACTATACCTGCATCGAGTGATCTTGGTACATAGAAGTTGATCTATTGAAGAATCTGACAAAGTACATAATTTTTGTTTTTGTTTTGATTGTATTGCTGTATTGTTGTACTGTTCTTTCTGCTTTGGCAATGTAAACGTATGTTTTCTCATGCCAATAAAGCCCTTTGAATTGAATTGAATTGAATTGCCTCCTTCTCTTACCATGTTGACCACTGTCTGCTCCTGTAATGCACCAGACCAGATGCCGAAACTAACCTAGTTGATGCACGCAGTGAACCCCCTTTCTTCTATACCTTATACGATCAGTTTAAAACCAACCCCACCCACAACAACCATCCGGGTCACCATTTAAACTGAGCAGACCAACAGCACCAACAACACAAAGTGCAGTGGCTGTACCACCTGAGGAGGCCAGCCATCTCGTTGGAGGATGCATGCATAGCCTCCAAGTAACCTCGCTTCACCAGGCTTTCCACCTCAGAGGAAAGCCTGCAGGTCTGTGTTGTGTCAAACTGTCAATCAATACTCAAATATAAGGCTGTGGGCCCAAACCATAACTCTATGGCACAGACGGGTTCCCAGGTGAACTAAAAGCATGCCAGGATTCTTTGCTGGTCCCTTGAGGATTGCTTGAAATATGCTGGTCCAGATCTCCAAAAAGGTTGAGAAATTCCTATGCCACGGTTACCATTTATTCTGTTCTCTTGCTTTATCCACTGTGTACAAAGATGCTATTGATAACGCAAGTGCAGGCTGCACACGCCAATTAGCCAGAGTGCCAATACTTTATTAGGAAGACAAAGGACGTTCCAAGCGTCCTAATAAAGTATTAGTTGGCACTCTGGCTATTGGCGTGTGTGGCCACTTTCTTGTTTTTTTTAAAGATTCCCTCTTGCTTTATCCAACCTTTTCTGTGGAACACTACAACCTACATTTCACTCCCTTTTCTGTGGACTTTCTTTACCTCAGTAACTGACATTGATGCGTTTGTTTGTTGTCTTAGGTTGCCAGCACACACCAGGTCATGTAGTCACTAATAGTGCACTGGTTTTCTCAACTAATAGAAATAGTAAATGCAATTCATATAGCACGTTTGTAGACACTCAAAGTCACTTTATAAAACAAAATAAAAACAAAACTGTAGTGGTCCATGGGCTGATTACAGGTGGTCCATAGACTCCATACCTGTCTCTTCTTGGCTATAGTGATGGACAGAGACAGCTCATGTCATTTTCTGGCTCCAATCTTGCGCACGCACTCACACACGCACGCACGCATGCACAAATTGCACAATGATGGGTCTGAAAACTATAATCACAAACAAACGGGCAGATAATATCCTAATAAATGATTTCACGGAGGTGCTAAAAATGGAAATAATAAATGATGAACCTATCAGTCCGTTTGTCTGTTATTTTATAATTGCCCACAGAGAATGTTATAAATGGTAAACAGTGCTTATATATCGCGTTTATCCAAGGCGCTTTACATAGATTGTGCAATATATTCAGAATTCACACACAGATTCATACCTCTCTATACATACACAGACTGCCGCCCCAATGTTATGGAGAAAAAGTAGTGAAATGTAGCTAATATCTACCAAATATGATATCATAATAGTTGAATGTATTGGTCAAACTGAGCACACATTTTACATATCTAGTGTTAAACAAGATCTTGCAGCATAGAAGAGAAATCGGATGCCATTCATGGCTGTCTGCCACTTCCACTACTGTGTGGTCCTTTTGAAGAGTGTGGGTGTCCTTCTTTTGTATTTCGTATGCACTGATGACTAACTAATCAGTTATGGGACTTAGAGGATTTGTAATCACATTTCTGGGAACATCGCAGCACAGAGACAGCACAAATTACCTCCTAATTGCATCAGGCACCTGCCACATTTGACACTATTGACCATCACATTTTATTAGAGATTGGAACATTAAATTGGCATTAAAGGAACTGCAGTTTGTAACCTACATGTTAATGATGAATCCTCCATGTGTGTGCAAATGCTAAACACAGAAGTTTCTGTGTTTGAGCCATACTATTCAAGTATTCACCTTTTACAGCTATATGCTGTATGCTGTATATAAGTGAGATTATAGAAACACTTACATTTTCACTGTAATGCAGATGATACCACTCCATTCATCAATGAAACTAGATAAAACCAATCAATTAACAAACCTTTAAGCATGTCTTAATGATATAAACACGTGGATTATCTAAAATGTAAAATTATAGGCATTTAGCAGACACTCTTATCCAGAGCGACTTACAAGTGTAAGATCGGAGTAGTGCATCAAAGAAACAGGACACTGAACCTAGCATCTGTCCAAACAACATGCTATCTATGGTAAATAACATTCTTAAGAAGAAAAACAAAAACACTACTATTTTACTCACAAACAAAGCTGATGTTATTGTGCTTGCTGCTTGGTGCTAAACAAACACCCTAGAGACACATTATACATTACAATCACATTCCTACTCAGTAGGCAGTATTAGACCTCCAACACCCTAACAAATCTGCAGAGCTTTGATTAGAAGATGTCCAAGAATATGTCCATGAAATCTCTAAACATTCTCCAGCCTCCTCTCCTGTAGAACCATCTCCCAGTTTTGGTCCCAGAGGCAGACAACCTCTCTATTTTGAAGAGGCCTAAAACCTTTCATTTTTATATAATTAGTTAAAGCTAGCTCAGGTTTGCCTTGGACTAGCTTGCTATACTCATGCCGGAGATCTCCAGTGCATGTGCAAAAATGCATGCGCATCATAAATGCACAATATGTGCATGTGGTGTGTGTGTGTGTGTGCGTGCATGCGTGTGTGAGAGACGTTTATTATGTTGGTGTTAAGTAGAGATGTCCCGATCACTTTTTTTGCTCCCGATCCGATTCCAATCATTTGAAAATGATGTGATCGGCCCCTATTTCCAATCGTGATCAGATCGGGACAACCCTAGTGTTAAGTGGTCTTTAACTTAATGGTTTCTCCCATGGAAGTTAGTCTCACGTAGCCAGACAACTGTTCCACAATCTCCGAAAGCATTTGAAAATTGCGAGAGGCAACAGTCTGGCAATGCGAGACTACATGGAAATGGACACGTACATGCATCATAGGTGCCGTGTGTGTCTGTCAGTCATGAAATACTATGTGAATTGGCAAACAATTAGCTATGTCTCCATATACAGTACCTACTCACCTACAGTACTATTAGTCTCAACATAAACAACTTGCGGAAGTGACACATCCGCTGGCTATTTGCCTGAGAGTTGAGAACCAAAGAGTTGAGAAGTTGAAAGTTGATGATGAATAGACAAACTCACTTGACCTTCAACCACACAGATGCTGCAAGCCACAACACATTGGTTTACCAAGTTGTCTGCATTGTCAAAGTCTTGGGTCGTGTTGGCCCTTGTCTACCCCTTTCAAGAAGCATTTTGTGCATGATAAGAATTCCCCTTGGGTCCATCTATATGCTGTGGCATGTTTGACTCCTTTGACAGGCTGTACATCACCATTTCCCAAACAGTTTGTCGGGACCCATTTCTGGGTCGTGGGTCCATTTTTATGGGTTGCGACTTGCGAGTAAATATCCCCTTTATTGATCCCCCCCCAAATCATTAATTAAAAGCAAATTAAGAATTTTTTCTAAATAATGACAAAATAAGTACCCAAAATCAAAGAAATTCCATAAATCCGAAAACAAATGTTTATGAAGTGAAAATAGCCGATCTACGTGTAGATTTGCTATTTCCACTAGTTTGGGTCCCAGGCTAAAAAGTTTAGGAACCACTGCGGCATAATTGAAGGACATTCAGATACTTTATGTTCGGCTGCTATTCATCTTGGTATTCTAATACATATCTTTGCTCTGGATTTCCTCTTCAGCAGTCTTAAGTCATGTTGGTCCTTGTCTACCCCATTCAAGAAGCACGTTATATTATATGCATGAGAAATGTTATCCCTGAGTCTGAGTCTGTCTACTGTACATGCTGTTGCATGCTAGTCTGAAACGGCTCTGGCCCTGATGTTACTGTATATCTACTGGAGAGAAATACCAAGCATGGTACAGTAGTTACCCAAATGTCAGTGGTATCTGGTCTTGTGAACTTGGATTTATGTGTACACTTGTGATGTGACTTGGACTCAATTAAAAGTAATATTGGTTTAGAGCATAGCTTTCATATCGAACTCTAGAGCCAGACTGGATAAGCGGCCTCAGCCTGCAAAGCGAACTAATCCCAGGCTAGTCAGGATACTGCTCCTTCATAGCCTGGTCTTTACAATGACCATGTAGATGTAGCCCCTATCCAATCCAGCTTATCAAAAGCAGTCAAAGTATTTGAAGATTTGCATGTATACAGGGCATTTGAACACTTATTGTTCTGATGACTCACCCCCCATTCCAAAGCGCCAGCGCTCGCCCAGCAGTCTGCTGTCACCCAGGCGGATATGTTGATCTGACCACCCATTCCAAAGCGCCAGCGCTCGCCCAGCAGTCTGCTGTCACCCAGGCGGATGCGTGCACGCGACCTCGCCCTCAGGCCTCTTACTGGTTTAACCTATTTGTTAACTTATTGGCCCCTTGGAAAGCTTCTCTATAAAATGTTGATTGTATCTGCAGCCTTTTCAACTTCACATCTTTGAACATAAATATTATAAAATAAAATATCGGGTAAAAGCGATTATTTTTTAGTATCAGTTTGATACAGATGCGATATTACTGGTACCAAATATAATATATGGCCGATATATTGTGCATATGCTAAATAATGCAATGCAATATTATGCATTATTACATGGCTTGGTTGAATGCTTGATTCTGATTGGTCAATGGTCAATCGCTTAATTCAGCGGTGAGTTATCTCATGATAATGACCACTGCCTAATCAAACCCTCTGAGCACCAGCTGCGCGGCTGCGCCCGCTTGATTTACTGCTGTTTCCAACATGACAGCCATGTAAACCACACACACACACACACACTAGTGATACACAATGTCATTTACAGCTAAACATTGCTCTCAATTTTTTTTTTGAAAATATTTGAGTGAGAAATAGACGAAGCAACTCACTTCCTTGTTTTCCGACAGTGCTGCAGCTGGCAAGACGCAGCCAGCACGAACTTTTTTGTTGTGATTTGGGTCAATGTATTAATTTATGTTAGCCATGTAATAAAGCGGGATAATATCTGGCTAGCTGGTCATTGTCGGGATATAATTCACTTTCAGGGAGTTTAACCTCCCGACAATGACCCATATCTACCCACTGAGTTTAATAGATAATGCAGTTATATTATCTGTGAAGGGGTTTCAAAAGTATTATACATATACACAGGCAGTATTCTGGGTAGAAATCAGGGTGACTGTGATGCACCGTCCTGACCCTGAAATTAAAGGTACATTAACCCTGTTCCTAATGGGGCATGGGCCACTGGCAATGGCCTCATATAGGAGCAATCAGAGGATATGGGTCTGTTATTACAATAAAGGAGAGTAATAAAGCTGGCAAGTCCCTGTAAATGCCCCTGGGAGGACTAGAGAGAGAGGAGGTTCAGTGGGGGAAGGGGTCAGTCCAATATTGAGCTGCATGTTAAACCTGAGATGGAACAGTGACAACAGCATTTAGACCCAAAAGGGAATCAATGTGGGGGATGGTCTACTATAGGTCTAACGCAGGCCAATGGTTCTCATGTATTAAGTTGCGGTCCCCCCATTTGAAAATATTTGGTGCCATAACCTGCTAATACTTTAAAAATCTCCACATAGCCTAATTCTTTTTGGTTAGGCCCAATTGTTACCAGGGGTGGCTGATAAGTGGTTGAAAAGGGCTTGCTTACCTTTTAGAATAAAGATGAGAAATTATTATTATTGTGCTGTGGTAAGCCTGTGTGACATGTGTCATCATGGCATGCCTCTTTGATTTAGCCTATACTCATCATCTGGACTAAGCCCTCAGGGCTGTGAGGTCATTGACTTTTGACCAATTAAGTACACCTACTTGTGTGCATGTGCATGCTTTGAACAATGGCTGCCTGCGTGCAGATGAACAGGATCTTTGGAGGAAAACAACCATTGAAGTGAAAGAGACTGCGGAGCAGTGGGGACAGGACATGCACACTATCGTTCACATTATGTTAAAATAACACAAAGTCGTACATTTTGTGTAACTTGGTTTCAACAGGACTAACATCAAGTGTAGAACAAGAACAAGAACAAAAACAAGAAATGGAAAAATAAAATAAATAAATAAAAATAAATCAATTTCCGTATTTTATTTTGAAAATCAACTGAACGAAATGTAGCCTACACAGATCATTTTTGTTTCACATGCTTGCTTTTTGGAGGGGACACTGCTTGCGCTTGGCCCCCAACAACAAAACAGGGTTGAACAGAACATTGAAACATGAAGGCAAGGCACATTGGAAACGGAGCAGGAGCTGTCAAGCATGTGAGCTTCTCTTACAAAGGTAGGTTCAAGCAAAGCTATAATATAAAGTAACCCTCTTAAAATCACACATTCCCTTTTCACTTCAGTAGGTTATTGTTATTATACAGATACAGTAGGCTACACTATCTCTTCTGTGACGATTTGCTCATGTGGTTAGCAAAGAGTTTTAATTTGTTGCAAAACAGTGGTAAAACAGTTCAACACGTAGGCTACCTTGGTTTCTGGCTAGCCCTGGAACATGACTGCCATGATGATTATCATGACAGTCATGCAGAAACCTTGCCCTGTTTTTTGCGCTCGCTGCATTTACAAGATTTCCGTATATATAAACATTCAGATTTCAAATATAAAGTACTCACAAAGTGTCCCACGGGTGTTAGTTAGTAGCAGCGCCAGCGATTAGAATTGCTGCGTCCCGCGTTGTTTAATAAAAAGCATTTTTGTCCGAGCTCCCCGGCTACTTTTTTCAAACGGGGTTCGTTTGGGAAATCCACAGTTGCACACCGGGAGCGCACTCGCCTATTAGTCTGTATTGGCAGGGCGGTCAGCGTACCTATATCGAACACACAGAGTGCCACCCTCCTCCCGACCGATAGGGGCGCGTAGTTGAAAGCCAATGGCAAAATAACACCTCGGATAAAAATGCTTTTTATTAAACAACGCGGGATGCAGAAATTCTAATCGCTGGCGCTGCTACTAACTAACACCCGTGGGACACTTTGTGAGTACTTTATATTTGAAATGCGAATGTTTATATATTTTAATTATTTGTAAATGTAGCGTTCGCAAAAACCAGGGTGAAGTTTGTAGGCTTTGTAGGCCAACATCAGTGTTTTGTTTTGACAATCATGAGGGGCAGATGCAAATGTGTATAATATGTCATTGTGCAATGTTTTGTTGTTGTTGTTGTAGGGTTGTATTTATATTGTATGTTCATTTCATTTATGTATTTATTGTGCCATTTATTGAATCCACAGATTTAGAATACAATACACCCTTTTTTATTGATTGATTGAAATATTTATTAACAGTTTGCAGAATTACAGTACAATTCAAGCACAACTCAATACAAAGACTGTTAACTGTGAGTGGTTGCCTTTTGAATGGTAGGCCTATAGTCCAGGCTGGTATAGTCCAGGCTGGCTCATTAGGTAGCTGAGCATAAAAGGCTGGCATTGCCAGTTGACTGAGGTCTGTTGAGGGGCAGAGCTATAGGCTATATTATATAATGTGCTTGTCCTGTTTTGTATGTTCAATGGTGGATAAATACACCTGTTGGTTGCAACCTACGATTTGGCTCTTTACTGATTCCAGACAAAAAGACGGTTATCCTCACAGACAGATAGACAGACAGACAGACAGAGATGCAACTTTTTGCATGAGGCCATTCTTGGCACTTGCTATAACAATAGGCCTGCCCTACAGTAGTAGTATTAGTAGTACAGTATTGGGGCACATACGTTGGTCCGTGCGTTGCCGGTTAAGACTCACCCTTCCCTGTGAGGTTTGGGGTAGGGTGTCGGACTAATGCCTGTCGGACTCCAAACACATGCACTCTGTGCCATTGCTGTACCTTGGTATGCTGTTAAAACAGTAGCGTGAAAGATGGGTAGAATATAATGAATTTGTCAACCCACTCACCCACAATCACCACCAGCCGCAGGCTGTTTTTATCCTTTTTTCTTTCTCATTTGCTCTTAGCTATCCTCTCCCATCTCACGAAAAACTACAAAATGAAGTGCACATGATTTTTACCAGCTTGATTTAAAGGGACATTTCACCCCTGGCAGAAACTGCAGTCAATCATGTTAATATAGTAGATAACAGTAGCACCCTATGTCCAGAGTCAGACAAATAATGTAGTCTGTGTGTTTGACTAGGGTTGACTGAATTCTTGCTGAGTTCCTACATTGACCATAATGCTTTGCTGCTCCTGCTTGTGGAGAGCATAGACACCTCTTCCGGCTCTGGGGCGCATGTCAAAATTGAAGGCACAATTTTCCCAACATTCCCTGCAAAGCATAGCGGAAGCATGTCAAGCTTCCGCGTGTGTAACAAGGAAGCTCTTAGAAGGAAGTGAAGTGGTCACGTGACTGGGCTGCGACATGACACTTTCATGGACACTTTCATGGGAGCCAAACTACACCCGGAAGTTTGGCAGAATGCATTGGAGTCAATGAGAGCTCAGTGACCAGCTCATGAACAAACATTATTTATGAATGACTGAGACCTTTTGTAAAGTGATCGCTTCTGGAAAATAAAATAATATATATAACACGTTATTTTAGGCTGTCTTATATTTTGATGTGCATACTACTTAATGTGATTTATTTTTTCAAAGAGCAGAGAGCAGCCCAGGCAGAAAACTTACTATGTGCTCTTCTATAAATACCTCAATAAAAATAAATAGTTATTAAGTCGAAAAACAACCACTCGGAAAAAACGTGTGATATCACTTATGTCTTCTTTCATATTCCTGAACCAATTATATGACAAAGCTCGCAATCGTTCATGTATAATGTTTGTTATGAGCTGGTCCAGCCGGCTCCATTCACTGCCATGTATTCATTGCACTACCGGTGTGAGTTTGGCTCCCATGAAAGTGTCCATGAAAGTGTCATGGCGCAGCCCAGTCACGTGACCACTTCACTTCCTTCTAAGAGCTTCCTTGGTGTGTAATGGAAGTCCCGGAATATACGCGCTGTGATTGGCCAGTAGTCAGTCTCACTTGGGCAGCGACTAAGCCTTCAGTGCTTCCCCATTCAGTATTTAAGTCCGACGTCATTTTGTAGTGCTACGTTACGTCCGGATCCAAGTGGCACCAGCTCCCGTCCGCATCTCATTGTAAATAGAATATCTAAACACGTGAATCTTTTTACAATGACGTTATTTTTCAGAAAGGAAGGCATTGAGGGTTAAAACGGGTCTTAATGCTTCCAACTCGAGTAGAATTATTAATGTTTTGTACAAATGTCCATGACAACAAAAATATATGATGTGGAGACAATAAAGACTATTATTATCATTATTATTGAAGGTCGCAAACACGCAACAGTCCATTTGCTCAGTAAAATATTTCTGGGGCATATTTAGAATGTGTGCAGGCTTGAGTATGTTAAATCTAGTTTGCATTAATGTGGATTTAGTTGACACAATAAAATAAAATGGCGATAGTATTCCATGTGGGGCAGACGGCCTGTCACCGCCAGATTTGGGAGAGCAGCGCAGCTTTGTTGTTGTGAGGAAAGCGGTAAAATGATACTTTCGTGGTTGTTTTCGTCTCAGATTTAGTACGACGGAGCGTCACAGTATAACTCTATGGGGACACAAAAGCGACACAAAAGTAGGACTCGGAAGTATCTCAGGAGGGGGCGCTCACGTAACAGCTAAAATACTGAATGGCACTTCCGCTTGACTTCCTGCCTTCAATCAAGGAAGCTCTGTCTAAATACTTCCTTAATGTAAACAAAGTCCACACCCACAACACCAGAGGGAGTGCAACAAACCATGTACAACCCAGATTCGGCACAAACAAGGGACTAAATTATTTTCGCTCCTATGCCTCCAAAATGTGGAACGCCCTACCAACAGTCATTAAGACATGTGAATCCCTTGACTCCTTCAAAACCGCTCTCAAAGGGCACCTACGGACGGCTGCAATTCAAAACTGGCCTCTGTAAAATCTGAATCTGTCATTTTAGGTAAAGAGCACAACGTACCTTTCTGAACGTACCAAGTATCACGTGACCACTTCTCTTCCTTCTCAAAAGCTTCCTTGCCTTCCAATGAACTGCAGCAGCCAATGAGGCATCTATTTTTGAGTGGTGCTAACCACTCCGACATGCATCAATGTGTGTATGTATGTCTATCCCTGTGTCTGTGTCTCTCTGTGTCTGTATGACTAAGCACGGAAGTACCTTTCTTTCACCACCAAATGTCACTGTTGCACAGCGCCACACACACACACACACACACACACACACACACACACACACACATACAGTATTCTCAGATCTACAAGCTCACAGTACAGTACAGTACTACTGTATGAAGAACAGTACAGTATAGTACTACAAAGTACAGTACACTACACTACAGTACTACGAAGTACAATACAGTACAGTACGCGGTATTTGTTTTCATAGGTGAGTATTTCCAAACTGCTTGTGATTGGTTGTCAGTGGGGTAGGGAGCGCTGTGCTGTGTTCATTTGGACCGCACACAACTAACCCTAACTCTAACCTAAACATAACCGCAAGCAGGGGAGCAATGCATCCCTCACCTTAATCCAAAAACTATTAACGTACCCCTCACCAACCGTAATCCAAAAACTATTCATGCACCCCTCACCAACCTTAATCTAAAAACTATTAACGACCCCTCACCAACCTTAATCTAAAAACTATTAACGTACCCCTCACCAACCTAAATCCAAAAACTATTAACGCATCCCTCACCAACCTTAATCCATGGGGTTTTGTGTTTGTATTAGAAGGTGATGTTCCGCCCGCACGGGTGGCACTTTCTTTGGCTACTACTAGTAGGGCGGGGGCTTCGCCCTACTAGTAGTGAAGTACAGTACCAACAGCAACACTCACTTCAGACCGGTCTGATTTTATTAATATCTATGGTGGAGAGGGGGAGGGCTGTTTTACTGAGACAAGTAGTCCAGCTAGGAAGGAAGTGAGACCAGTGTCTATGAAATGGACATAATTGAAATATTAAATATTAAAATATCTAAAAACACATATTACAGACATAACGATGACGGTGTTATCACCATAGATGAAAAATAGATGCCTCATTGGCCACTCAAGTGACTACTGGCCAATCACAGCGTGTCTTTTCCGGGCCGTGACGTGCAGTGAGCTTGTAGATTGTCTCTTTTATGCACACGACACCGTTGTACCACAGTCCACGAAGTAGGTATTATTACTTCAGTTGGCTTATTATTGTTTTCAGAACGTCGTTCTTGTTTAATGGGTACCAGTCATTCAAGCTGGTATAATATGACTCTGTCTGACTGTGTAATATTTTTTTTTCTAAAACCTACTTGTAAATGTAGTGACAATAAAGGCTTTGTCCGATTCTGAGCTATTTAGCAATTTCTTAAAAGTAGTATAGTTTAACCACTTTTCTCTTCAGAGTGACTGCACCTCACTTCTCTCCTTGTATCCCTTCTGTAACATTTATTTTAATATCTATTTAGAGATATCTTGGCCAATTGTTCTAATTTTTTGTTACTTTGTAACTTGTTTAGTTTTTGTTCGTTTTTTCTTTCTTGACCACAAATGTTAAGAATGTTATTTAGATAGATAAATCAGACTTCATAAAAAAGTCCTAATGTCTTAGTTATGTAGATATAGGTCAGCAGGGTTTACAGATCCCCTGATCTTCCACAACACTAACTTGTGTGTATGTTGCATGCTCTCATTCTCTATAGCTCTGTCACCCCCCCTCCCCCACCTCTCTGTCATTATCCCCCTCTCTTTCAGTTTGTTCTCAGTAACCCGAATTCATTATGGTCTTTCCGTGGCTGTGGCAGTCAAATAAATGCTGCCTTAATAAATCACATTGTCACCATAGCCTTTGCAACCCCAGTAACAGACCTGCATATGAAAGAGTGATGCTCGTGAAATCCCCCCCCCCCCCCCCCACACACACACACACACACACACACACACACACACACGCAGCAAGATTGCACTGGATTTTTCCCCCTGTGCGCAAATATAGTACAGTGTGTGTGTATGTGAATGAATGCACTCCAATTGTATATGGGCCATGCATGCAGGCCAACGACAGAATAATATCTCTGCTCTATTTGGTGCCTAAAGCTTCTCATCATGATTCATGGGGCAGATGGGAGCAGAGGATGATGGGTAGCTGAGGGCATATAATGGGTGGAAAATGGGGGAGGGTTGTCAGGTGAGCAATGTAAAACGCATTGGAGTATAGCCTACCTGTGACTGAGGAACAGAATGCAAATGGCGTCAGTGTTGCCTCCAATCCCCGGAACATCAAACAAGCGGACCCTGCAATGCAATTGAGGAGTCTCGTCGTCACGGTCTTAGCATCTCGAAAACCCAGAACTTCAAGAGGCTCATGTGATATTTTGAAGAAAAATATTTGGGGGGAAATTAATGTAAGGATAGTTATTAAATGTTTTAACTTTCTCTTTTAATGACACGCCCATTGCCAAAATGGGGCAAAGGCAATGGCATAACGACCCAAAGCACTTCCATACTGTTGCTGGTGCCAGCCTGGCTGTTTTGGCTGGGAAACTGGTGTGGGAAACATAGGCCTACAGGTCCTACGTGAAATACCTCACCCTGCCACCTCTATTCTGTGAACTGAACTCTGGAGCTTTCATGGTGGCGTTTTTCTCAGCATTGTTCAGGTACTTTACCCGAGGCTAGATCTTCATTCACTGTGTTATCCATTTCTCTATTGATGCTGCCCTGTGAGCTAACAAGGGCCTGAGAACAGGCCTTTGCCCAGACCAAGAGGACAGAACTGTCTCCTCTGGGACTTTTGAGTACTAAGCGAAGCTCTTATTCATTGTCAGCAAATGTGTGAAAGAACATAAACAGCCTTTTTAATTGATCTAGCTTCTGTAGAATATTAAAATGGTTAAACGGTATACACTGCTTGTACATTTATGAAGTGACAACATGGTTCTAATACAATGCTAGTGTGGAAAAATCTCCCAACCTGAATTATAATGTAAACTAGGAAAGCGAACATAAAAAAAACATGTTTTGCCAACAAACAGTGAAATTTGTTGCATGTGTGACGCCAACCCTATGGGTTTAAGTGCAATCACCTTTAACTGTTGTTTAGACGCCCACTCCGATTCCAATTCGGATGAGATTATTATTATTTTTTGCAAAAGCCCTAACACAAACTCTGGAATTGAATCGTAACCAATTGGAATGGAATATGAAAATATGGACAGGCAGAAAAAACATAATTGGCTGTTCCATCCTGCTGGAGATAATATTTTTGCAAATTTAACGAAGAGTGACAACAGTTTCTAATCCAAGGCCTACAGTAGACTACTTCACAAAAACAAACATTGCTTCACTTGCTTGCATACTGTTACTATTCCATGTTGATTAGCCTACATGCATTTCTTATTGAGTTAGGGTATTATTGTTAATACTCCAGCTCAGTTAGCATTGCAGGCAGCATATTAATGCCTATCCCAACATGAATCCCATTAACATGTAATGAAGTTATGTTACAGTCAGTGAACACATTTACCAGATTTGTTAAGGCCCATTAATCATCTAATATAAGAGAGGTGGAGTAAATAATTACCATATTAACCATAGTGCAAATGTTGCATTCTCTACCACTTTAGAGAAATGAAAGTAAGATGGAATCAATGAATACAATGAAAGCGAGAAGGAGAACCACTGCAAGCTTGTCTGAGGCATTGCTCAATGGTATGGATGGAAGCCCTGAGCTCTGAACTCGGTAGAATCTTCACCTGGCTCGCTGACAACAAACTTTCTTTACACTTGGGAAAAACTTTGGATCAAATGGTAGCCATGGTTCATGACTCTCGTATTCATACGAGAGTCATGGCTTAACTGCACCCTGTTTTTGGCGCTCGCTACATTTACAAAAAAAAACGTATATATAAACATTCGAATTTCAAATATAAAGTACTCACAATTTGTCCCACGGGTGTTAGTTAGTTGCTGCACCAGCGATTAGAATTTCTGCATCCCGTGTGGTTTAAAGGTATATTCAGTGATTTCACTCAAAAAACCTTAGGTTTCGTTTTTGGCTGTGGGACCCAGCCTTTCGTCCAATCAGGATAGAGTCAAAAACGAAACCTAAGGTTTTTTGACCCCCAGGGGTTAACTGGGGACAGGGAGGAACTCCTTATATGGCCAGCACACTCTATAGTAGGGAGGATTATCACAACAAAACAAAAAAATATTGGCTTTCAACTACGCGCCCCTATCGGTCGGGAGGAGGGTGGCACTCGGTGTGTTCGATATAGGCACGCTGACCGCCCTGCCAATACAGACTAATAGGCGAGTGCGCTCCCGGTGTGCAACTGTGGATTTCCCAAACGAACCCCGTTTGAAAAAAGTAGCCGGGGCGCTCGGATAAAAATGCTTTTTATTAAACAACGCGGGATGCAGCAATTCTAATCGCTGGTGCTGCAACTAACTAACACCCGTGGGACAAATTGTGAGTAAATCCGAATGTTTATATATACATATTTTTTGTAAATGTAGCTGTAGCGAGTGCCAAAAACAGGGTGCAGTTAAGTCATGACTGTCATGATAATCATCATGGCAGTCATGTTTCATGGCTAGATCAAATGGTAATCTCAGCTAGGCAGACGGCTTCTCAGTTAAAGTAGATGACAATATTATCACACAAAGATGAAATTCCCTATCTAGGTTCCATCCTGGAGGCGAATCTTTCCGGTGATATAATTGCCACCAACATAATCAAAAAAGTTAACCAAAGAACAAGATTCCTGTACAGTGTACAGGATCTCCTCACTGGTTAACAAAAACACCTTGAAGACCCTAACAGGAGCCCTGTTATAAGGTTTCTTCGACTATGCATGCACCTCTTGGTACCACAGCACCTCTAAAGCCCTTAAAACAAGGCTCCAGACTTCCCAAAACAAACTGGCCAGGCTACTTGGCCTCACTCCTCACCTCTTTCCCATTTTGATAGGCTGGAATGGCTTAGGGTTGACAACAGAGTACAGCATCTTGCAGTGAGTCTCGTCTACAAGATTCGCTACACCACCCATGTACCTGTCTAAATAGTAAATACTTCCTTAATGTCAACAAAGTCCACACTCACAATACCAAACCACGTGCAACCCAGATTCAGCTCAAACAAGGGATTAAATCAATTTTGCTCCTATGCCACTAAAATGTGGACGCAGCCATTAAGACATGTGAATCCCTTGACTCCTTCAAAACCGCTCTCAAAGAGCATCTACGTACGGCTGCAATTCTAAACTGGCCGCTGTAAATTAAGTCTGAGCTTCCCCACCCCTTTCGCCCCATACTGTACATGTTTTTCCCTTTTTTTACTTTATTTATATGATGAAGTGTATATTAGTAGTAGTAGTACATCTTTAATGTTCTGATATATTGAAAATGGTGGACCCTGTTGCTTAATCATGGATCTTCCATAAAGCCACAAAGTAACAGTTTTTGTATTGACTTGTGCTTTTGTTTGCAATTCTACCCATTCTGCATACTGTGGAATACAAATATCAATCAATCAAAGCAAAAGGTGGCTTTGCTTGTAGTAACAATAATTTGCTTCTATACTGCCCCCTTGTGATTGTCAAACAAACTGCAAGCCGTCCCATCAATATACAGCTGAGCACACCCCCTCAATGAATAAAGGAGGTAATGTAATTAATGTTCTCACAGGATTGGGAATTGATTTGCGAATATGTTAAAATGATTGCAATTGCACTGTCTTGACCTCAATTCATTCACACCTTTCCGGAGAAATGGAAGCTAAGCTCGGGCCATTAATGTGGTCTTGATTTGCATATCAAATATCAGTTTCTCTTCTCTCATGTTAACATTAACATTAAATGTAATGATTTATCCCTGGCTGCACCGAGTGCATGATTGCTGAGAGCGCAGTGAGTCACACTGATGAATAATACCCACAGCTCAACCAGAGTCTTTACACACACCCAGCATTATCTTTTATTTAAAGCACCATGACTTTCTGTCCTGTACAATATGTACATCGTATGAATAGATAGAATAATACAGTACATTACATCGTATATACATATAGTTACATACCAATGAATGGAATGCAAACCATCGCCATCCAGAGAACTTTCGAGTGTTAAACTGGTTTTCTGGTTGTTTTCAAGTGTAGTAATAGTCCCAAGTCAAAACACCTGTGTACACTGAAGTGGTCTGCCAAGGGAAGGGTTGTGCCCAATAGAATGCATATTAGTGTGACCTGCAGTTAACCACTTTAACCCTGGCGCTTCTATTTTTGACATGTCATTAAACAATCCCAGTGAAAAATGGCCAGCTACTTTCGCTATTCGTTGTATGTTAAAGCACATAGGACTTGGGACATAAGTGGTTGAGCACTATGCTGTCCAGTGATGCATCTGATTGTGTGTGTGTGTGTGTGTGTGTGTGTGTGTGTGTGTGTGTGTGTGGGGAGGGGTAATGATGAGGTATGGAAGGAAATCAAATGTTTTGGAATGTGAATGAAAGAGGTTGACTTGTGAATGTGACACTAGGGTTTCTCTACTTCATATTGCTCTCTATCCAGTCTTTGAAGTTAGCTGTGTGTGTGTACACCGTGTAGAGCTCCGGGTTACACTCCCCGTCCTCATAGCCAAAGCTCACAAGGCCCAGCATTGTCCAACGCCCCTTGTTGTCCCCCTGTCTCCCTGCAGAGCCGACAGAGGGCCCCTGCTTGTCTCTGATGGAGTCCGTGGAGATCCCCGGCAGAATGAGGACACCCCCGGTGTCGGAGGGACAGATATTGGACGGGCTGTAGTCTGGCTTCTGGCTGGCGCAGAGCATGTTGTCTGTAACGCTGACCGGCATGCCGTTGCGAGCGTACTGCTGCTCGCATGGCACCACGTCGGTAAGGTGCACGACCCCGACCCGGGCTCTCTCGTCAGCCCCCAGGGCTGCCAGAGGGGACCAGCCCATCACGAGGCCTTGCACATTGGTCACCTCGCCTCCCTGGACGTCCGGGAGGCAGAGAGGGAGGACCCGCTCCCCGATCCGGGCCTTGTCCAGGAGCTTGATCACAGCGATGTCGGAATCCAGAATCAGGGGGTCGTAGTTGGGGTGGACGGCCACAGACGCCACCTAAAGGAGAAGCAGCAAGACACAGGCAGGGTAAGAAACAAACATGTGGTGGGGAAAGAACGGTATGGTGTGATACGAAAGGGAACACAGTAAAATCCCGGTGTTCATTTAAATGTATTAACTATTAACACTTAATGGAAACAAATTAACCCGTAAGGTTCAACTGTTTCCATTTGTAGTTGAGATTGTTACACACTGGGAATGTGAAGAATAAAATAGTCAGTTGATTTTTCACTCGTCCACACACAGGTTGATGCGTTTATGTGGCTTAATATTTGCGTTCTGTGTGGATGTACTCAAATGAAACAACAGTTTCACTTCGGACAAATTCATAGCGCAGAGGGGAAAAAATGCTACGGGTGTTTAAGGACCTTTTAAATAATTAATTTATTCATGCATAGTAAATAACAGATTTGACTGAAGAGAGGTTTTGGATAATGAATGAATGAATTGAATAAAGACACCCAGTGGCAAACAGCAGGGTGGCAGGATGGAACATGTTGTAAAGACTTTTACTGTCCAATACAACACAATGATGTACAGTGTACCCATGGAGCCCTAGTTAACACATTATTCAAAAGGGAAGTAAAGTGTGATTTCCTCCCTGTTCTTTGTTTAATGAAATGTATACAGTATGTATTCCATATACAGATGGTTGACAAATTTAAGGAAATAAACAGAATAAATGAATGGAGAAACGTAAGGAATGCAGATACCAACAGGTGTACTGGATTGTGCAATTGCTATTTCCACCCTGTCATGCTCTGTGGCATACAGTACAAAATGCTGAGCAGGCCAAGTTGACCTCAATTTTGGATCAAGATGTAAGAGGAACAGTTCCATGGGGACCATAAAAGAAGGTTAATTATTGGGACATGCATGGCCGGAGTCATAAAGAATGCTCAACAGGCTAGTGTTTCAATAGAAACAGAATCTATAGGAAAGAGTGCAGTTCAGCAAAAAAACATGTGCTGGTCTACAGAGATTGGGAGAGTGGGAAAAAGTGGGAAAAAAGTGATATGATCAGATGAGTAATCTTCCGCCATATACTGTACCAAGAAAACGGCATAGGACTGAATGCTTGACCTTGACAGTGAGGGCCAACAAGGGTGAGTTGCACCTGCTCTCCCGCACCGTACAAGGAATCCCAGCAGGACTGCTCTTAACGCTGAGCGGCATGTGGCCACGGGCATTGTGCAAATGTGGGTTTCTTGTTGTCTTTAGATCATGGGTACAGTATGTGATCAAGAAATTAGTGCCCAACACTTTCCTTGTTGCAAGCTTAACCAACAGAGGTCCAGAATATGTGTTGGATAAGTTGGATAACCTCGGGCAACGACAGATATTATGTCTTTCTGTCTCTGTCTTGTCTACATATTTACAGTACACATAGCATATCCATATCCATCAACACCAAGTGGCCTATCTATATCACAACATCATATTTACAGACGCCACCGCTATCTTACCCTAAGGTGTTGGATGCCTTTGGCCTCCCTGAGGTCATGGCGATAGGTCTTCCCCATCACTACCTTCATCTGATGTGCACCCAGCGGGTAGCCCTTCCCCAGCTCTGTCACGCAGTGAGCTGCCACCACCACACTCCTCTGGTTCACCAGCGCCCCGCTGCACACCAGATGCCAGTCGGAGGCCTGGTCTTGGAGCTTGGTTCCCGCTTCACCGCCCTTCTTCAGGGACCCTGCCAGGGTGGCTGCCTTGGTCACCTTGGTCCCAGCGCCGTTGCCGGAGCGGCGGTAGATGGCAGCCAGCCAAGGCCACTGAGCTTCTGCTGCTTTCTCTGGGTCAAAGGTTGAATGCTTCCCACACACTGTCATGCAGGAAGTGCAAAGGCAAGGGAAGGAAGGGAGACATAAGACATTCACTAAATTGAGTCAACACTTGGCAACATGCAAAAGGAGCTGTGGTTGTGTGTGTGTGTGTGTGTGTGTGTGTGTGTGTGTGTGTGTGTGTGTGTGTGTGTGTGTGTGTGTGTGTGTGTGTGTGTGTGTGTGTGTGTGCGCGCCCTTGCAGGCGTTTGTGTGCATTTGTGTCTTTGCATGTGTGTGCGAAATTGCATTGTGTAGACCATTTTATAATGGCCTAAGATTAACTAGTAATCCTCTGCTGCCCTCACCAGGTGAACAGGAGACATGACGCCCACTCCATTTCCCTGTCTTAAGGCAGGTGCGACGTGCACTGCCCGAATGCTGGTAGTAAGGAGAGGCACACTCATACTCAATGTGTGTGTACAGCTGATGGAAACCCTGGGGCAGCTGGGGGTGTACTGGAGGGCTTTTGGTGGGACTGTCTGACTGGAACTCTCTGGCACGTTCAGAGTAAAGCTTGTGGACTGGGGTCTTCCTGAGAGAACAAAGAGGCCACAGAAATGCAGGTAAACATTTTTACTTATATTTGTTTTATCTACACCAAATGCCTTAGCCGAAAATAGCAGAGATACCATATATGGCCATCTATTTTTCCCTCCAGAATAGGGATGCTGGGGTTCAAGTGTGGTGAAATGCAAATATCTGAAAAACCAACTGGATGACACAACAATGCAAACTTGAAATAAATATTATTGGATGCATACCTTGTGCATACCAGGTGCTTGCTTGCATGTGTGATGATAGTACACTGTGTAATTTATAAATGCATTGCAAGTAATAATATATAAGGTTATACTGTAGCTGGAAGATAATCAGAGTTATATAGTAATTATGATATACAGTATTATGGTGTGAGGATCTTGAGGTTCCTACAGTATGCAAACAGTTATTTAATTGTCCAAATTATAGCTCATACTGGGTACAGTACATACCTGGATGGTACCTGAGGGGGCAAGACTCTTTGTCTAACCAGTTCTGACACTTTAGGCTCCCGACAGGCTGTAAACACACGCACGCGCACACACACAAAATCTCCAATTAATGCCGGCTGCGGGTCAACTGCTGTGCTTTCTAAAGGGGTAATTGGACTCATGCAAGCGCTAATGGACATACAACACAGACATAAGTGTCATATAGCCTATGGATGTTTTAGTTATATAAAATCTAAATTAACTGTTGGGTCAAATAAAAGGGCCTGTATGAAAACCGTAGCACACATAAAGCCCTCTAACCAGCATAAGAAGTATTATTGCAGACAGTATACCTCTCACACAAACGGGCTGTCTGCCACTCCAGGTACCATTTGGCTGGCAGGTTCGGTGAGTGTTACCACTGAGGGCATAGGAGTGATTACAGGAGAATGCCACCGTCGCTGGCCCAGGCCCTGGCACGTGCTGATAATAGCCTTGATATAGAGGAGGGATGGCTGGACAGATCTTGTCTTGGGGAACATGATATGGGGAAAATAGAGTTAGGATGGACGAGCACTATTCATTTTCACAAATTATGGTCATGCAATGTGTACCCGTTGATGGTCCAGTGAGTCTTACCATCGACACTTTGATTGCCTTCTTTCTCTTTCTCCTCCTCCTCGAGTTCCTCCTTTGTTTTTACGTCCGAATCCGTTCCCGCCTCACCTGACGTTTTTTCCCGCTTGCCTTCCGTTGATTCTTTGTTAGTTGTTTTCTCTGTTGGCTTATTTGTCTCCTCGCCTCCTGCCCTGTATGGCGTGAATCGCGTGTTGTTGCGTAGAGATGGAATGACCGGCCTCCCCAGCTCAGGAATCTTTATCGTATGGTTCCCCCGCTCAATGGTATTGCGATCAGTCGTGTCCGTCTTGTTCTCGCTCAGCTTGTGCTCAAATATCTCCACTGCATTCTCTCGCTCGGATGGGACCGTCTCCTTGGTGTCATTTGGGCCGACTTTCTCCCCATCTTTGCTTTGGTCCACCTGCTCTCCTTTTCTCTCCTTCTCTTCTTGCCCCTTCTTGTCTCTTATCACCACTATTTCTGGGAACTTTCCTATCTCCTGAATGCCATCTTTGCCTCCCTTGGCATCCGGCCTGCCATCCTCTTCTGATGTCCTCTCTGGCAGCCTTGGCACCTTGGGGGATTTTTTTTCAAGAGTGTCTAGGCTGTTGTCTGTGTCTTTGGTGGCCACTTTATCATTGCTACCTTCTGTCGGTTTTTCCACGCCAGCGTTTCCTTCTTCAGTGTTGCCTACTTTATCGTCACCCTCTCTCGGTGCTTCCACCACAATAACATCTATAGACGTATCGCTACCATCCACTGTTGTTGTATTTTTGTAGCTAATATCTTTGTCTTTACCACCCACGCTGTCTTTGCCTCCTGCTGTGTTCTCTTGGTCGTTATCTTTGCTATCTTTGTCTCCCCCTGTGTCTGTTGTTCTTTCCGTTGCTTTGCCTTTGTCCCTTTCTGGTTCAGCGAGTGTGTTATTCACTGCGATGGGGGGAGACAGACATAAAAAAGAGATCATTATTGAATGGCCAGTAAACAGCTCAGTGATGCTTTTGTTCTAGAAAGCACTAGACATGGTGAATGAATGGGGGCAAAGATTGACTCATCTGTACTGAGTGACTGAGTCATTATGTAACTATCAAATTTAAGCTTAAATATTCACACTGCTGCTGTGTTAATGACGAGAGCAAAAGCCTGTCACGCTCTGTTTAGAATTGACCGCAGTCATCCGTTTCCCCCGCACCTGCTGCTGACCACTATTCAACACTCCATTTCCCATAACTCCACCCACCCCCCCACCGGGCCAGCTGACCACTATTCAACACTCCCATTTCCCATAACTGCACCCACCCCCATGTGGACCTGACCTTTGACACAGGTGGATGGAGCCCCGCTCCAGGTGCTGTTGGGCAGGCAGGTTCTCTGTGAGGTCCCGCTGAGTTTATACGGCCGGTAGCACAGGTACTGGAGAGCGATGATGACGTCATTGGGCCCAAAGACCAGGAAGTGGTCCCCATGCGCTGGCTTGGGTGGGAGGGTGCACGGCCTCTCCACTGGCACTGGAGAGGAAGACAGAGACAATGAGACTTGAGTGGGAGGGTGCACGGCCTCTCCACTGGCACTGGAGAGGACGACGGAGACAATGCTGGCTTGTAAACGCTGTAACTGGGTATGTTTCCACTTATTAAACCACCCCTGGATAGAGTCTGGTATTCGTTGATGCAGAAATTAGATGCACATGGTTGTGTGTATAAAAGTTAGCGTGTGCATGCGTGCACGTGCATGTGTGTTTATGTGTGTATCCTAATTACACTAATTCTGAACAGATTAATCAAAAGAATGCCAACATCACTGTAACTGCTCGCAAAAGAGCTTACTGTAAAATCATACAATTTATACTTTTTGTAAACATAGATTCTCTTACCACACTGGGGAGCTGGAGCACTCCAGGTGCCGTCCTGGAGGCAGATGGCTGTACGAATGCCCCCCCGCAGCTCAAACCCAGGGTCACAGCGGAAAGTTATCCGTGCCCCCGAGTGCTGAAATAGCCCCTCTGTGGAGCCATGGGTGGGCACTGGAGGCCTGCGGCATCCCACCACTGAGTGGAGACACAGACACGGACACAAGTCAGGTGGGAACATGTTAACATCCCACCACTGAGCTGAGACACAGACACAAGTCAGGTGGGAACATGTTAACATCCCACCACTGAGCTGAGACACAGACACAGACAGTCAAGTGGGAATATGTTAACATCCCACCACTGAGCTGAGACACAGACACAAGTCAGATGTTAACTTGTGTTCTTGAGTATTAACGTTAGTTAAAATAATGCAGGGTCATGAACTCGGATTTAGTCTGTAAACAATCTGATTATGGGCACATTTAAAGGACCACTTCACCACTGTTCAACCTATCTTCACTAATAATCATGAAAAAATGGTGCAATTTTTTTCTACTAGTTCTGTGTCTCATAGGAGGGCTGTGGGCAGTTCAGAAACCGTCCTCCAGTGACATCATCGATGGGGAATACAAGCTAATAGAAACTGCAGGCTTTCTAGTCCTGAAAAGTTGCAATGCGAAAATGGAAGCCATCGTTTCACGATAATGAAAATCTAAACATTTATGTAAAAAAAAACTTGTTTAAAAATAAATCTGCCTAATGATGATGTCACTGGAGGACGGTTTCTAAACTGCCCACAGCCCTCCTACTTTATGCCATTTTATCATGATTATTAGTGAGAACCTATTATATGAAGATAGGTTGAAAAGTGGTGAAGTGGTCCTTTAAGGCTTCTGTTTAATACACATTTCATAAGTGTGTGGAAGTGTCATCTACCTCCTCCAACTCAACAACAATAAAAGACCACACACCTGAACGGGTTCACTGTAGGGCTGCAGACAGTCAAGTATACACTCTCAAGACATATTTTGTCTCCGCTTCCAAACTCATTAGTCTGACATGTAATTGCCTCTTTAGAATGCCCAGAGCTTCATAAACGGCAGCCGGTTACTGGCTCATTAATTAAT
Organism: Protomyctophum parallelum; assembly: GCF_964188405.1. NCBI lineage: Eukaryota > Metazoa > Chordata > Actinopteri > Myctophiformes > Myctophidae > Protomyctophum > Protomyctophum parallelum. The sequence continues at coordinate 24,481,878 of NC_139700.1, read as the reverse complement.
AATTTCACCCGTCTTGGTAAAGTGTGAACAGCTCACAAGGTGACAAAACATGTGGCTTGTAACTGAGGAAGAAATAGATTTCTTGCAGTAAAAGAGTTTTGGTCGAACTGTTCAATTTTCCACTGCTATAAAAGCTGTATTGTGAGTAAGTGAGTAAGTTGGTGCAGAGACTGGTAATGTGGGTATGGAACACTTCTAATTATTTAGACAATAACAAACTGAAACACTAATAACACATGTTGGATCACACACTCTTCCCTCTCTGGTACGGAATGAGGTAATAGTAACAAAAGTGAAATGGCACGCACACACACACACACACACACACACACACACACACACACATATATGGATGCTACAATAATGATGCCATTTGTAGTGAAGCAATTCCTTTTGCGGTTTTGTTGTATTGTTGTGTATAAGTTGGGCCTGAACCATGCATTTCTCTGTCTGTGGTTGCACAGCTCCGAATCCACATAACCCTCCCTATAATCACAGTCCTTCCTTCCAGCATCTCTCGGTCCCTTTTGGGACAGGGAATGTGTTTGGTCATCCGAAAAGAAAGAAAGAAAAATGGACCTCCTGTTAAATGGGGGGAATAAATGCTTGTGGACACTGTTGAAGTTGTCTGTCCACAAAACCTGTGTGCTGCCGTCTGCTTCACTCTCCACATATTGAGAGGAGTCCAAAGACATGAGGTTGGAATGCTAATAAGCTTTGAATAATGACACAATCATTAATTCATTATTACCTCAGTGCCTTTGGAACTTTTAAGTACTTTGCACTCCTGAAAAAAAGATTGATTGGGCCACAGAATAGATTAAAGTTAAATGCAGGCAGAGAGAGATTATGCTTTTTAGAGATTATACTACTATACTACTATGCTACTATATTTTTTGTGCAAAATGTACTTTTAATGGCAGATATTGGAGATGCTGAAACATATTTATAATTCTCTGGCTGGCTCTGGTGGAGAAATCCAAAGAAAATGTACACTAAGCCAAAATTATACTTGTTTGGACAGAAAATAGCCGATCGGCCAATCTAGATCGGCTATTTTCATTGGGTGACGGCAGCATGCAACTAAGTATAAATCACCCTTTATGCCCCAACATGATCACCATGAAACGAGCAGCTGAGACATTCCTCTGGGGGTAAGCGGATGCACACAGGGAGCACAGAGTGGAATTCCTGCCTTTTTTTTTTACAGGCATCTCCTCCGATGGAAAGGCTGGCTTGTGTTATAGAAGCAGAATTGTTTCACCATCAGTTTTATAGACTCAAATTTACCCTTGAAACCGAAGCCACCAGGAAAAAAAAAAGAGTACGTCTGTTTTTGCAGGGGCCTCTGGGAGGTGTAGCGGGCATAGAAACACAAGCCCAGGTCCAGCCGCCCATAAATAAAAGACCTTGCGGACCTATGGAAGTCGCTCCAGGCACACCCTCTCACAATACTGAAAACCCAAACCAACTTGAACCCTAACATTTCCAAAACACAATTAAGTGTCCATTTGGGTCAATTTATAGGCTACCTAGCTCTTCCTAATTGTCTTTTACTTCTTAAGTCAGACCTTGTTAAGCTATCTTCAGAACATTAATTGTATTGTAACATTTTTATGTAGCACTGATTACACTTTTTTGTTATTTTATTGCTTTTATTGCTCCCTTTAAACGGAATACTTCACCTATTGCAATTTTAACGTTGACATTGGCACAGAGACAAATTCCATGTACGATACAATTGTACATTTGAAAGTGTCAAAACATAGGTACTTACATAATGTACAGTGTGTCTGCTTTGTTTCATATCAGACAGGCTATGTTCGTCAGGTGGTCGATTTGAGTCATGATTCATCTGTTAATACAGACAACACATATATTTGCCAAACAGCAGATTCGATTGGCTGCGGACATAGATGAGGCTGCCCTGGAAAGGAGAAGGCAGCTGGCCTGAAACCAGTCCAAACCACAGAGCTCTGTCCCATGTGATGGTGAATCACTGTCTGCCAGTTTTAACAGGGAACAGTGCTAAAGAGCATCCAGGGAAGAAGTCAGATGCACCATTCATTGCTTCTGGATGAGCTCATTATTTGGACTGCACGTGTACCTGATGATATTAAGATCTGGTCAGCATCACCAGACATCTTGTTCTGATGTCTTTCTGTGAGTGCAATTTATTTGTATTTATTATTATTATTATTGATATTTGTATTATTAAAAATATATTATTATTAAATACAAAAATGTTGGGTCCCACCGGCCCAATGGATAATATGGCACTGGTAACACTGTCTCTGTCTGAAATTATAGTGCTGTAAACTGCAGTTCAACGATCCAAACTAAATAATAATAATAATAATTGCGCCCGCCCCCCATCAAGGAGGGGCCCCCCCGAAAATCAGGCCTTGCCTAGGGCCCATTCGGATGTTAACACAGGTTCCCAAGCCATGTGGCCAGGAGCCTATCTTCTATTTATGTAGTGTGATGCGGCTTGATGCACTATAGACTAGTAGCCTACATCCCCCAGCTATGATGTACATGTACACCCCTTGGACATGGCACTAGCATGTCGCAGGGACTTATCCCCAAAGCCAACCCTTGATGCTGAGTGCCAATAGCAGGGAAGCATTGGGTCCCATTATGACCCGACAGGGGGATTGAACCCCGACCTCCCAAGCTCAAGGCGGACACTCTAACCACAAGGCCACTGAGCTGGCACTATCATAGCCATAACGAATTGTCACACAACACAAGTTAGTTACTGATACCCACCATTCTCACACCTATCGCCCGTGTAGCCAGCCAGACAGGCACAGTGGTACGTGTAGGACGTGTCCAGGACACAAGTGCCATCATGGAGACAAGGAGAAGAGCTGCATGCTGCAATGACAGATAGATTAGATTAATTAGATTGATTGATTATTAACACATATAAATATAGTTATATAGTCTACATAGACAATCTATACCCAGTAGTGTAGTAGTGTTGTAGTAAATAAAATCAATTTTGTTGCATTTGTAACCGGATTTTACCGGAACAATCGCCACCGTTTAATAGCAGCTTGCATTTGTGATTGCAAGAATTGAAACATCAACTGCAATTAATGTATACACAGAATTACCCTCTGTTTTAATGTAACTCTTGTACACTGTTGGAGTTAAATGGGTGAATTAACACTGTAGACTACAGTAGAGCAAGTGAAAAGAAGTATGGCGGAAGCTAGAGGCATATGTACTGTACCTGAGCTCTCCTGGAACGTGGCAAAGAAGCCATCAAAGTTCTTGTAACTGTCAGACACAAAAAGGATGTGAAGGCTGTTGCCCGAGCTCTGGATCGGCGCCGGCCTCTCATTGCCACAAAACCGACCGATCACACGTGAGTTAATGCTATCGCCGTCTCGTACTTCCACGTAGTCGTAGCGACAAGAGTGGTCATACTCCAGGCTCAGCATCATGAACCTAAAAGTGGGGGAAAGGGGGGAAAGTTTCAAACGTAATGATGAATACAACATGAATGCAACACAGCATGCCTTTTGCATGGGTCATTATCCTTGCCAGGAGGCCAGAACGGCCGAGGGCGAGGGATTATGTTTTCACTCCTGTGAGTCTGTCTGTCTGTGAACCAGTAGAGGTGTACATTAAATTGGCACTGCCCTCAAAATTCAATTTGATTATGATTTTAGAGGGAGTAGGATGAGAATTGGGTGGGAGGGAGGGGTGACGAAAGCAGGAAGAGAGGGAGAACCGTGGGTTGGATGGGCTTTATATACAGGTGGAGGTGACCTGATTGGAGGTGGCTTGATAGGAGGTGGAGGTAGCTGTGTTGGTGGTGTGGTCCTGCTCCTGAACTTCAGCTATGAGCTCCATAAATGGCAAAATTTCCATCAGTCAATACAAGCAGTCAGATATAATGAACAACATATTTTATTTAGTAGTCTGAAAACCACCTCTTCAGACTCCATTTTAGCCCTTAACACGTGCCATCGCACTTGCCCTAGCCTCAACGACCTTACAGGCATATGCAAAGGCTCAACGTATGTCAATTGCACCCTATAGTGTATACGCATAGTTTTATTATATAGATATTCCACTGTTCTTAGCTTGCTTATGATTCTTATAGAGGGACAGACAGTAGGCTGACAGGAAATGGGGGAGAGAGATGGGGGAGTGACATGCAGTAAAGGCCATCGGGATCGGGAGTCGAGCCCGCAGCACACTGCCAGACTCAGGCTACCGGCCAAGGTGCCTGGACTGCTGAGCCACGGCCCAGGCCTTGATGACTATTTCTATGTAATTGATGGATTACCATGTGTTACATACCTGTAAATCGCTCTGGATTAAGCTGCTAAATGCCTAAATTGTAAATATGGAATGATATATAATATTATACAGTATATACACTGTATTCATTGATGCACAAACTTGACAAATAGGATAAAAGTTTGTGTGAACTGAGGAATACCGGATGACTCGCCCCAGTGCTTGCCCGTTTTTCCTCCCGGAATTGTCACCAGTGAGGGGGATAACTTTGTAATATGCTATTGGCTGTTTGTATTCTTTTTGGAAAAATATAAAAAGATACTCCTGTAGAAAGGCTATATTATTTTACTTATATTGACCCTATAAACAATTTAGTATTATTTAGTATATGTAAGGTTTTGCACACTCAAATGGTACCTCGTCAGATAATCCCCACATATCCTACAACAACTTCTGTGAACAGACTTCAATGTAGTAGCTTTTCATAAATTTTATTTGTACTTAGGCATGAGCCTGTTCTGCTGTCATGAAAGTTTATAGTTAGAGAAATTCAAAGTCCAGCCGTCTGCTGTCCAGCCTCTCCCACCCCTCACTGGTGAAACTTCTGGGAGGAAAACAGAAACGGGGCGAGTCATCTTGTTACCGAACTGAGTGGTGCAACTCCCCTCTCCCCCTGCCCCCCCCCCCCCCCTCTCTCTCTCTCTCTCTCTCTCAGTAGGAGGCAACAGTGCAGCACTATCTCTCTCTCTCTGTTTCTGGCACAACAGCGCCACTTTTGCCCCTACTGGTACTCATATTCACATAGTGGTACTCATAGTCACATAGGTTAAGACGGACATTGCTGTTCCTTGCTAATACAATGACATAGTAGGAAAACAGTTAACACATTTCCTGTCTTATTCCACAAGCCAAAAAGGAAACCTTTATTTTCCATACCAAACATCACAGTTTTTTACACAGGCTTAACTTAGGTGGAATATGGCGTAAACAATATGTTGTAACATGATGAATTTTCAGAAATACCCTTGGTTTTCCTGGACTATGAGAAGGTGCACCTGGGTTTCCTGGCAGTGCCATGATAGCTGGCTCCATATGACATTCTGGGTGCTTTGCAGCCAGCAAGCAAGTAATGACCAATAACCACAGCTACTGAATATGTTAATAGCACTGGCATGCAATTTTGACCCACTACAGTGAATAAAACTCACTGTGGTGTTGTGTGGCATTTAATTCACTCCAATATTACATGCTTTAAAGGTTGGTGAGTTCTTTTTTGGTTAACTTGCCAGCTTAGTAAGAGAATATTCGTCATATTTTCAGCAATAAAAGTCAAGGCACAAAAAAGGCAATTCTGGAGATTGAGGAAACAGGCGTCAACTCTATGAATAAGTCAGTTGAGCAATAGCATAGTTAAGAGTCGGTAGTGCTGTCGCCTCACAGCTAGAAGGCCCTGGGTTCGATTCCCGCTGGGGACGCTGTGGGCGCTGGGGGAGTGTTCTCTCCTCCACATCATCATTCATTCAAGCAGCTTGGACTACTCATGCATAGAAGGAAGCATGAGGTCAGTCCACTCCATTCTCAGAAAATCCTAGGAGACCACACTTTATTGTTTTCTTTGTACACAATTTGCAGTTACCTTTTGTTAACAAGGGTTCATGGCATTTGCTCTGATTGTAAATTGCTCTCTAAATTGCTCTCGATTTAGAGTATCTGCTAAATTGTAAATTGCAATGAGATGTTTGGTTTCATTGGAATGCTGCCAGCTGGATTCCACGTCAGAGAATGAGGACGTCTGTGTGCACTGTGCAGAACATGTACACAAGAAACAAGAAAAATACTTCTACCTGCAGTACAGTAGAATAATGTTTTTGGATAGACATTGAAAGGGAAACAAAGGATGCATGTGGGTATTACTGTATACTCGTATAGGCTATAGAGAGAAGGCTTTAACACCAAGTATGACACCATATAATAAGTAGAACCTTGACATTTGATCCTTGTCAGTTGTCACTATATCATCAGTAAATGGTAAATGCATACTGTACCTACAGACTAAAGTATACTAAGCATACTACCAGCATGATACCAAGTCTTGTAGTTCTATCAAAGACAGACCCTCGGGTCAAGTCGGCCTATAGGCCCTAATGAGAAGAACTAATGCTAGGTTTTAGTCTCTAGAAGCTCCCACTGTGCTTGTAATTTGGTAAATATTTTGTCTGCTGCACGTGTATACTACAAGCCATCATTAAGGATATTGGAAAAGTGAGAGTAAGTACCAAATAATGAATACAGGATGGTACAGCCAACAAGTCCTCTGAGACAAGGGCCAAAACCTATTTCTTTCCATGAGTCCATCTCTGAACATAACAAGTTACACAGAACAGCACTAGTTCATTTAGTGTTTTTTTTTCTTCTACAAAAGAAAATCATAAACATATTATTTACTTGTGGAAGTTATTAATAGTTTTTTTAGAGACACGCTTTTGGCATGATTCTCTATGCGTGTCACGGTTCTTCATGGTTGTGAAATTTAAAGCTAAGCTTTATATGGGAAAAGTTGTAAATAAATATATACGTCTTTAATGCATAACAAACCATTAGACTATATGTACTGCAGACTCAGCCTGAATTCAAGCATATTACAGTATATCATTAAAAACCCCACAAAACCCTGCTTATAAAAATAATTATGTAATGGAGAAAGTGATAGAAATAGAACATTTCACGTGACTGAAAAGTAATAACTTTCCTCAAGGGTTTATATAAGCTCACAATTCAGTCCATGTCCAACACAGGGTGGAAATTTGAATGAACGGAGAGCGCCATTAATTACCATTACAGATGGACAACAAAGATCGCTGAAACAGATCCATTCATGTCAGAAAACAGAAAAACCTGCATCAATCTGAATTTCACTTGTGGAAAAAGTGCATTCTTTGCTCCCTGTTAACCAGTTCTTCCAACACTAGTAATATAACTGGTGTTCAACAGCTCAATATTTAGTTTAAAACTACTATGTCATAGGTTGTATATTTTACCTTAAGAAAATTAAAAGAATGTCAGATATAAGATAGCTTGTAGATCGAAAGAATAAAATAGGGTTTAGGTCTGAGTTAAAATGTTAGGAATTGATACCAAGAACACATTTCTTGCTTTTACTTGTCGCTTCCAAACAACCATTTTGCTTTAATTGATTTACCATTTTTGATGGATCATGCTTGTTTGTTTTTGGTGATATTTTAAGCCCCGGAAACAAGACGTAACAAGAAGGTGCAACTTCTTGGTTTTCCATTTCTGTAATAGATGCTGGAGCACAATTATCCATGACTCTATGGGACCAGCACGTACATACTGTACAATACATGTAAAAACTAAAGGACTATAATAAAAGCAGTGACTGACCTGAAATCTATGGTGAAGGGACGGTCCACGTTTAAGGTCCACTCACAGCGGGCGTCGGTGGGGTAACTCTCAAGCACCAGGTGGCCCTGTCGTTTGCGGATCACTCCCCCACACTCTGGAACAGAGACACAGAAGTTCTAAAAGAGAGCTTATTCCACCTATGGAATGGAAATTCCAACCGGGAATGTACCATGGTACAAATGCTGTAATTTAAGCCACTATTTAATTATATTTTGATTATTATTTTGGTGATCTGTGTGTGCAGTTACTGTAGTTACCATTCCTGCTAAAACACAATTATATTCAAGGTAGATGCATTATAAAATACCAAACAACATACATTCAATTCTAGCAGCAAAGGCACAAATGCTTTCCAGGTTTCAGAAATGTCTCCATGTGTCAAATAATTGATTTCCAAATGTTACTGTTGGTCTATAAAGCTTTGAATGGTTTAGGCCGGGCCAAAATACATTTCTGATCTTGTGCGATTATTATCAACCATCCATATCTCTCAGGTCATCTGGGAAAGGTCTGCCTTTTCTGTCCCTAAAACCAAACATAAGCGTGGGGAAGCAGCATTTACCACATACAGTATCTGGAACAAAGTCCCAGAAAACTGCAGGTCTGCTGCCACTCTTATTTCTTTTAAAACACAACTTAAGACCTTTCTGTTTGCTGCTGCCTTGGCTTTGAGTTACTTTTAATGTTTTATTTTTTATTTCTCCTGCACTGTAACTGTTAATTTTATGCATCCTAAATGCCATTGTATATTTGTGCTTCCTTTGCTTGATGTTCTGTGTAAAGCATATTTAATTGCAGTGTTGAAATGTGCTATACAAATAAAACTGCCTTGCCTTTCCCCTGCACCCCACGGCACTATATTTGCATACTGTGAAAGTTATAATCAGTGCCCAAATGTTATTGGATGTCCTGACATCATGTACGAGAACATCCCTGTCATTTCATCTTCTGATATTGAACTCCTCCTGGGCATATGGAAACTATATTTGCATATTGTGAAAGTTATAATCAGTGCCCAAATGTTATTGGATGTCTTGACATCATATACGAGAACATCCCCTCCTCTGTCATTTCATCTTCTGATATTTAACTCCTCCTGGGCTTATGGAAACTCTCCAAGAGGACCCAAAAACACAACAGAGGAATATTTTAGACAAAATCTCACATGATGCGATCATTAGTTGAATGAGGAACACATACTCATACAATCTCCACCAGACCAGCCAGGTCGGCACTCAGTGCAGTATTTTCCATTAATGAAGAAGTCATCTCTGGGACCCCAGGTCCCATTGTTACAGCGCTTACAATTCTCAAATATACTGCAACCTGAGAAAGACAGAGAGAGAGAGAGAGAAACAAATAAACTAGGTTAGGCAAGGAGACGCAGTCAAGAATTCAAAGCTCAGATGAGCACTGGAACATTGGTTCGACCTCCCGTTACTCAGACCATTACTAACACTATCCCAAACCCTATCCTAACCACCCAAGTCTGACTAACGCAATGTCTGACTTATGGGCAGTCCCCAGAGTGGCGATCCTGTCTTAGTGTTGACAACACTCTTTCCGAACAACTATGGACCCCGGCGGCCTCCTTACCCAGACTGCCATGTTTCCTTTACATCAGTGCTGTGAAACTCATCAGGCTCCCCTGCCACTAAAACGATAACGGCATGAACACATGGCTGCTTCCTGAAATAGAATTGCGGAAGACGACGCTCCATCGTCGCTACTTGGAAAGATGGATATTCACTTTGTGGCTTCTCTATATGGTGACCCCAGACCCCGTTATGGGCACAGAAACATCCGGAGAACATCATCATAAGCACGTGTAAGCTTAAACAAGACAAGACTAGCCAAAGTCTCCAACACTGTCAAATGTCACTGCGAAAACACGTGCCGTCAGTAATCTAGGCAGGGGGATTTATGAGTGCACTACGGGCTCTTTAACAGTAACACATTACAGTGTTTTACGGCAAAACCCAATGAATAGGTATTATTTTGATTATGAACAGCTGTTTCCCCCCATAAATGCATTACAAAAAATGTGAGCACATGTGACCTGCAAAGAAAACATGACATACTTCCTGTGGCCAGGTGTTTTTTCTTCTTTAAAAAGAAAAAAGAAATAACATGTTATACTTTAAATTTAAGGAGTGTGACTTTGAGAGCATGTGTTTGCATCCCTGTTGTGCCAATATCATGTCTGTACATACACCAACACGCACACACATGTACATGCACAGTGCACACGCACACACACACGCACAGTGCACACACAGACAGACGCACGCACGCACGCACACACACACACACACACACACACACACACACACACACACACACACACACACACACAGTACACATACACAAAACACAAACCATTCCATTTCAAAATTCCAGCAACATTTCTAAATTCCTGTTGTAATGTTTTCCTCTCTAACAGTATGTCTGAATGTCTGTCAATACTTTGGAAGGAAGAATCTTGTGTAAAACTGGCCCAGACACATTCTACATCAAGGAAAATGAAGAAAAAAAAGGTTTCCCATTAGACCACTTGTACTAGAATTTAAACATCAGTATAGAATGATGATAGATGGTACTTTAGTCTGCCAGCAACCTGGCAGGCTTTTAAAAGACCAGAGATGGAAATGTGGACATGGGCTGGCTACAATCATCAGATTTATATGTATATATAAGACAGTATTATATTTTTCTCTTTAGAAATGACAGAGGGTATGCACAACACGTGACATCATCATCATACCTAGAAGTTATGCAGGAACGCCTATTAAGTGGGAAAAACTACTTTCTGCCCATGACAGCCCAGACATCCAAACAGAAAAGTCCTATCTGATTGCATTAAACAACGTTAAACTCACTTTGCCACTCGATTTGCTACACTAGTGACTCATTGAGGTTGGTCATGGCTCCTGTTCAGCCATGACCAACGGACAACTAAATTGGGAGAAAAAGGGAAAAATAAAAAATAAATGATGGCAAGTTGACAGTACCACCAAATAGTACCCATGATTAGTGAGTCCTGGTAGTGAAATATAGTTGTAGTGTAGTCTAGCTCAATGGTTCCCAAAGTGGGGTCCTGGGACCCCCAGGGGTCCTTGAAGGAGTTCCAGGGGGTCCACAGCTAAATGATAGTTTTGAACTAAATGGACCCTTATGGGTCTGTAACTCTGAGAGTGTGTAAGGGGTCCATTTGGTTCCATTTGTACACTCTCAGAGTTAAATTAACAACATTGATTTTACAATATAAATTGGGGGTCCCAGAGATAGAAATGCCATTAGATGGGGGTCCGTAGACTAATGCATATAAAAATGAAACGGGTTGAGAATCACTGCTGCAGCAGCCGTAAAAATCTTCTCTTATGGGGGTCTCTGACATCTCTTTTCAAATGGGGTGTCCACGGGCTAATTTGTGTCAATTTGGGGATCCTTGACATGAAAATGTTTGGGAACCACTGGTCTAGCTAATATTAGTTTGTTTTGACAAAATGGCACTGGATGAGGGCTCCAGCTATAGGATCCTCTCTAGGGTGCACTAGGATGAGGGCTCCAGCTATAGGATCCTCTATAGGGTGCACTAGGATGAGGGCTCCAGCTATAGGATCCTCTATAGGGTGCACTAGGATGAGGGCTCCAGCTATAGGGTCCTCTCTAGGGTGCACTAGGATGAGGGCTCCAGCTATAGGATCCTCTATAGGGTGCACTAGGATGAGGGCTCCAGCTATAGGATCCTCTCTAGGGTGCACTAGGATGAGGGCTCCAGCTATAGGATCCTCTATAGGGTGCACTAGGATGAGGGCTCCAGCTATAGGGTCCTCTATAGGGTGCACTAGGATGAGGGCTCCAGCTATAGGGTCCTCTCTAGGGTGCACTAGGATGAGGGCTCCAGCTATAGGGTCCTCTCTAGGGTGCACTAGGATGAGGGCTCCAGCTATAGGGTCCTCTCTAGGGTGCACTAGGATGAGGGCTCCAGCTATAGGATCCTCTATAGGGTGCACTAGGATGAGGGCTCCAGCTATAGGGTCCTCTATAGGGTGCACTAGGATGAGGGCTCCAGCTATAGGGTCCTCTCTAGGGTGCACTAGGATGAGGGCTCCAGCTATAGGGTCCTCTCTAGGGTGCACTAGGATGAGGGCTCCAGCTATAGGGTCCTCTCTAGGGTGCACTAGGATGAGGGCTCCAGCTATAGGATCCTCTCTAGGGTGCACTAGGATGAGGGCTCCAGCTATAGGATCCTCTCTAGGGTGCACTAGGATGAGGGCTCCAGCTATAGGGTCCTCTATAGGGTGCACTAGGATGAGGGCTCCAGCTATAGGATCCTCTCTAGGGTGCACTAGGATGAGGGCTCCAGCTATAGGGTCCTCTCTAGGGTGCACTAGGATGAGGGCTCCAGCTATAGGGTCCTCTATAGGGTGCACTAGGATGAGGGCTCCAGCTATAGGATCCTCTCTAGGGTGCACTAGGATGAGGGCTCCAGCTATAGGATCCTCTCTAGGGTGCACTAGGATGAGGGCTCCAGCTATAGGGTCCTCTATAGGGTGCACTAGGATGAGGGCTCCAGCTATAGGATCCTCTCTAGGGTGCACTAGGATGAGGGCTCCAGCTATAGGGTCCTCTCTAGGGTGCACTAGGATGAGGGCTCCAGCTATAGGGTCCTCTATAGGGTGCACTAGGATGAGGGCTCCAGCTATAGGATCCTCTCTAGGGTGCACTAGGATGAGGGCTCCAGCTATAGGATCCTCTATAGGGTGCACTAGGATGAGGGCTCCAGCTATAGGGTCCTCTATAGGGTGCACTAGGATGAGGGCTCCAGCTATAGGATCCTCTCTAGGGTGCACTAGGATGAGGGCTCCAGCTATAGGGTCCTCTCTAGGGTGCACTAGGATGAGGGCTCCAGCTATAGGGTCCTCTATAGGGTGCACTAGGATGAGGGCTCCAGCTATAGGATCCTCTCTAGGGTGCACTAGGATGAGGGCTCCAGCTATAGGATCCTCTCTAGGGTGCACTAGGATGAGGGCTCCAGCTATAGGGTCCTCTATAGGGTGCACTAGGATGAGGGCTCCAGCTATAGGATCCTCTCTAGGGTGCACTAGGATGAGGGCTCCAGCTATAGGGTCCTCTCTAGGGTGCACTAGGATGAGGGCTCCAGCTATAGGGTCCTCTATAGGGTGCACTAGGATGAGGGCTCCAGCTATAGGATCCTCTCTAGGGTGCACTAGGATGAGGGCTCCAGCTATAGGATCCTCTATAGGGTGCACTAGGATGAGGGCTCCAGCTATAGGGTCCTCTATAGGGTGCACTAGGATGAGGGCTCCAGCTATAGGGTCCTCTATAGGGTGCACTAGGATGAGGGCTCCAGCTATAGGGTCCTCTCTAGGGTGCACTAGGATGAGGGCTCCAGCTATAGGATCCTCTCTAGGGTGCACTAGGATGAGGGCTCCAGCTATAGGATCCTCTATAGGGTGCACTAGGATGAGGGCTCCAGCTATAGGATCCTCTCTAGGGTGCACTAGGATGAGGGCTCCAGCTATAGGGTCCTCTATAGGGTGCACTAGGATGAGGGCTCCAGCTATAGGATCCTCTATAGGGTGCACTAGGATGAGGGCTCCAGCTATAGGATCCTCTCTAGGGTGCACTAGGATGAGGGCTCCAGCTATAGGATCCTCTATAGGGTGCACTAGGATGAGGGCTCCAGCTATAGGGTCCTCTATAGGGTGCACTAGGATGAGGGCTCCAGCTATAGGGTCCTCTATAGGGTGCACTAGGATGAGGGCTCCAGCTATAGGATCCTCTCTAGGGTGCACTAGGATGAGGGCTCCAGCTATAGGATCCTCTCTAGGGTGCACTAGGATGAGGGCTCCAGCTATAGGATCCTCTATAGGGTGCACTAGGATGAGGGCTCCAGCTATAGGATCCTCTATAGGGTGCACTAGGATGAGGGCTCCAGCTATAGGATCCTCTCTAGGGTGCACTAGGATGAGGGCTCCAGCTATAGGATCCTCTATAGGGTGCACTAGGATGAGGGCTCCAGCTATAGGGTCCTCTATAGGGTGCACTAGGATGAGGGCTCCAGCTATAGGGTCCTCTATAGGGTGCACTAGGATGAGGGCTCCAGCTATAGGATCCTCTATAGGGTGCACTAGGATGAGGGCTCCAGCTATAGGATCCTCTCTAGGGTGCACTAGGATGAGGGCTCCAGCTATAGGATCCTCTATAGGGTGCACTAGGATGAGGGCTCCAGCTATAGGGTCCTCTATAGGGTGCACTAGGATGAGGGCTCCAGCTATAGGGTCCTCTATAGGGTGCACTAGGATGAGGGCTCCAGCTATAGGGTCCTCTATAGGGTGCACTAGGATGAGGGCTCCAGCTATAGGATCCTCTCTAGGGTGCACTAGGATGAGGGCTCCAGCTATAGGATCCTCTCTAGGGTGCACTAGGATGAGGGCTCCAGCTATAGGATCCTCTATAGGGTGCACTAGGATGAGGGCTCCAGCTATAGGATCCTCTATAGGGTGCACTAGGATGAGGGCTCCAGCTATAGGATCCTCTCTAGGGTGCACTAGGATGAGGGCTCCAGCTATAGGATCCTCTATAGGGTGCACTAGGATGAGGGCTCCAGCTATAGGGTCCTCTATAGGGTGCACTAGGATGAGGGCTCCAGCTATAGGGTCCTCTATAGGGTGCACTAGGATGAGGGCTCCAGCTATAGGGTCCTCTATAGGGTGCACTAGGATGAGGGCTCCAGCTATAGGGTCCTCTATAGGGTGCACTAGGATGAGGGCTCCAGCTATAGGATCCTCTCTAGGGTGCACTAGGATGAGGGCTCCAGCTATAGGATCCTCTCTAGGGTGCACTAGGATGAGGGCTCCAGCTATAGGGTCCTCTATAGGGTGCACTAGGATGAGGGCTCCAGCTATAGGATCCTCTCTAGGGTGCACTAGGATGAGGGCTCCAGCTATAGGGTCCTCTATAGGGTGCACTAGGATGAGGGCTCCAGCTATAGGATCCTCTATAGGGTGCACTAGGATGAGGGCTCCAGCTATAGGATCCTCTCTAGGGTGCACTAGGATGAGGGCTCCAGCTATAGGATCCTCTATAGGGTGCACTAGGATGAGGGCTCCAGCTATAGGGTCCTCTATAGGGTGCACTAGGATGAGGGCTCCAGCTATAGGGTCCTCTATAGGGTGCACTAGGATGAGGGCTCCAGCTATAGGGTCCTCTATAGGGTGCACTAGGATGAGGGCTCCAGCTATAGGATCCTCTCTAGGGTGCACTAGGATGAGGGCTCCAGCTATAGGATCCTCTCTAGGGTGCACTAGGATGAGGGCTCCAGCTATAGGATCCTCTATAGGGTGCACTAGGATGAGGGCTCCAGCTATAGGATCCTCTATAGGGTGCACTAGGATGAGGGCTCCAGCTATAGGATCCTCTCTAGGGTGCACTAGGATGAGGGCTCCAGCTATAGGATCCTCTATAGGGTGCACTAGGATGAGGGCTCCAGCTATAGGGTCCTCTATAGGGTGCACTAGGATGAGGGCTCCAGCTATAGGGTCCTCTATAGGGTGCACTAGGATGAGGGCTCCAGCTATAGGGTCCTCTATAGGGTGCACTAGGATGAGGGCTCCAGCTATAGGGTCCTCTCTACGGTGCACTCTTATGGATAAACGAGGACATTCTGCCCAAACATCTTGTTCTTATATTTGGTTTACTTTTACCATTTTCCCATTGCGTTGCCCATTACCATGGCCACGTGTTGCTGACTGCAGTATGTAGTCTTACCTGGGTGGATAATGCAGGGGTCACATTCATTGATGGCATTGCGACAGCAAGGTACAGCGTAGCCAACAGGGGTCCCTTGGATGTGGCATCTGCAGCGGATGACGTCGTACTCACAGCAGCCTCTACACATGACATTCCACTCAGGTCCGGGGCAGTGATTATACAAATACCTGTAGTCTGGAAAAGAGATGCAGTTCAGTGACTGAAACCCAAATGGTGGAATATTCAACAACTTTAAAGGTATTATGACATGATTTATAACATAATTTTAACAACATTAAAAGTCTTGGCCATGGTCCTTCAAACGTGTCTAAAAAGTTTGAACACTCAACTCCACTCCAGTATTTCTTGACACGAGTGTTTGTGCATGTGTAAAGTTCATCCTGAGAAGCCATGGAAAAACACATTATTTTAGCCTGTAGATGTCGGTAATTCCCCCTTTCCTGTCAACCCAAGATGCGCTTCTTTGACAACGTGGTAGGAACGTCGTCAAAAATAAAAGAGTCATCTAGGCCAGTTGGTATCCAGTGTAAGTTGGTATCCACAGCCAACAACAGAGCAGATACATTTTTCTCTAGAAGACATTATTAGTAAGTATTACAAAGAAACAAAGTCGCGGTTGACAATGAGGAAGCGGAGAAGAGAGGGTAGGCACTAGGCAGGGAGCAGAGTGGAGGGGGCGGAGGTTTAGCCGGGATCTACGTATATCCCTGCCGTCCAACCAGATGAGACATTTTTGCATAATTATTCACAAGAGTCCAGACAGCAGAGAATACACTGAATGTTCAAACTTCGTTTTTTTGTGTGAAATTGATGTCAAGAAAAGCCAAAAAAGCCAAAAAATCTACAAAAATGTGTTTTAAATGTCACAATCCCTTTAAGAACAGTGTACTTTGCAAACTATAGACTCAACAGGGAAATGCTGTTTATAGATACAACGTGGAAGATGATTCAGGAGCAAAGACGCAAAGAAAGGCCCAAATACAAATGACACAGTCAAACTTTCTGAATTCATTTTATCCATTTGTACACTCCCAGAGTTAAATTAATATTGTGGATTTTACTGCATAAGCAGCCGTGGAAGGATTCAGGTCTGTTGTTATCAAAACTGCATGCGTTTAGGCTATTCTGTTGGAGCCTGCTGTAGTGTACATGGTATGCTTTCTGCCTTGCTGATGCTAAAGCCTATTTATACTTTTTTGTACGACTCTTGCTTGCCAAACTACATGCGTAGCATTTTCCATTTGAAAATCAGTTATTTTCAGCGCATGACATGGCCATAAGGCCTCAGCCATGCGGACGACAATGTATAAATTAGTCTCCAAGTCTCCATTCCCCTGTTTGTTTATTTCCTCAGCTGCAGTTCTCCTGTTTAGGAGATAAGCTGACCTCTTCTGTCAGCAAATCTAATGTGGGTTTTCAAAAATGGTATTATACATCAGTCAAGATAATCGCAACATAACACATGGGTTAAATGATTAGCTTGGAAAACCGAAACAGGTCATTAATCAGAAACTGTTTTATACAGACAGCAACCTTCTCCTCCTCTGTCGAGATTTGACCCAATACATCAGAGTTTTATCAGATCGGAGACGCAGCAATTTGTGGACCTTTCAGACTGAGTGGTCGTGGTTATGTAAGAGTGAAGTTAAAAGCTGACACAGAGACAAGTGGAAATTCCTCTGAGGTGGATGCGGAAGGAATGAGGTTCCAACTGCAGTCTGCAGTTTGAAACTTGGCACTGATGTTGTTGATGTGTTCTCCAGACCTTCTTGCGTGCAGTGTTAAGCTCCTCTTCTCCAGTCATTGTTTAAGAAGAGATTAGTCCCTGTAGGGGGCTCTGGGGGCATCCTCCCCCGTAAGAATTTTATGCATTACTAAATGCATTAATCGGAAGCGCTCTGGGAGTAACCACTGGGGATAATCATGCCTACTGTACGTTTTGTGGGGGGGAAACTATTGTAAATGATTATTTATTAAATTATAGTTATTGTCTGGTAAGTAGAATTAACTTTCTCCCCAGCTAGTCGTATGTATAGGGCCAGTGCATAGGGAGGAGTTTCCCTCAGAATGGGTTATTCTGGTTGCCATTTTCCTGCCTACCAGTAAGCTAGTTGCGAGGCTACATTTTCCAGCCTCACTGTGGAGACATATACCATTATAGATAATAATTAAATAAACACTGTAGGCCTATGGTTTGGGTGTCAAAATAACATAACCTTGATCCACAACAGTAATGGATCTGCCCTGTCCATTTTTATACCCTAATGAAGTATATGAGCTATAAAGAGAGAGAAGACTGTTTTCTCTCCTCTATAGCCCATACACAGACACAAAGACTAAAGGCCTATTCATAGTCTGGATTTTCGGTGGTGAGGTGACCACCGGAGCTGAAATAACGTTGAGCGGTGGTGAGTAAAAACAGAGAAGGGCTGGAGCGGTGGCGGTGGTTTTCTCTTCACCGCGGCTCGTGACGTCATGTTGTAGTTCGGTGGTCACCTAACCACCGAAAATCTAGACTATGTATGAGCC
Source organism: Protomyctophum parallelum (assembly GCF_964188405.1). NCBI lineage: Eukaryota > Metazoa > Chordata > Actinopteri > Myctophiformes > Myctophidae > Protomyctophum > Protomyctophum parallelum. The sequence goes on along the minus strand of NC_139700.1, from coordinate 24,463,866 downwards.
TTTAGACTAAAACACTAAGGCAAAAATACGGAGAATGAAGTCGACAGCAGACAGGCAAATGAAAGTTGTTCCGGAGTTCCATTTATTTGCAGAGAGCACAAAACACAGCATCACAGCCATGGGCCCTGAGACCCATGCATGTACCCAGCAGCCTCACAGCGTCCGGAGATTGAAGCCCGACACACACCGTCTGCGACCGCCGCGGCACAGTGTTGCCGCGCGCCATAGCCGCACGGCAACACCAACAGGACGCGGCGCGCTACCACGCGGCTGGGGAGTTTTGTTGACTATATTCCATTGCCACGCCCACGGATAGCCGGGTGGAGGCCGCGCGGCAACGCCTGAAAATAGAACAGCGGTGCATCGGCGTGGCAGGCGAGGCGTGACCGCGCGCCAGCGCGCGTCGAACGCAGCCGGTGTGCGATAGGTTCATTGAAAATAATGGAGGCGGCTGTGTCCGCCGCGCGGCGACGCGCGGGGGACGCAGCCGGTGTGTGGTGGGCTTAACACACTGTTACAGACATTTTAGTAGGCTTCATACAGATCAGAACAAAGACATCAAAGGGAAATGCAAAGGTGCATGGTCTCTCAGGTTTCCCAAACCCCCTTTATCCCAAATTGTCCCCATATAAGGTAGGAAGGTGTCCTAACATGTATAACAACCCCCAACCATTTGTTTGTGGTCATCAAGTTAGTGGCCACTGGCTATTCTGAGATTCCTAGCCCGCTAAGGACTCTGTGTCATGACATGTTTGCCGAGCTGAGAGACAATGTATTGTCACACTATAAACAGTTATTTAAGCTATATTAATGTGAATTGTGGTTCCAGATACCACACTAACTTGTCCATTCTACCGCAGGCCGTCAGAATTATGCTTCCATTGTAGCCTTGCAGTGCATTGACTGTTGGAGATATCAAATAATTTAATACACGCTGTATGGTTTCTTTGATTTGGGTGTCAGCTGACAAAATATAACCTTCAGCAACATTCCCAAACACATGTATGCTCTGCTCTCTACCTGTCCTCAAACGAGCATGACAGTGTAATCAAAATAATAATGGTCAGATCGCATAGACAGATTCTTTATTTAATGCGGAGAGAACACATGTTTGACTGATCACTCGTCACTCTCGTGGTGTTTTTCCCCTCTCCCTGGTTCCATAAGGATATGTCCACATGTCTTCTCGTCAAGTAAGATGTAAACATTAAGAACTGTTTTGACGTGAGGGGAGGGGAGGCGGCTATCAGATCAGAACACCCGAACATTTTCTAACGACAAATAATAATAATACCAACGCCGATCCAGAGCCATAGAGTAGAAGAGTTGTGACAAGTCAAAGATAGTAGAGAGATGGAAGGTGGTGTACTGCAGTGACAGTATACACACTAAGGCTGTACCCTAGCCCTTATTTTAGGACTCGAACTTCGGCAGGAATTTCCGAGTGAACATTCGGACCATTTGTTTCTAATTAATTAAAAAAATAACCGTCTCGATCAGAGCGCACAGCGCGTCTCCCCCGCTCTTTATCAATCTCTATCGTCTCTCCCAACACACATACACACACACACACACACACACACACACACACACACACACACACACACACACAAACACACACACACACACTGTAGTCACACTGCAGTCGAATTATACACACAATGGATGGAAAGTTGGAAACCAAACATAAACAAGACGGACACATGTAGCCTATGTAGTTGAGTGCACTGCACAGCCACTTCCCTCACAAACAAAACGACTCGTCACTCGAGTGAAGTGAAAAAGGTAGGCTGTGTCATGTCATGTATATGACTTTGTGTGCTGAGATGGAAGGTGGTGTACTGCAGTGACAGTATACACAGTACACACCAGTGTCACTGACAAGCAAACTTACGAACTACAGACTGGCAGCCAAGTAGCCTAGCATCCTACTAGCCTACATGTACGTAGGCAGGAAGATGGAACCCAAATAAGCCAAAATCCTACCGAACGCGTTACTATGCTATAATAAGACTTAAAAGCAATGATACTACTTTTCACTGGCTGGCACTGGGTGATGATGCCAGCCTTGGAAAATTGCTTAAGTGATCATGTGCCGAAAAGGTCGCCCACACCTGATTTAAAGTGTGGCCTGGATTCCTGCCGAATGACGGGCAAGAATTAAGCTGCTGGTGTGAGTGATGGATGAGTATGCACAGTGGGAGTGAACCAGGGCGAGTCGAAACAGAGACTCAAGTGCTCCTGTCTTCAGACTAGATACCCATAATCCCTATATAATCGGCATCATGTTTGTTTCAGTCTTTGCTGAATAATAACTGGGAATGGAAAATTGTTGTTTGGAAATGTGTCTTAAAGAAATAGGATAAACAACGCACACACGCATGCATGCTTGCAATAGCAGAGCATGCATGCTTACAAAAACAAAAAATTTTGGCACTGATCAGTACAACTGTTTGCGAGATTAGCTCCAAACACACACACATACACACAGACCGACTGCCTCGGCGCCTCCTACAAAGCCACACCGTAAGAATGTCGCTACACAGCTACTGGCGGAGCCGTGATGAATCATGGAGTGGCTGCTGACAGTCAACTGGAGGGGACGTAAAGATGTCCTGGATTGGTATGAAATGTCCCTCCCAAGGAGACACGCATCTCCCTGGCCTTCTAACAATTATGAAATCATAAATCACATTTCTCTCCAGCCAGAGTCTGGTCTTTTACTTGTGTGCTTTGGCAGCAATCAAACACAATGTAGGCTAGGTTGCAAAACAGTATGTCACACAAATGGGTGTTCTTTAAGGACAGCTCCACAGCCATGCAGCATTGTTATACTGTTGGAGTCATAACATAAAATTACATCATTATAAAATAATGCTGGAGGAGATTTGTCTTAATGGAGCATCAATTCCTACTAGGGGACAAAGTACAGTTTTAGACTGCAATAACAGAGGGGCGCCGTCTCAAGTGAACTTGAGCCACAAGAGACACCACTGAGTGTTGTGTCGAGTTGCGAAGTTCGCTTAGCCGACATAGCCCTGTTCGAGTTGCAACCTGATATTTATCATCGTCCCCCAGAGTCCTGCAAAGTCATGAGGTGGGCGTGACCATTTACTCAAACACGAAGGGGATTCCGACGTCACGTCCTGCATGTGCATGTATTCAAATGTATAGTATTGAAGGTCTTTCCTCATCCTTCATGATTGACAGAGCAGTTCTTAAAGTCATTACTCTTGAACTGATTTGATACACGTTGTATTGGTTGACTTGTTTTCTGGATCAATACATTTCTCTTAGCAGCCAGCTCATATTTGTCTCTCTACTTTTTAGCAGCCTTTGCCAGCCTGGAACAGTTACTGGCTATATACAGGCCTACGTAGGTTAAATCGGTGATGATGGATATATAGTATAAAGGAGGAGCAGTTAGATTTCTTTTTACTGCTGCTTAGTCTGAGTTTGTACTGGCAATCGAGCAGACACAACTGCTATGTCAGCACAGTCTAATCTGTACTCTTGCTGCTTCCTATGCAATTCAATTCAAAGGAGCTCTATTGGCATGAGAAAACATACGTTTACTTTACATTGCCAAAACAAGTGTCAACATATAATAAAAACAGATGAAAATGGTGAAAGCAATCAAAGCATACATACTGTACAGTTGGAGGTGGTACAGCATTGTGTAAACAGAGCTACGTCACATTGCGTCGTTATGTGTACATGTTATATACAGGGTATAGGCCTAAAGCTTTCTGAAACAAATTGCAGCAATATTCTTAAAACTATTTACATAATATTATTACTATTTACATGTGCAGTAGGTCTAGAGATCTACTCGGTACAGATAGTCCTTCCATTGGCTAACCTTTAAGTTCACATGCATTGTGTTGAAAATGCATCTATTACCATGTTGATAGTTTACTTTAAGCTGTGGCTTTATTATTTGTGTTCTATAGTATTTACTTAACCTTAATGTTTTTTTGTCTGTGTGGACTGTGGGTACACTGGGTAGACGTGCATGACCTCTGAGTGTAATTTTCAATAACCATAACAGCATAAGTAATTGACATGAAAATGTCTAAATAAATATACATAATCTAAATGTGAGATTATGGAGCTAAATAAAACATAAACTGATTTAGTGACGTTTTTAAATAATCCCCAAATAAGTCTTTGAATGTGCTTAGACATCAATCACACATTATTCTTTTTAAGATTTGTTTTTGGGGCTTTTTATGCCTTTATTGATAGGGAACAGTAAGACAGGAAAGGGGGAGAGAGATGGGGGGTGACACGCGGCAAAGGCCGCCGTGCTCGGGATTACGAACCCGCGGCACGCCATCCGGGTGGTTTGGCAGCCTAGGTGCCCAGATAGTTGAGCTAACCGTCCGGAAGGTTGTTATATTGACATTCTAGTCAGATCTCAAGGTTATTTACTTGCCGTCCATTCAGTTTAGAGAGGATACAGTCTTGTGAGTCGCGTTACTACACGAGCTGGTATAAACATGGATAGGTTCTATACCAAACAAAGTATTCCAAGAAGTATTTGCAGAAACGTAGGATGTATTATGGGATCATGCCCGTGTTCAGTTATTCAAGCTATAGTTGTTCAAAAGTATTCAAGGCAGGGGAGCTTTATAAGGGGATTACCCAATACCCATTGATGACCATCATTGTTGTCAAATTGTCCTGCTGTGTGTGCGAGACCAGACCTCCAGCAATATAGTTCAATTCCAATGGAATTCTATTGGACCACATTTCGCGTGCGACCACCAGCTCCTTGCACAATATCCTTGTTTTCATTGTAATCCCTAGTAATTATTGTACTGTATGTGTTATGAGCTAAAGGACCTACAGTGCTTTAGCTTTCGTCAGCTATTGATTTATTTTATTTTTCTGGATTATGTTGCGGTGTCTTCTTTTGCCTTTTGCTGTTTGTCTTTTCGTGAGCCTGAATTTTGGTGCTGATTGGCATTTTTCAAGATTTCCCCAGACAAAACGTGAGAACCACAAGCATCCTTGGAATGGACGCATTTGTATGAAACGCGTGTAGGAAAGACCCAGAGGCATGGGTATAAAACACAAAGGCACGTTATAATGAGCAGAGAGAAACAACAGATATTTCTTAATATAATTCATCATCATATGCCACAAATCAGTAAAACCATATGGTCTATTGTTATGACATTTAACAATAATATACCGTAGTCTGTTTGTGTTCTGAGAGGATTGTGATGTGGAAAAGACTTGAAGTGCTATACAGTATACAGTAGCTATAGTGTGTACAAATATTCTGACTTCCTTCCTTCAGTTTTATGGTATGGCTTTCACTCTCCAACACTGCAATGTAAAGTAGTTGGAAGCAACTACTTTGTGTATGTGTGCGTGCATGCGTGTTCACCAAGTTGTAGCAACCAGTCAAACCGTGACTGGTTGGTATATGTGCATGGTGAAAAATCTGTTTTACTTTGGGGCTACAAGGTTTGTTAAAAAAATAAGCACTACACTGGGTTACAAGGCAGCACTAGCTCGCTATATTAGCCAGGATAATAACTCTATACTGTATAAACAAAGATCAATGTCAATATTTATCTTTTTTTGACGCTGCTGGTTCTACGCATTCGCTGACAGTGTCGCCAAGCTGAGCGGCAAGTTGTCACCTATGCGCGTCCTGTGTAAACCAGTGCTATCATTGGTAGATTTCACCAACTTGTCAAATCATAAGGTGAATAGCATTTGCGTTTAAGAACAAAATTGCATGGCATGCAGATTAACAGTGAACGGCAGACGCTGGGATCTGAGAAGTGTGACTAGGGATTGAGAGGTGCTGACACAATCTTCCCTGCTTGCTGGACAGCTTTACTGCTCCTTAACTGAAGCTGGTATAGCAAGTCTGTGTGACCTGATTTATAGGACATAAACTTGAAAGGGTCAATAGGCTTTATGAGCTGGCCTGGCAGGGTCATTACACTGATCGCCACACCATGTCTTGACAGAGAAGTGATATCCTGTGTGGGGTCCTACCTCTGGCTCCATTCAGACAATTTTGTTCAAAACAACAACTCTTTGTTACTGTCCCGAGTTATGGTAGGATTACTTCATGGCTTCCACGGGTTTAATCGCTATGCTTTGTATTGTTCAACTTCAACCAGATGTAAATAAACACAACCAGCAGTGGTTTCACTGTTTACATACTGTAGTGAGAAAAGGATTCAGTTTACTTTGGAGCCCTGCAGATAAGACTGTTGTTCTCTCAAAACCATGACCCATTGGTTTCTCTTCAGACTCACGCTGAGATCCCCCCCCCCCCCCCCCCCCACACACACACACACACACACACCCACACACACACAAACACAGGCAAACACTCACCCCCCCGTATTTAGCACTGGCATCATTTCTACATATTAACCGTGTTCTGGCTCTATGCCTAATGGTCAGAACTTAGGCGCAGCAGAGTTATGCAAATTAAGCATAGTTCCCCCTGAACGCACATCTGCGCCATTAACCAGGTCCACACCTGCAAAGAACACGCGTAGAATTGTAATTAGGTTCATTTTACAAGAGCAACTGTGTAGGAAGGTGTGAACAGGTGTGAGGCTGAGCACGTGTGCGGAATTGCATGTCAGTGAGTAATCGAGCAAGGGAGCAATTGAGCAAGTGAGGAGATAACGTGAGAAGATTGATTGAATACTTTATTAACAGTTTGCAAATTGTACGGTTTACAGTGATTGTTAAAAGGATAACACAAAAATCCCTCCAGGCGCTTGTTTCCTTTGTGGTCCTGTGTATTCAATTCATTATGATCACATAGGCTACTGATGGGGGAAAGTAGACCCTTTAAGCAGTTACCATTACTTTTAAGAGTGTGCAGCCGAGCTGTGCCCAAGCAAGGTCACTCAGTGACAAGACGGATTTCTATATAGTGTCTGGTAAAAAGAGTGACACGTCAGAATTCTCCAGGACAGACTAACCCTCTGGCCTGCGCTTCGCGGGGCCCCACCGATCTGCGGACTGATATGATCGAATCTGATTCGTGATGTAACAGGTCGTATTTGCTTTCATATATGTCTTTGCTGTTCATATGTATATCACATGACCATTCAATTTGGGATAATTGTGGGCAATCAATAAATGCCAGATCTTGTGAATCCATGATTTTAAGTGTACAGCCTGTTTATTGGACTATTAGATAACCCTCTCACAGGATGGCGCATCACTACCAAGTGTTTTGGCACTAAGCTTTTAAAAGATTATGACATGTTCTGTGGAATGCAGTTTTGGCATTTATATCCTTAATTAAACTTTTTATGTGAACACCGTGGCGTAATTGTTACCGTACTATCATTCTTCATTAAGTCTTGCTCCTCAGGCATGTGAAATGAGGTACAGGAAAGTTAGTGTTGAGATTGTCTCACCTGATTTATTTAAGTCTTGCAGGGCTGTAGCTGACGTTGTCACAACTATCTTCTGGTTGCCTAACTAAATTGGGTCTGACTGTGGGGTGACAGACTGTCTGACATACAATAGGCTACTGTACACGTGTGCACAATTAATATTATGTCCAGAGTTCTTAAGTTAACATATTTGGATTTTAACAGAAAAATAACGCCATGAATCACTCAAAGTGAGTGACAGACTCAATACTTGTCAGTCACTTGGCATAGTAGCACAGAGCATGCAAGGCAGCGATGCATGCATGCAAACAACGTTTCTCTATCTGAGATTTAGTATCTCCATCTCTCTCCGGAAGAGATGAAGCTTCAGCTGACACAAATCAACACCATGTTCGCTGTTTGTCCAAAACACACAATAACTCCTCTCCCACCGACGTCATGTGTTCATTTATCTTCAGCCATACAGACTCCATTTGACACAAATCAACACCACTTCTGTTTGTCCAAAACACACTATCTCCTCTCCATGTTTCTACTTCCCCACTTTGCAAGTGATGCATCATGCTGGAGCCTCTAAACATCTGTTTCCTTCATTTAATTTCCTTTGTTTCAAAACAAAATAATTAATACTAATAAATAATAAAAATAGTAAAAATAATAGTTGACAGTACACGTGACTCTGCTACTACCAGGCCGGTGGAGACGGGAGAGAGAGGGAGGGGCAACTACAGCTGTGTCTGAGCAGAGCACCGCGATGGAGGCACGCAAGTTGCGTTGCAGGAGGAACGCGTGAAAAAAAGAAAAAAGGGGCTTGCTGCCTCGCTCATTGTGTTGCCCTACACACTATGCGTAGTGAGTGTATACCTAACGTGTTGCCCTACACACTAGTGAGTGTATACCTAACGTGTTGCCCTACACACTATGCGTAGTGAGCGTATACCTAACAACAGGGCTGAAGTCTTGTCTCTTAACTCCAGAGCGTTTAACAACAATCCCAGGAACAAAACTCCGACCTTGAACTATAGCTTAAGTTCGAGGTGTTTACTGTCACATGCAATACACCTGGCAGAAACATTATAGTCGGTACAACTTCAAGTTCAAGCTTCCTCAACAGTGCAGAATGAAATAACTAACGGTAACTGCATGCAGTAGTCACAGTCACAAAATGCATTATTTGAGTCAACCTCTGTTTAACATATTGGCTATACAGTACTATTATGTTTACAAATCTTACCACAGAACTCAGTCTGTTATACATCAGTCCTAACTTTCATAATAGGTCTGTATTCTTCCCTCACCATGCACAGTAGCCTTTGTTTGAGAGGTACCATGCTGGCACTAAGCCATATACATACACAATGAAACAGTGAATTAAAAAAAAAAGCCACAATGCCTCGTCTGTTTTTTTCTTTTTTTTCTCCCCGTGGATCCTTGTGGATACTTCTGCGTGTGGTGTGGCTTTTCTGGGTTTCATGTCATTGGTATATTCTTTTCCGCTCCAGATGTTGTTTTCCTAGCTGTACTTGAAATTAAACTAGTATATAACTAGAACTGCACTCTGTCGAGTGCATACTTGCTTGTTGCACACTAGTAGGCCATAAATGGCCAACTAGTGCGCAAGCAGAGCGCGCAAGTACTTTTGACCGTTGTAGGTGTAACTATTTGTTACCTACCTACTTTATGCATATAAACACCTAGTATTATTAAGTATGGTTCAAGTTTCTATCTATATAAGAAATACAGTTTTATCGATGTAGATATATTCTGGATCCCTTTTAGTTTTTTAAAGAAAAATAAATCATTGATATGTGATGAAAGAAAAAGGTATATAAATTGAATTGAAATATGTTATACAGTATAATTATTCTGTAAACGGTGGAATCTCAATATCTCTGTGAAGGAACGTTTGAAATGTCTAATTATTAGGTGTAACTATTTGCTACCTATCTACTTTATGCATGTAAACACCTAGTATTATGAAGTATGGTTCAAGTTTCTATCTTTATTTTCAAAGAAAAATAAATCATTGATATGTGATGAAAAAAAAAGTATATAAACTGAATTAAAATATATTATACAGTATAATTATTGTATTACTTATTGTAAATTGTCAATTGTTTTAAATGTATTTCATGTTGGACTATAGTGATATTAATACTAAATCATGATCAGAGTAATATGTGTCTCTAACTTCAATTTCTGTAATAATACTTTCACATTTGTTAAAATATGCATGATCTAAAATACTTCCGTAATCTGTAGTTGGATTTGTATTTAATTGTTTGCACACTACACTAACGTTAACATTTATGGTTAACTTTTTTACACTTTCGTTACTTTTATACACCCCAGAAACATAATGTTGTATTACTTACGTCATCATTGAGAGCAGTTATACAATAGCAAATTGTGCCTGATCTGTCTGATATACTATATGGAGTATGTAGTTGTAAGTTGATTAGTGGTATACTGTCGTTACTTTGCGCCAAAAACCGTGACAGATTACACAAATGACCATATTTCTTACGTCATTATTGAGAGCTAGTCATACATATACACACCACGTACTCTGGTCCCAGCAGATCAGGCACAATTTGCTATTTTATTTTTTACTGATTATGTATGTAGTATACGTATGACTAGCTCTAAATGATGACGTAAGACATACGTATACATATATATACTATATAGAGTGTGTAGTTGTAAGTTGATTAGCGGTATACTGTGGTTACTTTGCGCCAAAAACCGTGACAGCCGTCCCGCCATTTGATGTTCATGCAAGAAAACAGCAAATCTGTGCCTGGTTTGCTGGGACCAGATTACACAAATGACCATATTTCTTACGTCATCATTAAGAGCTAGTCATACATATACACACACCACGTACTCTGGTCCCAGCAGATCAGGCACAATTTGCTATTTTATTTTTACTGATTATGTATATAGTATACGACACGTATGACTAGCTCTCAATGATGACGTAAGACATACGTATACATATACATATATACTATATAGAGTATGTAGTTGTAAGTTGATTAGCGGTATACTGTGGTTACTTTGCGCCAAAAACCATGACAGCCGTCCTGCCATTTGATGTTTATGCAAGAAAACAGCAAATCTGTGCCTGGTTTGCTGGGACCAGATTACACAAATGACCATATTTCTTACGTCATCATTGAGAGCTAGTCATACATATACACAACACTTACTCTGGTCCCAGCAGATCAGGCACAATTTGCTATTTTATTTTATACTGATTATGTATATAGTATACGTATGACTAGCTGTAAATGATGACGTAGGACATACGTATACATATACATATACTATATAGAGTGTGTAGTTGTAAGTTGATTAGCGGTATACTGTGGTTACTTTGCGCCAAAAACCGTGACAGCTGTCCCGCCATTTGATGTTTATGCAAGAAAACAGCAAATCTGTGCCTGGTTTGCTGGGACCAAACGACCACAAATGACCATATTTCTTACGTCATCATTAAGAGCTAGTCATACATATACACACCACATACTCTGGTCCCAGCAGATCAGGCACAATTTGCTATTTTATTTTTACTGATTATGTATATAGTATATGTATGACTAGCTCTAAATGATGACGTAAGAAATATGGTCATTTGTGGTCGTTTGGTCCCAGCAAAACAGGCACAGATTTGATGTTTTTCTGCATAAACATCGAATGGCGGGACAGCTGTCACAGCGGAAGAGACCGGGCGAAATTATTACTTGCGCACTCTGCTTGCGCAAGTAATAACATAATCCAGCATTCTGGACAGACATCATCCCCCTTCACCTAGGAAGGACTCCGTCCTCTGTAGCTCACATCACTTCCCGAGTTCCATGCCCCTCGCAGACAGGGCCATGTTTCAGCAGGCATAGTGTCTCGCACACATCTTTGATGCCGGGGCCAGATACAGACGTCATTGTTACCGGGGCCAGATACAGACGTCATTGTTACCGGGGCCAGATACAGACGTCATTGTTACTGGGGGCAGAGAATCGGCCATGGAGCCTCACCCACTTCCCTCCACGGTTCTGTCAACCCGCTGGTCCACTGTTCACACAAGGCCGACGCTGACCTCTTCCAAGAACAAGCCAAGAACAAGCCATATAAACTTGCATAAGGATTGCTTGGTTTCTTCTTTTACATGTTCGCTCTCTCTGTACGTAATGTGCTACACACAAACAGGTTATATATTACGGGAAACGGCTGGATCAAAGGTTCTGAAGGTGACCCTAGCTGTAACATATCTCTGGAAGCGTCTCCCTTGGTGACCATCTGAGAGGAATAACCCAAGATCACTATACCAGCATTACATTCACATCTACAATATAACCCTTGCCCAGGTTCGCATCTGCAGAGCCACGCTGTCTTGTGGGCCCCAGAGGTTCAATTTAACTCCGATTTCACATCAAAGCTCTATCATAACTGCAGCTGTGCATACAAACTGCTCCCTTTCCCTGCTCAGATGCAGGATAGTGTCGGCATGAGTAAATGTGTCTGCCTGTCTCGCTGCGCACCAATCCCACAGCTCGGGTATTTTCAACTCTGAACAAGGACATGCTGATGAGCCACAAATAGAAGTTGGAAGATTGGAAGTAACCATAATGGACAGTTGGAGATGAGCCCACCATGCTGGCTTGGTGGTTTACGTTAGAGACATTTATGCTTTCTTCCCCCGGGGACCTGTCACCTCAGTTGAACCTCCTCGTATCCTGCAGATGATGGCTCTGTTTATTGTCTGAGGAAGTGATCATGCCGGGCTGTGCGTTCAGCAGCATGTTGCAAACATAGAATCCCCTTTGTGTTACCTGAGTGACGCAGTACCGCTTGGTGATTTGCCACTGAATTAACCCTTTCCTCAAAGCTTAAAGGTGTTTATACTGTATGACACAAACCCACCTTGGAAAAGTAGATCATTTTATAGCTGCTGTTTTGTGGCCATGTTATGTGTGCACAGCGTGCCTATGTTGGTGAGACAGAAGGTGATAGAGAGAGAAAGGGAGAGATTCCTTTCGCCCACTGCCCACAGCAGCTGTCTGGTATTTTGAGACTAGGGCGATTTAGCTGTCATGGAACGGGAAACTCCCTGAGGATATCTGTGGACATTGTGTATGCAAGTGGTGTGATGCTAAACATAGATGTCGATGGTCAGCCTACACATTTCTTTGAATAAACGTCCTGTCCAATACAGTAGGAAACCACTAACGAAATACCTCATTACGACTTTCTCCACCTTGGAAAGTGTGTGTGTGTGTGTGTGTGTCTGTGTCTGTGTCTATGTCTGTGCGTGTGTGTGTGTGTGTGTGTGTGTGTGTGTGTGTGTGTGTGTGTGTGTGTGTGTGTGTGTGTGTGTGTGTGCGTGCGTGCGTGTGTGCGCGACTGTACAGTGTACACTAAATAAATATATGAAATGTAGGTCAGTCTGCACATTTGCTTTCAGCATTTGGCCCTCGATCGTCTTGGAATTAAGTTTCCCAGTTAAAAAAGATGCCAATGCTCACTGACAGACAACTTTTAACCTCTTTTTAAAACTTTTTAAAATCTTCCCCTTCAATTGCCTCTTCACGCACATGTGTGCACTCATGCACGCACAGTCGCACACACCTAACTCTTCTTCTAAACTTCTTGGTCTTTGCCGGACAGTCGGAAAGACCAGATGGCCTCTTGAGATTGGTTGGGAGAATCCACTGCAGGGTGGAATGTTGAAGCAGGGAAGCCAAACCTTGCATAGATAAAAGAACCCCCATTGGGATCCCTCAGGTATACTGCAGTGCAAACTTTGAGAGCGTAAAGATAAGATAAGATAAGATAAGACACGCATGCAACAACACCCACCATTTAATTTCCCAGAATGTTATATCCTTGCATTGGAGTACCTCTATTCCGCTTTATAAAAACAAAATCTCATGTTTGCAAAGTGTTGCTCAACAGCAAGCATCCGTTCATTCACCTGATTATAAATATGTAATCTCTGAAAATGAATATTCCGCCCTCAATACAGTACCGTAATTGTACTTCAGTACTGAATAAATATTTAAATGTGCCGGAGCATTCTTTGCCATAAGGTTTTACACCAATGAACAGTTGTAGTCTCTGCCCCAGTCCAATGTAAAGATCCTTCCGTTATATCACAAACCGAAGGTATTACTTTGTTTCTCGTGTCTATTTCCAAAAGATGTGTTGTAAATCGGACACAGAGGGCAGGGGCTTGAATAGGATCTTTGGAGACGGCGTCTGCTATACACATTACCACTGCACAGCATGATTAACTCACATATATGACTCATGTCCTCCTGCAGCAGTGCTCACCCAAGGCAAACAGGCAAGAAGATCTCATCCACAACACCCTTTAAGGCTTTCATTGGAAGGTTCAACACAATAACCACCAGCTGCATATAGCATATTCTGTAACAGCATAACAGTCTGCAAGCTCACCCCGACTGCTCTATCTCATGGAATGTGCATGTTTGTTTGGCATTCCAAATGACCACAGTTCTTTGGGTTTTTCCTTCGGGTAAAGGATATGTGCTTAAAACTGAGCAAGAATACAAAAGAAGTTACTTACAGGATTAACTGTAGGCGGCATTGGGAAGTTCCCAAACTCATTTTTTATTTCTATGGAAAATGAACAGACGTAAACAACACAGCTGAACAAAACAACAGTGACAGACCAATCTCCTACTCTGTATCACATAACGGTGAGACTAGAAGCCCACAAAGCTCCCTGATCAGTGCTGTTTTTCTAATTTAAAAGCTCTACCATACATCTCTCTTTCACTCTCTATCTCTTTATCTCTCTTTCCCACTCTCTCTAACTGTGGTTCTTCTTTTACGAGCATGCATGCCTCTCTGCTCATGAGAAGGGGAGAGGTGATGGAGAGTGCTGATGCTGGCTTTTTGAGAACAAAGGAGGCAACAGACAAAGAGGCTGCGAGCGAAGCAGAGATAAAGGGAAAGGCGAAGAGAGAGGAGGCAAAGTGTGCAGCCAGGGGACTTTGCGCTCAGCGAGTCTCTCTTACCGTAGGGCCAGGATGTCCCTTGGGGCAGGGAAACGAGGAAGAAGAGGGAGATGAAGAGGTACCAGCCCTGCCTCCCGGGGGTCGATGTGCCGGTACCGGGGAGCGCACGGGTCCCCCCGTGGGCTCGCCCCAGCTGCAGTCCCCACTCTGCAGACAGCATGCTGCAGCCTGGAACTCTGTTTACGTTCTGAACTCAGCTGACATCACCTTCTCTCTCACTCCACTCAGTCCTTCCCTACCCCCCTCCCTCCCCGTCTTTCCTTCTCTCTCACTTTATTCCTCATGTATCTCTCTGTCTCTCTCCCTCTGGCTTCAGGTTACAGCCCAGCCTCATGAGGAGTTCCACTTGGAGTGTTCTCCCTGTAACTTTACTCACTTTGCACCACTGAGTGAACGACGTCACTGCTCCTGAATGAAACCAGGTTCCAACTTTGTGCGTGTGTGTGTGTGTGTGTGTGTGTGTGTGTGTGTGTGTGGGTGTGTGTGTCATTATTCTCACGCACAGCTGTAAACATTCATGTGTAAACAGTGGTAGACACACACACACACACACACACACACACACACACACACACACACACACACACACACACACACACACACACACACAAACACACACACACACGCACGCAAAAACGGAGGCATGCATGTACATTCGGGGGGGGGGGGGGGGGGGTAAACTGAACATGTTTTGGAAACAAATTAGACATTTGACGTTAAATTAACAGCAAAGAATATTTACTTGAATGTCTCACACATTTGATGGAATTTGATGAGAGGTGGTGGAACAAGTCTGAAAATGAAGCATCTGGTTACTTTCAAACTTTCATCACAAAACAATTAAGGATGATCTTTATACCTGTCCTGAAATCGCCTGTGATCCATTTGAGTGTTTTCAATTACATCTGACTGTAGCCCTGGAATTAATTAGATTATTGTTCTCTTTTCCCAGAAGGACCCCACACTGCATGCAAGAGCTAACATGCTAGCACAGATCAAAGATGCAGCGTAAAGGACTCAAATATCGCTGGCTAGGTTTCCAAAAACAACAGGATTTAGATGATAGCAGCTGCATATGGGCAGCGTTCCACTCTGCGTGTGAACATCGTGGCTGAGAGGTGGAGAGGGAATAAAGGAGAGACACACTGTAAAAGAAGGAGTAGAGTAAATAGAGGCCCAAACACAAGGAGTCAGTGGGCATAGAAGTAAAAGTAAGCTAGCCTCTAGAAGGCGCACTAGCTGCACCCAACCAGACCAAAGTGGCTGGGAATTGCCAGCCTTAGGGCCCTGCCCTCTCTCTCATTAGTGGGGCAAAACAAAGCTAAGTTCATCCTTCCATTTCATATTTCATGGCAATCTGCCTACGTTTTAAAGGAGAATTCCATACTAAAAGGCTTTCCTACCTTTCTTTGTAGTTGTTACGTCCCCATCAAAGAGGTCCAGGTGTTATTCTGTGCAAAAGCTCCTTATTGGCTATTTCCCCTACCATAAGCCCTAAATGAATTGCATTGAATTGAATGGGAATTGAATGGGGCTATGGGGTGTTGTGCTAATTCGCTTATTTCCATTGCTCAAAATTATAATTTCTTTGTATATATCCTCTCTTCATAATGTAAATATTATCCCTTTACTACTTCTTTCGATGGAAATAAGCGAACTAGCATAACACCCCATAGCCCCATTCAATTCCCATTCAATGCAATGCAATTCATTGAGGGCTTATGGAAGGGGAAATAGCCAAGGAGCTTTTGCACAAAAAAAACACCTGGACCTCTTTGGTGGGGACGTAACGACTACAAAGAAAGGTAAGAAAGATAAGAAAGCATTCTAGCATGGAATTCTCCTTTAAGATATTCGTTTACAAGCGGTAATTTTTAATTGGAATTGGAAGTTCATCCAGGGCCCCATGAGTTATCTGATCAGATCAGAAATTTTGAAATCCTATATTTAGTTATCCAGGATCAGAAAATCCAGCCAGATTTTGTCCCAGGAGTTCAAATAAATTCAGGATCATCTTGATCCAGATTTAGATTTTTCAAGATGACCAGATCCTGAATATCAGTAATCTAATCCTACCTATTGCCACCTAGTGGATATGAATAGCAAAATTAGGGAGCCGGACAGTATAGCAGGTTAGAGCCATTTATTAAGAATTTCTTTTTTGAATGATATGGTGATAATTTTATGATCACAAACTCTTTATTTGGTTGAATACACCGTTGTGAGAGGTTGCCAGAGCCCTCTGCTGTCTGCATGCATACAGTAAGTGTCAAAAAATTTATAAAAACAATTATCAACCATAAAAGTTCACTTTACCATCTTGTTTATATCACACATTTAAATTCATTGTAAACTACAAATCCAGCCCTCCAGTGGGATGACATTTTTTGGATCAAATTTATCCAAATCCATTTTTGTTTTGAACTACAGTACCCATTTTGAAGATTTGATCCAGATGACAGTTTGGATTGGATTTCCTGATCCGATCGGATATTGGAGTGATCCCAATCCAGCTTTTTGCTTTTTGAACTCCCTGGGGAGTATAAAGATGCACAGCAAATTCCATTCCAAGGAAATCTCGCCAGCTGTTGTCTATTTTAGGAATAGTGTGTTGGTTCAATCAACATTCTTTAGTTCTAGTAGGGCAGAGAGATTAGCCATGTTTATACAGATAATCAGTAGTAGTATCGCCAGCTTTGTTTTTTTTATTTTTACAAAGAAACTAAAATACAAAAACAAAGCCGCCTTCCTGTGCTTTAACATGCCATGCCAGCGTTCAGGAATCAGAGACATGCACGCCAGCATCAGCCTCATTCACAGCTGTTGTAGTACAGTAGCATTTATAGAGGGTATGCATGTGATCATGCATCATCATACCCGGAAGTTATGCGGGAATGCCTACCAAAAAACTACTTTCTGGCCTTGACAGCCCATACATCTAAACAGAAAAGTCCTATTTGATTGCATTAAATTACTTTAAACAACATAACATTAAATACACTTTGTCACTCAATTTGCCACTCGATTTGCCAATGCGATGCGCGAGACATGGCCAAAGCATTCCTGGGGGTCCCCAGCCAGCAACATTGAGAACCCCTGGGCTAGTTAACTTAAATCTATTGTTGTTGCT
Organism: Protomyctophum parallelum; assembly: GCF_964188405.1. NCBI lineage: Eukaryota > Metazoa > Chordata > Actinopteri > Myctophiformes > Myctophidae > Protomyctophum > Protomyctophum parallelum. Next base: position 24,446,299 of record NC_139700.1, on the reverse strand, counting down.
ACTGAAAGGCCAGGACTCTATTTTACCCATTTCTCACTAAATAAATTGATTAGGTTGAGTAACTTGTGAAAATGGATGCATTGAGTATTTGTGTAATCAAAAATACATTGGAGGAGAATTAGAAGAGAAGCAGGGAGTGGTTTGAGGCACATAGCGGTGCACAGATCACTGTACCTTTTATACAGCTTGTTGATTTGTCTCTGTGAATACCCCCATTCTGTACCTTTTATATGAACAGCTAGGTGGAATGATGGCGCAACATTCTCTGCTTTAACAGGCTGTGTAAAAGGTCCAACATACCATCTCACTGCTGTTTTCTTGCACCTTTCATCACCACCTTCATACTGTTTGTCCGGATGCTTAATTGTTTATTATGTGGGAACCAAAGGCTTTTTTTCTCAACACTGGCTTTGTTTTTCTCATTCGACATCAACACAAACATTTCTAGAAATGAGAACGAAACTTGTATGGCTACAAAGTGTCAACAATGTCGCTTTTCTTTTCTTTTTTTCTTGTAAGTCATGTGTTGATGTGAAGTAATTATGTGAACTGCACTCAGTTGCACGTCTTCCTGAGTATATCACACCAACAGTGATGGACAAACATGTCACTCAGTAAGCTCTCCATCCAGTTTTAAATGATTATCGTCTCCACCAGGCCGAAGGCATGTGGAGAGAGTATGTTTGTTTCCACCAGGCCGAAGGCATGTGGAGAGAGTATGTTTGTCTCCACCAGGCCGAAGGCATGGGGAGAGAGTATGTTTTGCACTCCGTCCGTGTGTCCGTCCATCCATGTGTGTCTTTTACAAAAGCGGAAGGAAAAAAGCGTCATTTTTTTATATTAATCCTCCATATTTTGTCCAAAAATCCCGCAAATCGGTACAGTATCTCTATAGTCATGTGCTCAAGACGAGCCTTTTGGATTTCTCAGATTCTACACTGATTGGCTAAGATTGCCTTCCAAAGATTGCCTTCCAAAGTTTTCAGGAGTAGCCCGTTGTGTACAAAATGCTGCACATGTCCTGCTCATCCAGAATTATATCATCAGAAATGCTATGATCTGGCTCTGCATTTCCTAAACAAAATGAAGAAAATTGTTGCAAAAATCAAACAAACATGTTTATATTACTCCTAAACATGTTGCCAAACATCACACACACTCCTATCCTCCTGGTGGAGACCTGTGCCCAGAAGAGCACTTATAAAATGGATTGTTCCGATACATGTGATTATGATTGGCTGAACCCCTCGTAAAATACTCTATAAACACCCCTGTGATCGGATTACATAAGTATTACTGGCTGCGGCAACCAAATTGTGTTGCTTGGCAATCATTCTCCTAAATGTCACTGAAGAACTACTTTACTTGGAGGACACCTTGACAAGTATATGTAGCAACTATTTTATAAAAGAAATAAGCCTCACAAGGCTGTGGTTTACAGAGATTGTAGAATAGCTAAGGGGTTTCAACAATGCACTTTAGCTGTTTCAAACATACCAGACAGAGTTTGTGCTCTGGGTATTAGATTGTTTTCAAGTTAAATGTTCCCTTTTTTGCAGCTATAGAATAGTAAGAATGCAAGTGATCAAATAAAACTGTTGGTGAAGAGCAGACACTGGCTAACTGCTGCTGTTGCATTTGTCTCTGTCTGACCAGCTTTACTACATTGTAAGTGTTGCTGCTGTCCTCACTTGTACAAGCAGGAGCTGAGCAAGATCCTATCTCCCTCTATCATCCATCCATTTTGCAAGTTGCAAGTTTAACACACAGAGACACTCCTCTCTCTAGGTCGTCCTCAGACGAGCCCTCCATCGTCGTTTCCAGTCATCCCGATTCTCCATACATCCGGCCAGTTCGTTGGTACTTTGCACTCCTGCATCGCTCTTGAGTACATCCACGTATGTTAGCGTGGGGCGTCCTCGTGATCGATGCCTGTGTGTTGGTTCCCAGAGAACCAGTTTGCTGGCTGGCAGTTCTTGATGCCTTTGGCAGTGTCCTGCTAGTCTCATTCTCCTGGCTGCTATTTTCTGGCTCACCCTTGGTAATCCCTCATACAGAGTCTTGTTTGTGACATGTACAGCCCTGGCTGCACGCAGCATTCTGGTGTAGCACCCGACACCCGTCAAGGGACTTCTGCAGGGTTGGCTTCAGGGTCCAGCATTGCCGTATAGGAGAACAGACTCCACTGTTGCGTAGAAGAAGCTGAGTTTGATTTGTCGGGGGAGATTGGAGTTCCATACACTGGTCATGCCATTCAGGGCCCTCCATGCAAGTGCCTTCCTCACTTTCAGATCTTGCTCGGTTGAGTTGACCCATGAGCCCAGGTACTTGAAGTCCTTGACTTCCTTCAGCACTGTGCCTCCTGTTGTTGTGAGAGGTGGATGTTCCGGTGAGATGTTGTAGGTGATAACCTCAGTTTTCTTGGCATTTAGACTAAGGCCAACTTTGGCACACTCCAGCTCCACTCTGTTCAGGAGTTCCTGAGATTGTTCCACGTTGTCGGAGAGCAGGCCAATGTCATCCGCATAGTCCAGATCTGTCAGGACTACCTTGGGATGTCGTCTTGACCTCCTTGGTGTTAGGGTGAAGCCAAGATCCTGCTCTCGTCCACTGATGGCTTTCCTGAGTGCATAGTCCAGGACTATGATGAAGAGGAAAGGGGCTAGGGTATCCCCCTGCATTACCCCGGCCCGGATATCAAACTCCTTGCTGTTACCATCTGGGGTCACCACCTTGGCCCTTGTTCTTGCATACATGGACTCTATTGCCCGGAGCAAGTTGGGAGGGACACCGTAGGCCTTAAGGATCTTCACCATTGTACTGAATCGAGTCAAACGCCTTTTTGAAGTCGATGAAGCAGAGTACAGCAGTCAAGTTATCCTTCTTCACCTCCTCAATCATTCTCCTCAGTGCCAAGATCTGTGCTATGGTAGTTCTCCCCTCTCTGAAGCCATTTTGGTTCTCTCTCAGGAGAGGGTCGATGGCATGCCGTATCCTCAGGCTGATGCCTCGGTAGTTGTCCGGCTTTGAGAGGTCCCCAGCTTTAGGCACTGGAATGATGTTGGACAGAGACCATATTTCAGGCTGTTTGTTGTTCATTAATGACAGGTTGCAAAACTCCAGGGTGAGGTCATCAAGGTCACAGTTCTTTAGGACCTCTGGGGGTATGCCATCTGGCCCAGCACTCTTGCCCTCCCTCACTGTGGATTTCGCCTTGGAAAGCTCACTGGTCGTAAAGGGACCATCTTTGATGTCCAGGCCCTGGAGGATTGCCGTCACATCCTCCTCAACTCCATCCTCTGCTGTACCCAGGAGCCCCTGGAAGTGGCCGAACCAGGTAGTCACCCTGTCCTCTGGGCTGTGTCCCTCCACCTGTCCCTCCTTAGCTCTTTTCCGCCCAGTCATCTCATTGATGACTTTCCTGACCTCCCCATATTACCGTTCACCATGCGCTGCCTGCACTCTTTGTACGCTCTCTATCAGTTCCTCTCCTTTTATGGTGTCGTATGTACTGAAGAGAAACTGCTTGGCTTCATTCAGTACAACACGTCTCTCCACGGTTGGTTCGCGCTCAAAGTTGAGCCGTGCTTCCTCCACCCTGCTGCGTGCAGCTACAACCTCCGGATGTCTGGACCGAATGGACACTCTGGCTTTGTCCAGCATTGGCACGCACAGTCTGGTCGCCTCCTCATTCGCAACAACGAATCTCATATTCGCTGCTGGGCTCAGCTCCCTTATCCAGCTGCCGGAAGCGCTTCCTAACCTCCTCCGTGTACCTGGCTTGCAGGCCTGGGAGAGACACTCCTGTGAGTAAATAATGTGTCTCATGACCCACCGATGAAGCTCCTCCTGCAGAGTTGTAGCTGAGCTTGCTGGGGCTTGTTGTTTAAGTCTAATCGGTTAGCGCCACAGTGACTGCGGGCTTCGACGTACAACACCCCAAAATGCCTGGGGTTTTAGCAAGTAAACAAAGGATGGCAGGGGGTGGAGGTGGCTGGCAGCAAATTAACAGTTAACACTTAATTTAAAGTTCGGAAGAAATGTACCATGGCATCATTAAAGGTGTCAAACGCTTGTAATTAATGAGTAAGAACTTATTTTGTTGTACTAACGAATGCCGCTGTTTGAAGTGTCCACCACTTAGATATAGAGGATCTTGGTGCACTCCATGGCATACAGTGAGGGAGTACAATACCCATGTGTGGAATGCTTCTTGATGTTATTAATGGATTTAACAGCCCTGCATGAGGTCACAGAGTTCTCGTCAGGCCATAGTCAAGATGAAGGTGTCTGACTCTGGAACCATGTGGTTTTAATATCAAGAAAGATAATCGTAGAATCTTGTGATGGAGTTTTTCTTTTATTCGTTTCTATGGTTACACATAGAAACGGACACAAGGTAACGTGGGGACTTGGGCTCAGAGCCGTCTGTTTCCAGTTGTTAATGGCCTTACCTTCTATCATGGCAAGGTCAAGTGACCCCGGTGTCTCCACTGGATGGAAACTACGCTGTCTGCTCCACAGGTGAGACAGATGCCTGGACCGGTCTTTTGCATACCTTTTGACTATCGTTGCTAGGCACAAAGCTCCCCATGACAAGGCGCAGACAGTTTAGGAACCTGATGTAGGGAATCGGGACTAGGGTACAGCCACACAGGAGGCCAATGTGCTCTCCCCAGAGGGGGAAACACTGCACTTCTAAAGTCAGTATTACTGTAGCTCATTTTTACTACCACTACTGGCCAGCCACTGTATTTATGCAAGAATGATCTGTCCCCAGGGCAAAGCAGGAGTCTGTCCCTGTTTTCTCAACTGCGAATATCCAAATTCCTGCCATTAATAATCAGAGGGGTATAGTTGGGAGGTAAAAATTGGCACGATGTGAGAGAGGAAGACAAAAACAAGATACAACACAGATACTGTATACAACAATAGGTAAGAAAAGCACATGCAAGGAAGTAGCTCATAACATATCTACGGTGGATGTTTATGAAACAAACACTTTGCACTTTGCAGATAGAGGATAATTCAAGCTTTTCGTACAGCTGCAATGTTGGTGAGTTTGACATAGTTTAATTCAATCAGATAGGACTTTGGACTTTAGATGTATGGGCTGTGAATGGTACATTGCAGCTAGTGACCAGTACAAGGTTCAAGGTTATTTATTAGTGTCCCTGAAGGGCAATTGGTTTTACAGCAGGTCTTATTGCTGCTGGTCGCAAGCGTGCGCTGCGCCCGGCCTACTTGCATCTTCAGCAAGAGGCAAGCAAGAATCTTGCCATTAAGATGTCCACGGTGTGAATTGGAATCATCCAAACACTTCTAAATTTCCCATGCACCACTGCAAAATGTGCTACTTATATTTGATTAACATACATCTACCATAGTGGTTCCCAAAGTGGGGTCCTTAAGGGAGTTCCAGGGGGTCCCCAGCTAAATGATAGTTTCTAACCAAATGGACCCTTATGGGTCTGTAACTCTGAGAGTGTATAAATGTACACTCTTCCATTTGTACACTCTCAGAGTAAAATTAACATTGATTTTACAATATAAATGTGGGTCCCAGAGATAGAAATGCCATTAAATGGGGGTCTGTAGACTAATATGCATGTCAAACTGGGTGTCCTTGAAATTAAACAGGTTGAGAATCACTGCTAGAGCCGTAAAACTCTTCTCTTATGGGGGTCCCTGGCATATCTTTTCAAATGGGGGTCTGCAGGCTAACTAGTGTCAATTTGGGGGTCCTTGACATGAAAGGGTTTGGGAACCACTGCTCTACCATACAGATACGTACTAGTCAAATGCGTTTCTGTACTGTCTAGCATCTAGCCCTGTTCTGGCATCAAGACCTCATACCCACAGACTTCTAATCCTCATATTGACATCATACTTCATACTAAATACTTCATACTTCATATTAAAGCCAATTCACATCAAATGAAAAATAAATGGCCCAAACATTACTTTTCACAAATTTGCTGCTGGTACTCTTAACACCAGATACTTAAAAAGCTCAAGAAGGCCCAATAGAGTTCCATATTTCTGTGTCAGAGGCAATCCCATTTCCGTAGCCTGGCTTTGAATTTTTTCCTCCTTAATATCAGGCTATTTTCACTGCACATTTTGTGGAGCTCTAAATCTTTCCTCCTAAACTCCCACCCCATGAAGCAATGCAGAAATAGCTGCCCTGGCTGTAATTCAACAAAGACTTCACCTCTCATTACACACCCAAAGCCACACCAAACAGTCCATCTGCAGGAGACTACCACAGCCCAGAACCACATTATAGCTCAGATTATTATAGCATGCTCAAGGATGTATGATATAGGGCTTGGGGTTCGCACACCCACAACTGAACGCACACAATATATGCACACGCACGCATGCATCCATGCATCCCGGGACTCATTACATTGAAAACCCTATTTACATCACTGTTAGTATGAACACAGATTCGGAACACACACACATCACGACAACGTCCACACCCAAGAACATCCGACATGTGTGAACTGTTCCATATGATTGTTATTGAACATACTGGAAGGGCTGTTTCTCTTGTTACGAACCTTCTGAGGTGGTTCATAGACACAAGGAGGTGACAGCTTGAGTGTTGCTAGGAACACCCTTAACTGAATATAAAGACATAACAGTGAACAACAATATTCTTCACCTTGGATCATAATGGGAAAAGGGCTGTAGAGCATCAGTCTTCCATTCTGTCTTGATGACATCATTAAAAGGATTCTTGCTCGGTTTGAGCTTTGGGAGAGTTTCCTGGCTCCAGCCCCGGAATCGACGCTAGTCATGCCCATTAAATAAATTATTTATCTTGGAATGCAGGGTCTTGTCATCCTGTCATCCAGTGTGATTTCCTCGGTTAGAATTCCAACCAAGACTAGTCCTTTGAATGCAAAGCTGGAATTAAACTTCACAGGAGAGTTGAACAACAATGACACTGGTAATATTACTGGATAGATAGAATGTATCTGTCTAGAGTTAATTCATTAGCAAGCTAGCTAGCTGACAAGTGTCGCTTATGTTATGCTATATGAAATCCCTCTCCGGCAAGGCCTATCTTGGAACATTGCTGCAGACTGAATAATGAAGTGAAACTGTCTGGTTGATAGTAATTGCAGCCTATTAAAGCTATAAACGGCTATAAAGCAACTGCTCCTATTTATGTCCCTGACTGATATTGTCATTTATTGGGCATTTAAAGGACCATACTAGCGTCAATACAAGTCATTGTCTATTCACAGCTTCAGCAATATATTGTACAATGTACATAAATGGACAATTCTGCCATCAATGGCTTTATTTTTAGATTTCATAATTCCCTTTGTTCACCAAATTTGCTGAATAATTAAGTCAATGTTGGCTGAAGTTATATTCATAAACCAATTATGAATATAATAACCTAAAACCTAAACCTAAAAATGAATAACCTATTTTTTTAAATGCATTAAAACACAATGATTTAGTCAATGTAACTTTGACAAATAACATGCAATGTGACAAATGTGTGACTAATTACCTATCTCGAGCAAGTTTCAAGTCTCTGCAAGTACATTTTCTTAGTATACTGGAATGAAAGGAATCCCATGGTTTCCTCGGAAATTACAGTAAACAAACCACGGTATGCTTTGGAAAATGGTCTGCAGTAAATGTCAGCATGAGTCGTAGTCAAGGGGCTAAACATGCCAGAACACCAGTACGGTCCTTTAAATTATTCTACTTTACAGCAATTGTAAACTTGTACAGATGCTGTTGCTAGTCAGGGTTCATACCAGTTAATTGACCCTCCATGCACGCACGCATGCACGCATGCACACACACGCACGCACGCACGCACGCACGCACGCACACACACACACACACACACACACACACACACACACACACACATTTAACCTCTTTTTTCCATCCATATTCAACCACTTATCTGTAGTCGGGTCGCGGGGGCAACGGCTCCACCTGAGAGATCCAGACTTCCCTCTCCAGAGCAACGATGTGATCCCTCCATCTGCGCCTTGGTCTTCCCCGGGGCGTGCCTCGAGGCCCTCCCTAGGGAGACTCCCGAGAGGCATTCCGCATATATTCGCAACCTTATTCTTTCGATCATGACCCACACTTCATGACCATAGGTTAGAGTAGGAACGAAGATTGCTCGGTAGACATGAGAGCTTTGCCTTCTGGCTCAGCTCTCTTTTCGCCACAACAGTGCGGTAAAGCGACTGCAATACTGCCCTTGCTGCTCCGATTCCCCGGCTGATCTCCTTCTCCATCCTCCCCTCACTCGTGAACAAGACCCCGAGATACTTAAACTCCTTCACCTGGGGTAATGTCTCATTCCCTACTTGGACTACACAATTAATCGGTTTCTTGCTGAGAACCATGGCCTCAGATTTGGAGATGCTGATCCTCATCCCAGCCGCCGTACACTCGACTGCGAACCGGTCCAGTGAGAGCTGGTCCAACCATCAGGATTCTGCAAAAAGCTCACCGAGCCGTATACCCGTATAGATGAATGGATGGATGGATGGATGGATAGACAAACAGTAGTAGATGCACAAACTTGGAAAAATAACAAGTGCCTCAGTATTCAGATCACGGGTACAGGAAGCATAGCCTCATGGCGACTGCCAATTATCGCAGACACTGAGCAGAATTTTGCCAATGCCTTAGCTCTCCGCTTGGGCATTCCTGCAATCTGCAGGCCCCTCACAACTGATTTATGGACATTACCAAGGCTTCCAAATATAAACACAAGTAGTTTACATTTGTAGCCAAGCTGTATAATAGCATCCTTAAGACGCTGGTACTTAAGCACCGTGGTAAGGAATGCCTCTTCCAGACTGTGGTCAAATGCCACTTCCAAAACACACACACACACACACACACACACACACACACACACACACACACACGTAAGACGTTTTACACATACAGTACATTAGCCTATACCAGTAAGATGCCCTGAGGGCCGTCACCTGGGTGACGGCAGACTGCTGGGCGAGCACTGGCACTTTGGCATGGGGGGTCAGATCAACATATGGAATTAATTCTGTACTGGCCATATATGGAGCGTGTACAGGGTTTGATGAGGTCAGATCAACAAGAGTTGTTGGCCGGCTCCATATATGCAGATCTAGGATGATCCAGTCTTCTCCATGTATGGTTATCCAGGGTTAGATGAGGTCAGCGTCATGATCTTCATATATGGAGATGTCCCTATATGGTGGCGTGATGTCATGAGACGTGACCATATAGGTATTAAGGGTCTACATGACGTCACGTGATGTCACAAGGCATGATGGATTGGCAACCATATATGGTGGTGTGACTGACGCGAGATGCAGGATTTCATAGTAAATGCGACCTTCGTCGCAATTAAGAAGGAACACGAAAAACAGGAACATTGGAAATGATCAATGATCAGTCCATTGAATAAAACTAAAATATATACATTTGTGTGGGTAAACAACTAAACAAGAAATATTACATAGTCATATTGGTCAGGTGAAACAAACGCTGTCTCCGTCGTTCCTGCTTCCTCCAGTTTGCTCATAACATTAGGCGGTGTTATCAGACGCTGCAGTGTTTATTTAATTATGTCTATGGTTGAGAGTGTGGTCTGGGCATTGACTTCCACCGTGCCCGTGTCATAGCTTAGGAGGCAGCCAATTATGACTAGGTCGCTACTACGCGATTGGCTCGCAGCGTTTAGACGGCTCCCATTGGCTTAGGTGGCGTTTAGGCAGCTTCCATTGACTTATAGGCGGCATGGGGGGGCAGCCAATCATCACAAGGTCACTTACGTTTCATGAGCAGTTGGTAGTCAAGTTTCACCTAAAAAAAATATATATATATATATATATATATATATATATATATATATATATATCTTAAGTGGGCCTGCACAACACCTGCACAACTACAATGTTAAAGCAGTAGAGTATGCTATTACAGTATAACTAAGCCGATGAAGAACGAACTATTTTTTTAAATTTAATTTGCTTTGTGCACCCTAGTGTGTAAAATATGGGCCAAATATTGGATATTATCCACTTATCCGGAGTCGGTTGCGGGGGCAACCGTTCAAGCAGAGAGCTCTATACTTCCCTTATCCGGCCAACACTGGCCACTTCCTCCTGGGGTATCCCGAGGCATTCCCAGGCCATCTGGTCCTTTGTCTGCCAGGCGGTCTCCTTCCAGTGGGATGTGCATCAAGACCCTTCCTAGGGAGACGCTCATGAGGCATCCGTACTAGATGACCGAACCACCTTATAGCTAGCTATTGGATATTAATGTATATACATACTAAACAATTTCAATTTCAACAATAAAGTAGAGAATTGACAGCCCAGACCTATGACCACTTTTTATGCCAAAGTATAGTATTATGTGTTATGTAGGATTCTCATTACATAAGGCTAAAAGCCTATGATCAAAGGAAGATTTCAGTTTTAAGGTGGATCTTCCTTCAGATCTCTCTGCACTACAGCCACATATAGCACAAGTCTGAAGCATGGTCTCGTGTGACTGTATTCACCACCATGCTCTGAGGGGCAAACGGTCAAAGAGGAAATGGGGGCCGCAGTTGGAAGCAGTAGCACTGGGAGTTCCTCCAATGGCAGGACTGCTGACCAAGCTCCCTGCCTGCGAGACAGGAAGATGCGGAGGGGAAACAAAATGTCTTGTAATGGAAACCTCAGAAAGAGGTAGAGAGAGAGAGACAGAGGAAAAGTGTAGTATGAAGGAGGAAGAGGAAGACGTTCCATCTGCCCTAGCCCCTGGCTGCAGGCCACGGGAGCTCTAGTGTCTGCAGAGTATCATTGCCACTGCAGAGGTACTTTCTAGGTGTGCAACAGTTATAATCAAAATAATAATTGAACTCAATCAATCTTTATAATTGTATTCATTTTATTTTTTAAATACAGTAGCAAACATTATGAAAATGTCAGAACTACAAGCTCACAACACATCGTTGTTTATGTGTTTATGTTCATTTTGGCGCTTAAGTGGTTAATTAACACTAATCAATTTAGTTGATTATAAAAAAATCTATTGGAATCTCTTTAAAACACAACACACTTCTCGATTAATCAAAAACTATAGTAGCCTAATCTAGTAATCTAGTGTAACTGTAACCACATCTTTAAAAACTACAATAACATTGACAGTTGCAGCCAGTTCTTTATCCTTCAGTGAGATAATTCAGCTTTTGATCACTGTAGGGGTCTGATTTTGCACCCGTGTTTAATATTTATATTTAAATGAGTGTGTGACTCGGTTACTCCCTTTGTGCTGAAAAACTCCCACCGGCTATGATGTAAACAGAACTTTAACACTCTCAGAGTTTGTTTTCATTTGCCATAGCAACAAAGTTGCTGTGTTGCTATTTTGTTGCCCCCCGTCATCCCATTCTCTGTATCCAGCGGAGCACCGGAACTGTGTCATTCCAGTGGAAATAATTTGGCCAGGTACATGAAAGAGCCTTTTATGTTTATGAGAGAGAGAGAGAGAGAAAGAGAGAGAGAGAGAGAGAGGGTGAGAAAGCGGAATAGAAACCAATCCGATTTGAAATGGAAAACATTCAACCAGAGCCCATTTTGCAGCAATGCTATCACTTCTTTTCTTTGTATAAAACTACCATCATTACCCAACTTCAACCAGAAGTCTTTGACTTTGACATTTGGTCTTTTGGTAGAGGAGTGGAACACTTGGCAAGAGGCAATTACTTTTCAGAGAGAGAGAGAGAGAGAGAGAGAGAGAGAGCGGGGGGGGGGGAGACGGACGGTCGGACGGAGCAGGATCGTGCTCATGGAGCAGGATGTGGAGACAGAGGGGTGTGGATCATGGATGTATGCATTGCACACCAATCTCCAACTTGATCAGTTTGTATTTACTTTTACTTAAACTGGGGGTTTGGTTTCAGGGAGGTTTCGTTGCTCCACAGCCATGGAAATAACAGTGCATCCAGGGTGGTATCCTTTTGTTCCATGCCAAATATTAGGGTTGGCAAACTTGGCAGTGTGGTATATGCTTCAGTGCAATTAAATGTGAATCGGCACAGGAAAAATATGTCAAACACTGAGATCATGCAAACCATTTATCAGAAAAGGAAAAAAATAAGAAAATTGGCAAAAGGCAGCATTGCCTGTTGTTTTCCATGTTACTATTCTTAATTATATTATTTTCCAGGCTGGGGGAATCCCGACCCGGAACTGGACTGACTGAAACAGAGAGGGGCATGGTATCATGGGGGGTATCAAAAGACACAGACATGCAAGTTGATTACGATGACCTTAACTATGATATGATCCATTATCCATGATCTGCATCCATCCATGTACTGTAAACGCAATTTACTCATGCCATTCCGTACCATCCCCCAACATTAAGGGGAATTCATTACACATGTGTTTTGGTCTCCACCTCAAACATCTGCTATTAAAACAGAACATCAGCACAGTTCACATAAGAAATCTGCATTGTGTATGTTGCCTGTAAGTGAAATCTCGAACAATCACTTCAACTCTTAGCTTCTCCAATTAAAGCAGAGCATTGCAATGATAAATGAAGCTTTCTATACACCACAAGGCATCATAGCAGCCTCTTGTGGCCAAGTATAGAACTACAAATTAGTTTTTTATTGATTGATTGAAATATTTATTAACAGTTTGTAGAATTACAGTACATTACATTACAGTACATTACAGTAAATTGTGTATGGGTAAAACGCCTGGCCAGTGGCCACTGCACTAGCACAGTAGCACACACACATCTACACAGGCTTACCTACTGCACTAGATAGACTGATATTTAGTTTAGTTCTGTCGAATAATCAAGAATTGCAGCATGTGCAGCACAGTGCAGCATGCGAATGCGGCGAGCCCGAGCAATCTGCCGAGCACATAATCAACACCTGCCCCCTGTACAGACCTCCTTCGGAGGCCGGCCTCTTCCACGTGGGACCAGAGACAAGGGCGTGGCTACTCGATACTGAGTTGGACATTTGAGGATGATACACGAAAGAAGAAGAAGATCAAAAATTGAGAATCTTGTTTTTTCATATAAAAAACTTTAATGAATCAACATGAAACGATTCTCATGGATATTTGATTTGATTGATAATCTAGTAAATCTACTACATTCATTAATGAGATTAACCACATGACTATTTTATATTATCGTAAAATGCAACACAAAAAGCTAATCGAACTAATTTTAAAACAATTAGTAAATCAAGTAGGCCTAGTTTGATTACCACAGACGAAAAACAGTCCAAATTTCATTCTGACCCCTCCACGAAAAGGCCTCGTTGTCCTGAACCCGTATCTATTATATTTATACATTATGGATCAATAGTGTGGACTTAGACTGTTTTTCGTCTGTGGCATTCTGTTACAGCCCCTGGTGATATTCAGACTGCGGCCATCTTGCCAGCAAGGTGCTAACTAGGTGCAACTTCCCATAGACAGCCCATTCATCCACAAAGAAAAGTTCTATCTAATTGTATTAAACCACGTCAAACTCACCAACATTGAAGCTGTACGGAAAGCTTGAATAAGTGTCAAGAGTTTGGAAATTCTCGTTAGATATCACTTTCGATTTTGGTCGAAACGCATAGGTCCTGTTTTATTTGCCTTGCTCATCAATCAATGATCTTGGATTCCTTTTTTCTTTTCAAGTCTGCAATTTACACCTTTGGAATCAAGCAGTACAACTTGAAGGAAAGATACCTTTTTTGTCTATATGGTTTTGGGTTCTGTCAGTGAAGTTCTGTGAGTGCAGTTCTGTCTTATAACCCACTACTCGCACAGTCACACATTTGCTTTAACGTGTCTATAACATCGAGTTCAACATTGGCAAACTTTGACCATGGGTGGGATAATCGGAAAGAAGCGTGTCATTGACCCAACTTGACAGGCATTTTACTTGTATATTTCCTTCAGTGAGCCAAATGAGCTACACACAAGAAAACCGGTCACATTGAGAACATACAGGCAAACAGTGGATGAAAGCATGTTATAATTTTGTGCAACATGTTAAAAAATGTAGACATGCAAACAGGCCTGGCCTCATGCCCCTCCTAATCAGGAATATATGACCAAATAAAACAATAAAATATAAAGTACTATAACATTACATAAAAAGATGTTAAGCAATTATAGAGGTAAGTTGTTAACTGTTAAAAACATATAGATTTCAGCCATTGCGACATATCAGGTACACTGTAAACTGTTCCATAGCTTGGCAGCCATGAGTGGAAATGCTTGGTCTCCTTTTGATCTGAGCTTAACCGGAATGACAGTTAAAAGACCTTAATTGTAGGGTTTTAACCACTTAAACCTTATTTATTTTGTGGATCAGGCTCCCTCGGGGGTCTGTACTTGGCCCCCTTCTTTTCCCCCCCTGCACCAAATCACCAAAAAGCCAATACGACGCGTTATTATGAGCCTGTAGATCAACTATTTTCACCTCACCTATTATGAGTTTGATGACCAGAATAGGGTCGCTAAGGTTGCTTAGTGTAAGGTTAAGAGTCACAATAGCTATATATACAGTATAATGGAGCTCTACGGCCTGGGCCATGGCTCAGTGGTCCAGGCACCTTGGCTGGTAATCCAGTCTGGCAGTGTGCCGCGGGTTCGACTCCCGATCCCGATGGCCTTTACTGCATGTCTTCCCCCCATCTCTCTCCCCATTTCCTGTCAGCCTACTGTCTGTCCCTCCATAAAATATATAAAATAAAGGCGAAAGCCACAAAAAAATAATAATAATGGAGCTCTACCATGCAAGGGCTTGTAATTCAATAAAATGCAATTTAAATGTATTCTAAAACATACTGGGAGCCAGTGTACGAAGGTTGTGATGGGATTAATGTGATCAGATTTAGCAGTCCGAGTCTGGCTGCAGCGGTTTGGACAAGCTGTAGTCGATTTAAAGACGACAGAGAAAGAACATTTTAGTAATTTAAACATGTGTCAAAGGCGTGACTAACTTTCTCTGCGTCTTGAAATGACAGGATGGGGCATATCTTTACAATGTTCCTGAGATGACAGAAACAGGACCAGTTTTGCATTATGCAAAATGTTTGAAGAACCAAACCGTTGCCTCTCCTTCAATAAATGTGCTCCTGTACCGTGCAGTTGTTTGGCAGTGTGCAGGCATATTATTTTATTATAGAGTATGCACACATGCATCACTTTTCCACCGGGACACACCCCCTCATCTAGACTAAGTGGCAAAACACTGAGCAGCATGGAACATTGGAGTTTGGAAGCACTCGTTGGAATTCACTCAGAGGTCCTGTGTCCCACCTAAATTGCACGTAATCCAGTTTGCAGCAGGACGTTGCATTACTAAAAACAAGTGTTTCCAAAGTCTGACACTTAGCTCATAACATGTCGATGGTGGATTTTTAAACTTTGCAGATCAGAAAGAGGATAATTCAAGCTTTCCGTACAGCTACAATGTTGGTGAGTTTAACGTCATTTAATACAATCAGATTGGACCTTTCTGTCCAGAAAGTAGTTTTTTGCCACTCAGGCATTCCCCTAGCCGCAATTTGCAACTCTAGATTTTTTATAATGGGATGAATCAAGAGTTGCAATACCCTCAATTGACTCCCCACTCATCCAATTTGGTGTGCTTGTCTTAAACAACGTTAAATTCATCAACATTGCAGCTGTAGTCCAAGCTTGAATTATCCTCTTTTAATCTGCCGAGCTTGTTTTTCATAAAAATCCACCGTAGACATGTCATTAGCTACTTTCTGTCAAGAAATTCTGTGCAGGTGATTATTTTTCTAAGTGCTGGAGTTTGGAAGCATTCGTCGTATGTCACTGAACGGCCCTGCGTACCGACTGTTTCGAATTTGCACATAATGCAGGAGGCAGCAGCGCGACCCGTTAACACAAACGAGTGCTTCCAAACTGCAACACTTAGAAAAAAAATCACCTGCAGAGGATGTCTTGACATAAAGTAGCTCATAACATCTCTACGGTGGATTTTTATGAAAAACAAGCTCGGCAGATTGAAAGAGGATAATTCAAGCTTGGACTACAGCTGCAATGTTGGTGAGTTTAACGTCGTTTAAGACAAGCAGATCGCAAACCAAATTGGATGAGTGGGAAATTCCCCTCTGTCAGGTGAAAAGAAGCAGCTTGGACTCCTCATGCATAGAAGGAGGCATGAGGTCAGTCCGCTGCCCCCCCCAGGTTGGCAGAGGAAGTGTAGCGCCCAGGATTACATTAGATAATTGGCACTGGGTGAAAAAGAAAACTGGGTTACAAAATCGTGGGATAAAATTAAAAAAAGAAAAAAAGAATACCCATTGTATGCGTCTTAGATTGCCGGCTGCTTGTATTCGTCTGTCTGTCTGTGTGAGAAATGGGAAACTGAGTCCTGGCCTTTCTGTGGCAACAACAGGTTTATCTAGGACTAGGTCAACTAGCCTACCCTAAATGAATAGCAATGCATTTTTGTGTCTGTATTTTGTGAAACCAGTAATCGGGAGAGATGTAAGTCGGGAGCGATGCAATTTCAGAATGCATGCCGCACGTTTATGCAATACCTGTTGTACCTCTTGTCAGAGTACCTGTATGTCTGTCTGTCTCCATTTCATGCCCATGTACAGTATGTAGGTCCTTGATTTCATCATATGCTCATATATGGGCATGCCCATGAGTATTGGTCGGACTCGGACCAGAGATTCTTGACAACCCCCTATATCCGACTGACTTGATGCCGGCACTCCCTCAGGTCCTTGCCGATGCGAATGCTGAGTTTGAAGTCAGTCTGTCAGATGGTTCTTGTGATACGTGAACTACAGACGCACACATGGACAGAGATTATGCACATTTATAGTAGCATAGGATAGGATGCATAGGATAGGATGATAACTGAGTATTGTTAAAGGACAACTTTGTTTTTCAAAATCTGATGGTAACCGTTTCCCAGACAGCATGAGGGACATCAGGCTGTGAGAGGGGTGTTCTTAATTATGCTTAATGATTTAACTAACTAATTAAGTAATTTGTTTTTATCAGGCCTCATTCTAGCCTGACACTGAATTTTCATTTTGTTTCACTCCATTATTCAGTCTGAAAGCCCTCCCTACTACAACCGTTTCTGGGATGGGCATTGCCAAAGAGGCAGTCTTCTGTGATTGGTTCATACCAACCAATCAGAATAGTAGGAAAGCAGATGGCATTGTTGTCAATCATGTGGCTATGGCTAACCCGTTTGCTAACCAAACAAACGCAGCCAACCAGCGATACTAGTATGTAAACAAAAGCGGTAAAATATGTCGGATGATGATGTTTATAAAACCTCTTCAAAGAACTGTCTTCAAAGAAACTATTTATCATACGTCGATTTAATAGCCAGATTGATACGGTCGTGAGTTACCGCAGTGGGGGCAGCCATGTTTGTTTGTGTCTGGACGGCACTGTTGTTTGACGTCATCGAGTTGAAACAACGCTGATTCGTCGTACAGATTTCCAACCGAGTCTGAGCCTCCTTCGGGAGCGTCACCAGATCAATCGCCTGAACATATTTTAATGTGGCTAGCGATTCAGGGGCTGGAGCCAGGCTAGCCTCATTCACCAATCAAGCAAATGTTTGGTCGTTTTTTTGGGCCACCAACCCACCACAATGCTTTTCCAATGGGAGTCACATGGTTTGATCAAACATTTGTGTTTGATTGCTGGTGGTGTTCTGCCCCTCCCCCCTCATCAAACAAATGTTTGGTCAAACCAAAACAACGACCAAACATTTGCTTGATTGGTGTTTGGTACGTGTGAATGAGGCCTCAGAATTCAACTGGAGAACATTATGGGCCACAATCAACAAATGAAGGCCTTTGCAAGTGTAATAAAGCTAAGAAATTCATATAGCCTACTGAACTAAACAGTGAAAACCAGAAATAGCTAAGAATTAACAAAAATCAACATGAACAAAAATTAAATAAGGAAGGAAGTTAAAGCCACAATTTCAGTACCAAACTAAAAGGTATTGAAACGGGACAGGTAGCTAATGCAGGCTGATGTTTTTTATAAAGGTGGAAGCTATTAAAACACGCTTCATCACAAAGGCTGTCGTCTAATCAGCCAGAAAAGCAGTAAGACTATTATTACAGCTGAAGAAGAAAAGTGCCCTTTCCTTTCTATGAGAAGAAAATAATAAGTTAAAGAAACATTTTGATGAGTCAAAGAGGTCACATTTGCATGAAACATAATAGAGACAGTGGTTTGGGAAATAGGTTTGTTGTTAGTATAGTGGTCTCCCTCTAGAGGGAGCCATAGTCTAATAATCCAAAGAGTCTTGCAGGCATTGCAACTATGATGAATTCATCATAGTTTTCATCCTAATTTATACCTCTTGTACGACCTTGTTGCTCATCGTAAATATCAGATTTTCATAAATGATATTCATCAAGCAATGCGGTTGCACGATGACGTATAAAGTAGCCATTAAGGGTTGTAGTTTGGCCTAATCATATCGAAATTCCACATTCATTCGCGTCTAACTTTTGTGGCCTGCTCACACAGATCAATACAGACCGAATGAATAATTCTGCACCACTACCCCTCACCTCTACAACATAATGATTTCTATGACTTCACGTGAAATACATCCTATGCTGTTGCATTTCAATCCGTAATGGAACATATTGATTTGCCATTGCAAGCAGCAAAGTGCAATCAAGATGTCCACAGCTAGACACTCAGCAGGAGAGGAGTGTAAGTAGGAGGCAGTGGGGTGGAACAGGCCACCATAACCGATCACTTTCATCTCATTCCATTATTTATATTCCCCCAACTGAGCTAAGCGTGACTGTTTGATCGTTTTCTCTGCTCTTCCTTTTTTATCAGCAATGCGCTTCTGCCACTACCCTCTACCACATTAAATTATTCAATTGGGCCTCCTTTGTTGTTAATGGGGGTGATCATTCTCGCTTAAACGGTGTAATGTATGTGCTGACAGCCAACAGTGATACAAGCCGTTCCCAGGGGACACAAATCTATCAGTGGTGGTCGTTTTATTCACAACATTAATATATCCGGGCATTAGTGAAGCACAAGGAAGTAACATCAAGGCCTATGTGGAGATGGACATTCCACAAGGCCAGAGCTCAGCTGTAAATCAAGCCTATGCATACATACAGTATACCGTTAAGATGGCTCCCAGTGAAATACAGCTGACATCAAATGGCCAGGGCATTGTGGAGCATTTGACAATCCCATTTGTTATATACCCAGGGACGGCTCCAGGGGGGGCTTTAGCCCCCTCTGGTGGAGGCTTAGCCCCCCTCAAAACAAGCCCAATTGAATGACTTCTATGTAATCCAAGATTCATTAGCCCCCCCTCTAAATAGCCAGCCCCCCCATAGCACCCCCAGTCACAATTTTCTGGAGCCGTCACTGTATATACCTGACACCCCTCACCCACCCTTACAAAAAACAACAACAACAACAACCTGCAGGATGTTATGATTAGCATAGATTATAAGTATAATAAACAAAGATTAAGAGATAAAGTGTTAGGGGATTATTCCTGATTTGCATGCAGTTTGCCAAGTTTACATATTACGAATAGATTTGCATTAAAATTGAGCGGCACAAGATGTATATCAAACAATTCTTTCAAACAGTCCCAATGTTGTGGTAAACCAAAGTTATTAAAGCTCTGGAAAATACAAGTCTGTATAGTTCTGTATAGTTTTTGTTCCAACAGATGTACTTTGTAATAAAGAAGCTGAACATGTCTCCACATTGTTTTGTTTACCCCCACCAGGGTTCTGTCAACACCACTAACCCAAGGGGTCAGAATGTCAAGGGTCATTCTTGTGTCCAGGGATTCTGACCTCTCTGTGTTTTCTACTTCCCTCTAAACTTGACACGGCTGAGGATACAGGCGTTAATCTGTTATAAATGTATACCAAATAGCAAGGAACAATGTGGAGGGGATTTTTTTAATTTTGATTAAGAGGTAAACTAAATATAAGGAGCCTTTTAGGTAGTTCCCATTGATTGATTGATTGAAATATGTATTAACAGTTTGCAGAATTACAGTACATTTCAAGCACAAACTCAATACAAAGACTGTTAACTGTGAGTGGACGACCCAATTAAGCATTACACTTGTTTACAAGAGGGTCCACCATGTTCAATTCATCAAAACATTTAGAGACGTACAAATGGACACTTCTATATAGTCAAATAACAGAACAGGAATTCATCATACAGGAGGTAAAAAGGGAAAAGAAACATATACAGTGAGGGGAAAGGGGGGGGCAGTGGGGGGCATTCAGATTTTACGGGGGCCAGTTTTGAATTGCAGCCGTCCGTAGGTGCCCTTTGAGAGCGGTTTTGAAGGAGTCAAGGGATTAGCATGTCTTAATGACTGTTGGTAGGGCATTCCACATTTTGGTGGCATAGGAGCGAAAATAATTTAGTCCCTTGTTTGCTGATCAGATGATCCTTTGTTAGATCGTTTGCCTATAATTTGTTAGACAGTACGTAGCTTAAAAACATGATGGCTTGTTGTGACTGTAAGGTAGAATCCCCAGACTGGCTGGGGAAATGTGAATGAGAAATGCTCTCCCCTCTCTTAGCATGTGAATCTACTACAGTACATAAAGCAAGACTGTAAAGCAGGGACTGTCTTGCTGTGAAAGAGCTTGTCATGCTTCAGCTAATAGTAATAGCTAATAATATAGCATGAGATAAGACAGGATAGGTAGAATAATATTGCAATACCATTGTCAAGGTGATTATAACAACTAACATTTCTTTCTTAATTGGTTTTCTATCTTTTTGCATAATTAATTCATCTTCTCTGTTGTTTTAGGATCCTTTCTATACAGAAAGCAGATAAGAAATTAATGTACAGAGGCTTCTGCTGGCCTCAAAAGCTGATGGTAACCTTAAAGGGTAAGCATTTAGTGCAAAGAGCACATCTGCGATTCATAAGCTTTGTGACGCACTAAGCAGAGGCAATGCAAAAGTGCCTGGGTCCCTGGAGCGTGGTGGTTAACCACAACATATCTGAGCATATACCGCTACATAAAAGAACGGGAAAAAGACTAACAAACTGTTGAAGGTTATCTTGTGATTTTTTAATGATTTGTTTTACTGTTTAAAGAAGTATTGCCTAGGGAGGCATCGTTTGAACATCTGGACACATCGCATATTCAAGAGATTTAAGAGAACCCAACCAAGCTCCATCTTCCCTCTATCTAGCTCATGCTGCTAAAAACACTAAATGGTTTTCATTAGTGGTTGGGGTGACTTCGTCTGAAAGAGCTGGGCTGGTTGGGTGGTGTGTGTGATGTGTGTACGAGGGAGAGAGTTAGGAAAGGGTACACTAACCACAACCCTCCTCCCTTCCATGTAAAATCATTTCAATGTGATGTGATGAGAGTGAACATTTCAGGCTGAGGCTGCCTTGCCCATTAAACTGAAAGCCGTTGAAACTCGTGATGAGTGAAGTAACTCTTCACTTGGAACATCAGAACACCATTCAACCACATAATTACAATAATCTTAACTGGCTGTGTGACCCATGGAAGACCCAGGTCAAGATCAATGGTGTATGCTCTGTCTAATCATCTATAAAATAATAAATAAATACGTAAAAAGAGTCTGTCTCTGAGTCACATACTGGCAAAATGTCTTTAGCTGAAATAAAGGCAAGTAGTTAGGTAAAGTTAGCTTAAGTTGTGGCAAATCTGCAAAATAAATGCTTAGCACTAGCTTTCTTCACAGATGTGTTCATAAAGGTGTCTACTATCACAGAAAAAAATGTTCCAACCCAACTCCCTTGGGAAAATGTCATCATACTTTAAGTAGCATGTGACATGTCAAACTAGAGAGTTTTCATGATGCTGAATCCATTGCAAGCATTAGTTTTGCACAAAAATACTCCTTTGGCTAAATTTGGCCATAGCCACTTGCCCAAATGTGCCCAAATGTGCTGACCTCATCACATTTGTGACGATGCTATGGGCATTTTTAGGCAAAGGAGTGTTTTTTGTGCAAACATGCTTGCAATGGATTCAGAATCTTGAAAACCCCCTAGTTTGACATGTCACATGCTACTTCAAGTATGATGAAATTTGGAATGTTTTGCCTTATATATTGGTTGATAATGGTACCCCAACTTTCAGCAGCTGTCACAATGTTTCCCAAGGGAGTTGGGTTGGAACACATTTTTCTGTGATAGTAGACACCTTTATGAAGACAGTAGACACCTCTGTGAAGAAAGCTAGTGTAAGCTTTTTTTGCAGATTTGCCACAATTTAAGCTAACTTTACCTAACTAAAGCCTTCCTTCCACAAAAACCCGAGCACACTGGAGTCTAAGCCAGTTAGAAGACAAAATAAAATGATTTCTTGACTTATTTAATGGAGGATTTGCTGTGTCAGGTCAGGGGGTGTAATCCAGGAGATTGGACACTGATTCTTTAATTTATTTGCAAGACAGTCACCCCCTCCTTCCCTCTCTATCTCTCAATCTCTCTCTTTGTCTCTCTGTATCTCTTTCTCTCTGCCCCCTTCTCTCTCAATTGCCAGAATAAAATGTTGGCATTGAGCATTTTATTCTGGCATGGATGGATGAGAAGGTCTCTCATTGCATTTCAATGTTTCTCTCTCCTGCTGATTGGACTGAGGAGCACAAAATCCTATCTCAACTGCCACAACTTTAAACCAGATGGAGATGAGGAGTTGCAGAACTGTATATCAGACAGCCTGAAGTGTCCGTTTCCACAATGGCTGACAGAGCGATTTAGCATTCATTAACAATCACCCATTCATTAGCAATTAGTGGGTAGAAAATAATTTCTGAGAATCACGAGTCTGCTTATCGGGGAGCCGTAATCGGCCTCAGGAAATTGGCAACGGCAAGCTAATGAAACTGCAGTGAGCGTGTGATTTTGGTGGCTGTATGCCATGCTCAGGTCCCACCAGAGCAGCAAATTTCCTGTTTGAAGATCAGCCTCTTGATTCTTGATTCTGCCTAGGCTGCTTGTTTCTGCATGTTACCCCTTGGTGCTGAGTTTCTATAAAGATAATAACTCTGGAGGTGGAGAGTTGTACAACTTTAAAATGTCTGTATTATAAAGCTGCGCTATCACAGAAAAGCTATGGCTCCACATTAAATAACTTCTTGCATTTCAGACACACTGATACAGACAAAACTGACAAAACCTGGTATTGTTATGGTTGGACCGAAACGCTAGAGAGCTTTTAATTTGAAATGACAGAGGAAGTGGCGACACTCTGCCGAGGCGAGTGATCATTGGTCAGCAATATTGCATTGGTCTTCAGCTCATACTATTGAGAAAAGTATTCGTATTTGTGATGTGTAATAAGTTGTGAATTAACTGAATGGATCTGCTGTATACACCGTGTAAGGACACTGAGGACATAATTGCATGAAAAACAGAAGATACTGATAACATAATTGAAACGCTAGTGCTGAATCATTTTGAAAGACCAATGGCCAGTCAGTGAGGAAACTCCAACTCCAAATTTGTGCTTAACAATGAGTCAGTGACTCAGTCAGACTGGGTTGGCCTCACCGTTGCGGTCGAGCCAACAATGGAGTGTTTCTACAACATCAGAAACATACGCCTTCCGACATAAACGTAATGCATTCTGTACGTGTGTAATATAGACAAATGATTGCAAGGTCCTGTCATGGATGCATTATTCAGAAGCTTCACGAGCAGACTTGAGATAAGTGATGACAACTTGTCATCTCCTCCGAAGCGTGGCCTACTGGCCTTGTAACATCCACTCTGTTTCCATGTCGCCAGTGGTTACAGGACATGTCTCATTATTGAGTCACTGTGCAGCTAGTTGAAGGCTCTAGTTTAAGTGTGCATCCTTGTTTCTACTATACTACTTCCAGAGCACGGCCAGATTCTATCAGCCTTGATGGCAACATCATGCCGTGTGAATTTAAGGTAGCTATACAGACAGTTTTGTGTGCATAGGTATTCACCACTAGAATACTAAATTAAACCATTTCCTACCTTCCCTCCTTGTTCTTGATATTATCTGCGCGGCTCAATTTCGAGGCTACAACCCAACACTATAAACAAGAGGGGCGCACACATGTCCAGGGAACAGACATGCACACACCTACACACATGCAAGCTCACAGATATATTTATCATACAGATAGCACACAGCAAAAGAGAATGAATTTATTCCAGTGCCCCCACCTCCCACCCCACTCCACTCCACCATCCACGCTGTCCCTGATTCTATGAGCGTGAGTAATTGTCAGACCCCTGTGAAATGATTGGAGCTTTCAACGCTAATGGAGGGCCCGCACATTCATTATTCAGTCCAGGAACCAGAGTGCTGCATAGCGTCGGGGGACCTATGAGTTATGGCTCAGCGTGAGCTAACCTTAAGAATGTGAGGGAAGTGATGGAAGCCTACCGCACTCGCTCCTCTTCTGATCATTCCATGCGCCTCCATTCCTCCCTCTGTCTGTCTATCCAACAGTGGCAGACAGGCATCACACGGATGCACCCGATATCTCGTCACAGCTGTGGCCTGGTGGCCTGGCGGTGCAGCATTGAGTGTACTGTGTCGTTGGGGACAGAATGACGGACAGTGCGGGCTCTCCCGTGTCACAGTTACGCTGACCGCAGATGGCCACTGATTGGTGGAGAGAATCTTGCCCTGTGTTTACAGCCCTCCTGGGACTCCCGTGGGTCTTTTATGAGTAAAGCCGAGGGAGGAATGTAACAGGCAGGGGCTCAGAGGCGCACTGACCTGCAGATAACACATGGCAGGGAAACAGATAGGCTTGATATCTGAACATGTCTGCACTAGTGGAGAGGGAAAGGGACACCAGCACAAATGCTGCTGCAGACTGAGCGAGTCAGTATGGTGGTGGTATAGGGTTATTCCAGACCCCCTAAAAAGCATTAAACCCGCCAGACGGAATTCCAACAGTGCACTTACAAACTTCCTCATGTCTGGACTCTGGAATCTTGACACCTTATTGTTACGGCGCTCCAATGTGAAAAGTGACAGGAGAGGCAACTACTACTGGTTCAAGGTGAAGCAGGAAATCTAATACACTAGTAGGCCTGCCAGAAACGTGTGGCATTACAAGCACACGCATGTACTGTATACAGTGAGACAGTTGACGAAGATATATGCACTAATCATTAATGGAAAGAATATTTTCCTGTATAGTCAATGTATGTCACTTTAGTTCAAGTTTGCCTCAAAAGACACATTATTTCTACAACAATAATTATTACCAGTATATGTCGGTATTTAAAGTCCCATTAACTCATGCATGTCATTTCTGGGGATTCTTATTACACACCAATGTCCCCCTGAAGCCCAAAGCCCAACACACACCGTCTGTGAAGCGGGTGCGCAGCGACGCCACACAGCAACACCCACAGGACGCGGTGCGCTACCGCGCGGCTGGCCAGCCACGCCCATGGATTCCCGGATGGACACCGCGCGGCAACACCTGGAAAATAGAACAGCGCGTATCGGAGCGTCAGGCGAGGCGTGAACGCACGCCAGCGCGCGTCTGACGCCGCCGGTGTGGGATAGGTTAATTGAAAATAACGGCTGTTTTGACGTGCGGCGTTCACAGACGGTGTGTGTTGGGCTTAACATTCTTGCACTGCTGCCAATTTACCTTAAGTAATAGTGAATTATTCAAATGTTTGGTAACACTTTCTATGAAGCCCATGGCTAGAATTCACTATAAACATGCAGTAATCTGAAGCCCAGCAGACACCGTCTGTGAACGCCGCGTGTCAAAACAGCCGCCTCCGTTATTTTCAATGAACCTATCCCACACCGGCTGCGCACCCGCGGGCAAGCACCGGGGCGAGTGGTCCAGTATTCGTGGGTTATTATCTGACGACGTACCATTTGAGTGGGCAAAACCTTACATATACTAAATAATACTAAATTGTTTATAGGGTCAATATAAGTAAAATATAGCCATTCCACAGGAGTATCTTTTTATATTTTTCCAAAAAGAATACAAACAGCCAATAGCATATTACAAAGTTATCCCCCTCACTGGGGGAAATTCCGGGAGGAAAAACGGGCAAGCACCGGGGCGAGTGGTCCAGTATTCCTTCACAGACGGTGTGTGTTGGGCTTAATATATCTTCATAATACTGGATGATTACACTCATATATATATTCATAACGCTTTACAACACTAATCAAGCAAATATATCACAACGGGTAAGGACTAGTACCATAAACTAAGCATTGGGTAATGACTTTCAAAGGTATCAGAATACTTGGCACTCACATACATTTTTGGGGAGGATCATATTATTGTATTATTTTTAATCATAATTGAAATACATAATAATAATGTTAATATATCAAGTTACTATAAATTGGGTTTTAAGTAAAGTAATGACATTCCTGGAGGTGAATGCAGAAACATTTTGTGTATTGTTTGTAATGTTATGTGTTGTTGGCATCCCCCCTCTTTATTTAAAGCACCCAAAGACCATGTGCAGTGTGTTATAATTTTTAAATAAATCTCTAAGAAGAGAACACCAGCACTCACGGATATGTCCGTGAGTGCTGGTGTTCTCTTCTTAGAGATTTATTTAAAAGTTCACTTTTCCCGACCGCGCACCCGGTAAGAATGTATAAAGACAGTGAGACGTATTGGAGTCATGCGGGCTTCCTTGCTTCAAACACAGTGTGTTATAATGACACTATAATTATTATTACATTTAACCCTATTAAGATTATTACATTATAATCCTGGCCAAAATAAAATGTAAGTCACTGACCAAGTAATTATGTATTATGATCGAATATTATGGTCCAAATCCTAAAATGTGATTATTGTAATCAATATAGTAGGCCTATATAGCATTATGAGCACTTATAACTGTGATTATACCATGTTATAAGCACATTATAATGGATTATATGTATGTTTATAATACACATGATTTATTTTTTCATGATAGATGTTTTTCATAGAAAGTGTTCATTGAGGTAAGCAGTAAGTAACAAGCAATGTTCTTTAGCCATATTCGAAATATATATTTGGGTCGTGTGTTTTTAGAACTATACTGTAGCCTATGTTCCTCTTTGACTCTGAGCATGAAGTCATTAATTATTTGCACCTGCAGCTACTGCTGGCATTTGGAGCACCATGCATTGCCGGACTAACTATTTTAGTCTGAATAATGAGTATTCTTGTCTGAGCCGGTGGCTCTGACTCAGGCAATTTAGCATGCCGACATAAAACCAAACTGTTAATTTGATTATGAAGGTTTAGTTTAGGATACACAGTATGACTTGAATTACAAAGTGAGATGCCGACAATTAATATTCAGAAGGGTAGGGTTGTCCACTCTGCATTATTATGCTCCTTGTGTCCATGTGTTTGTGTTTTTGAATTAAGATTCTAATTTCTCACTCAGATGAGTTGCTGTGACTGAAATATGCATGCATATATATATATGTCTGCTTCAAAGTTGAGTAAACCATCCGTTTGTGCAGGACATAAATGTGACTTGGCTTGTGATAGGCCATATTTAGGCTACTACAGGCAGAAATAAGCATACTGTGCCTCACTAACTTTAGCTAAACTGACTTTAGGTTTAAGTTTAAATACAGACAATTAACGAATTTAGCATTCAAAATGACCTAAACTAGTGGCATTATTTCCCCCAAGTGCCGCTCATAATGGCCGCCTCCCGTCTGATTCTAATGCTGTGCCGTTTGGCCCTACATTATGGTACACTTGCTCTGCTCGTCTCTGAACCCGATACGCCTCCCATCTCGGTGCAGAGTCACGTGTCCCACCGCCTAGTGTCTGTGAGCCCAAAAGCCACACAAATCAAACTCAAGCAGCAGCACCATTGGACAGAGGGATGAGAAGAACACAGAAAGAGAGAGGGAGCCGTACGCGTACGATGCGAAGAACGTTTAATTGAGAATATCTGCTCTATGGCTTTAAATACACAGCGTTATCGACAGGGACGGATTACGTCGCATCCCAAACTGGACAGGAGATGCGATTGACGCTGTTTAGCGTACACTCGTATGATCCAAACAGTCCGCATGTGAGCGGATCGATTTTGGATTGTATGGGGCAACGGGACGCGGAGCAAACTTGGATTATTTGTGCATTAACCTCGTAGAATTCATCCCGAAACCGGTGGAGGCACCAAAAGGAAGGATAATCCGCCAGTAGTCTTAACCATGAGGGCTGTTTCAGCGAACTTATTTGCACTGCTCTTTCTGTGCACTTGTGCCAGTGTTTTCTACGTGTGGGACACGCTGGAGAGCCGGTTGAAGCGACACAAACGCGGGTTTCATTTGGGCTCGTTGCACCCCGGTCCTCCCGCGGACCTTTCCACCAAAACTTTCCGGACTTTGCTCGCTGTCCCTGCGGCACAAAGACTTCACTCGGGAGGCAATAACGTCGTTAGGCTGGAGGTTCACAACCTCACTAATGCAAGGGATCAAACCGATCGTTACCATATGAATGTAGATAACAAGGGGTCAACGCGAGGGGAGGACCCGGTGGGCTCCCCCGTGGAGGAGGGGATTTTTTGGAACAAGCTGCTGGACGACAACCTCCTGGTCGGCTTCACGGAGGAACATGCCCGGGCTTGGCGAGAGAGAGCCCGGGGCTACCGGATAGTGAAGCTGGAGCACGGCTGCGGCAGGATCTCCAACCAGCTCGCCACGTTTTCGGACGGAACCAAAGCGTGCGTCCGCTACGGCATCAACGCGGACCAGGTACAGGGGGAAACCTTGACGTATTACCTGGCCAGTCTGCTGGGCATCGCCAACGTCCCGCCCCTCGTCCTGGCCCAGGTAAACGTGGACGGCGACCAGTGGGCGTCGGTGAGGCGGCGGGTCGACGAGCTGCAGTGGAGCGAGCGGGCCGTGGTGTCTCTGACCGAGTGGGTCTCCAACCTGACGGGGGTCGTCACACCTGCGCCGCTCCGGCAGCAGCAGAGCGGCGGCGGCGGGGGGCTCCATCCTCTGCGGGCGGAGCTGCGGAACAAGACG
The DNA here is from genome assembly GCF_964188405.1 of Protomyctophum parallelum. Classification (NCBI taxonomy): domain Eukaryota; kingdom Metazoa; phylum Chordata; class Actinopteri; order Myctophiformes; family Myctophidae; genus Protomyctophum; species Protomyctophum parallelum. The sequence continues at coordinate 24,417,222 of NC_139700.1, read as the reverse complement.
GCAGCGGAGCTCGCCGAGCTCATGCAGTGGAGCGACCTGATCGTGCTGGACTACCTGACCGCCAACTTCGACCGGCTCGTCAGCAACCTGTTCAGCCTGCAGTGGGACCCGCGCGTCATGGAGCGGGACACCAACAACCTGCTACGGACGCCGCGCGGCGACCTCGTGTTCATAGACAACGAGGCCGGACTCGTGCACGGCTATCGGGTGCTGCACATGTGGGAGAAGTACCACAGCGCCGTGCTGGGCTCCGTGTGCGTGTTCCGGAGACGGACGGCGCAGCGCGTGACGGAGTTGCACAGGCGACGGGACGCTAGGACGAGGCTCCTGGAGCGTTACCGAGATAACGAGCCTTTGTCGTCGCTGCTGGGCTTTCTCTCGGACGAACACGCGGGTGTCCTGCAGGACAGAATCGACAGATTATACAAACACATACTGCATTGCAAAGGAAGGTTTAGCCAGCTGTGAGCTACACCGTATAATCCGCTCGGTGTTCATTCATTTGACTCTGAGAGTGTAAGAAATTACCCAAATTGACTCACATTTTACACTCTCAGTTAAATTAACAAGGGTTTGACTAGGATCCCTCTTGCAGCAGACAGGTGATGGGGTCTAGGTCTTCTCGCCTGCTGCTGACAAAGATGAGCGCTGCAAAATGTGATTTGGCACACCTGTGTTAAATCAATGCGCATTATACAAAGCTGTCTCTAGAATCCAGCTGAACTACCTCTTGTGAATATAATGTGTTGCCTACTATGAACACTGGACGTTTGTTTATAACCTCCCCCGAGGGTCCTATAGGGCATTTTCATAACATGCCTCAAAGAGGCGTGAGACATGGTCACAGTCAATGCATTTCTTATGTTCTGCCTTTCACTCACTTGACACAAATCTGCTGACGTGCTAAGGAACACAATGTAATGGGTATATTGATGACGTGTAACCTGTAATATGTGCTTTTGGCTTCTTGCCTTTGTGTTCAAATATCCTTGAGATACACTCCTAAGCCTTAACATGAGCTGACTCTTGTCTTGAATACTGTAATACTTTAATTTGTTATGGCAAATATTTGTCTCCTTAGAGAAGATTTGTTGAAAATCAATTGTCATTGCAAGCACCTGCTCTCATGTAGGCTACTTACCTTCTTGATTGTAAATCCAGCCTTAATGTCATAATAACATATATGTTGTACATGTTGTAAGTATCATGTAAATACTGTTTGTCAATCCCTTTGGGACTTTTGAAGCGCCACTAACTTAACGTGCATTGTAACATTCCAAATCCTGTCATCCTTTTTGATAAATATTGTAATTTAAGTTAACTATTGTCAGACTGTTGTGTTTCTTATTCAAGTCTTTCTCAGGCTTTTACAATGGCGGGTCATACATTTGCTTATCTGTGTGTGTCCCTGGGGGATTATATAAAGGGTTTTGTGCGTGTCTGCCACAGGGTCCCCATTGTGCTGTAGAAATGCGTTGCCGTGGTGCTGTTACTGAGGAGTCATTCTGTCAGTCACAAGCAGGTTACAACAAGAATTTCTAAGCCCCCGCCTTATATTTTTTAAACAGGATCAGTGTTGTGAGTCATGAGAACAGACTAGTAGCCTACCATTTGAAATGCGTTCAAACTTGTCAAAAATGAATACGATATATCCAGATATGTTATTGTAATATTGTTACATACAAATGTACATTAACTACAGTGAAAGGGTACTGGGTAATTACTAATGATACTCCATTTAGATCTACAGGGAAGCTGATGCTATATTTAGATAGGTTCATTCATTATTCTGGTCACGTAAATGGTCATAGTCAAAGGAGAATAGCTAATTATCTTGGCATAAAGGAGCCCACAACTAATGGTGACTTTACTTTCAGTACGAGAGCCTTGCTAGAGAAGCTATTTGGGGAGGAATCATTTTATCACTCTGAAAGGAATTTAAGAGCAGCGTGTAAAGCATATTTGCACCCCGGGGTCAGTTGTGTCATTGCCTTATAGGCTGTCACTTTTTCGCACCGCAACACTCATTTAATTTCACCTACTTGAAAGTCGGCTTTTCCCTCATTAGTTCCACTCTGGGCAGAGCAGAGTCTGATCCACTAGATCTAGTACACCCAGGGGCACATCAGAGGGGATGTCAGTGATAAAGCGTTTGAAGGTCTAATGGTTTCCATCCGTCCCTCTTGCAGTCTCATCTGGTTTCTCTTACACCTTTTGTTGATGGCTAGCTTCAGGGCTGTGTTGTACAGTTCACCCTGTTCCACAGAGCCAGGCAGGCAGGTGGAGTCGGTGTGGTTCCTTCATTGTGGCTATAAGCGTTTAGGCTGCATGATGTTCTCTTCTCCTGTCCTCCCACACACTTCTCAACGTGGTGTCCGGGTTAATGTACATCAAATTGTGGGTTGACAATCACTGACTGTTTCTTTTTCTTTGCCTTTGCCTTTTATTGATACAGTTATTAGTAAAGACAGACAGGAAAGTGGGAGGGAGAGAAGGGGAGAGACATGCAGCAAAGGTCATCATGAACAGGACTCGAACACGCAATGCGCTGTCAGGCCAGAGCCTACAAATACTGTATGTGGCATGCGCCTGGACCACTAGGCCAGCAGGCGCCCCGATAATCACTGTTTCAAAGTATGTGTATCAGTGGCATCAATCTGTGCTGGCGATTAGTGGTGTAGAGAGAGAAACAGTCAGGTGAGCTGTTTTTCCCCCCCAGTCCTACGGCCTGCTGTGGCTGTAATAAGGACTTGAGGATCGATATGCGCAGACACCTGTGTAGGGAAAAGCAGGTCACATTAACAGACAGTAAGCTGCTGGATGTTGCTGGGCTGGCTGTAGGCTGGATGAAGGATGTGGTGCGCTGATGTAGTGTGGGGGCGGGGTTGCAGCAAGGATTGTGCTTGCAGCTGGGCGTCTTGCTCGAAGGCACGTCTGTCGGTGACTAAACAATCCCAAGGAGATTTATGAGAGTCTCCAGACGACAGGGATTAAAAACAATGCTAAGCTGAGGTCTGCATGTCTAAACCAGACTTGTACCCTCCTTCCATTCTCCTCCCTGCCCATCTGTCTTCTTTTTATTTTAGTTTATTACTGTAGCTATTTTATGTACGCTTTTTTAGTTTTCCCAGAAAACCCTTCTTTTTTATTTTATTTATTTATTGTACAAGTAGAGACCATGTCAGCCATAATCATGCCAGTGGTGGATATCAAAGTGGTTAAACAGCCTTTTAAATGTTCTCCCAGAGGCAATAAAATCTCTAGGCACATCTGTGGTGTCACATGGTGTCACTGGCCTCATTGGCCACTGCTGCCACTTGACCGGAAGCCTTTTATCCAATCTATAATAGTTCATCACTGACTGGCCAGTTGTCTGATAGATTCAATCCAGTTCTGCTTGTTGTCTATAAGACTGGACAGTCACACAGACAGTCGCCCACAGCAGGCTCGAGTTCAGACTCCAGACCACAGGTAAACACATTGGTGTTTCTTTCCTCCACATTGCACACATTCCAGTAGTTGAGGGTGGGTCAACAAGGAGGTACACGCACGCAAACGCAGCTAAATGAAAACTGAAGTGACGAGAGACACATCTGTGTATTAACTCAGTAGAGAAGACTTTCACTGATTTGTATTGCAGTCCTGGGGACATAAAGTCATTAGCTATCGAGCTGCCGTAACATTATATTTGAGAAAAGCGGGAGTATTTACCCACCAAAAAAAGCAACTTGAAAATAACTTGATGATGATATTACATCATGGTTGTCACAAAATCAAACCAAACGTATTGTGCTTAGAATATCTAAATTAAAAGCAGCAAAAGTTGTCAACGACTGATGTATTGCTTGTATTGCTGATGCTCAATTAGTCCAAAGAAACTGCATTATTCAAAGTGTAAAAGACAAGTTAACAGACAACTGGGTGTTTTTCCATGGGAAGGCATGCTGATTTTAACTGTCTCTGTCCTAGTGAGGACTGAGGAGTGGGCCCCGTGGACGGACATAACTGGCATTCTTTCGTGGCTGCACAGTGCAGGGGACTTCCTGTTCATGACTGAGTGATTTCATTATGAAACGCAGCACATACTGGAGGCAGAGTCACTTAGTCACAGCTGAGTGGGCAACGGGCACACGGGACATGAAGGACAACTAGGGGGCTGGGACCAGGACCAGGGGGCTGGTGAGGGAAAGGGCCATGGGTACCGTTAGTTTGTAGTGTTTGTAGGGCTGGGACCAGGACCAGGGGGCTGGTGAGGGAAAGGGCCATGGGTACCGTTAGTTTGTAGTGTTTGTAGGGCTGGGACCAGGACCAAGGGGCTGGGGAGTGAAAGGGCCATGGGTTAGTTTGTAGTGTTCCAGTTCCATTTTAGTTTGCTCTTTTTTGTATCACTTCCAATTTCACTTGTTTATCCTGTATCGTGTATCCCGTAGGAGTTCTCTCTCACCTGATTTGATTAAATTGGTATCCCAACCTGAAAATGTATTTTCTCTTTACCAAAGAGCTGGAGAGATGGGGAGACCCCTGTTACAATATGGACATTAATATACCAACGTATGCTATGCTATGCTATGTTGTGAGCTTGTAGATCTGCTATTTCTATTATTCTTTAGATTTTTTGGGGGGGAATTATGTTAAAAACATTGCCTGTAATGACATGCCTAAAATAGTGACTGTCTGCAACAGACTTGAGCCCAGACTACAGGTAAACACACTGATCTTTGTCTTCTCCACATTGCACACATTCCAGAGTAACTGAGTGTGGATCTCCATGGACACGCACGCATGCGCGCCTTGCACAGCTACGCACACACACACACACACACACACACACACACACACACACACACACACTTTGCAGTGAAATGGAATCTGAAGTGTTAGTTATTTTCAGTAGGGAAAACATTCACTGTATTGCAGTATATTTCTTCTGGGCACATACAAATCAATCACCCACACCACCCTCACTGCTTGCCTCACAGTTGGGCCAAGACATGGATGCAAAATAAATGTATCAAACTCAACAGCAATAAATCGGAAATCATCAATCCACTTCTTGAAAATACTACTAAACAGTACACTGACGAGGCATTAAACAATCCCCCTCCCCCTACCTTTGATCTCCTCAAACGTCATGTCCCCTCCCACTCCCTCAGGTCTCGTGCTGTAAACCTCCTTGTCCTTGAGGTCCCCAAGACCAAATTCCGTACCTCGGGCGAAAGAGCTTTTGCTTTTGCTGACCCAACCCTGTGGAATGCACTCCCAAAAACTCTCAGAGATGCCCCCACCCTCCAAACCTTCAAAACTATCCTCAAAACCCACCTCTTCAATATTGCTTTCCCAAGCTAACACATTCCATTGTTTTTGTTGATTTTATTCCTTACCCTTAGTATTAGTCTTTTCCCCTAATAAAGTTGTTGATTATTTTTGTGTATTATTTGTGTGTATTATAACTAGCTTGTCTGACAATTAAATGAATTGGCTCAGTACCTACATGATTCTACATATTGACTGCAAATTGACCATCTCCCAATCTCCCAATTCAAGTCAGTACTCCCATTTGAATAGGATACTATGCACTGTGGGTGGTGAAACATAACACTCCCTGCTCTAAAAATCGATATGGGTCTCAGAAAATACTACACCAGTCCGTTTCTAAAGAAAATGAAAACTGAATAAGAAACAGCAAGTGAGTGAGTGTTAATTTTGCGGTGTGAGTCTATGGGTGCTATAATGTAAAGCAAAAACCTAGTACCCATGAAAGAGAGACTGGCCTTTTGAGCACAAGAGATTTGCTCTGACAGCGTTTGTTTTGCTATGGACAGTCACATCCGGTGTGTGGAATTGTTTTGTTTCTTGAGTTTTCCCCCAGATCTCTTTCAGAGTAAATCGTACACAGGGGAACAGGCCGGTCCATACATTTCTCCAGCTGTTGTCCACCCTCGCTGTGGCTGCACTTTAAAGATTAGTCTAAAGATTATGTCCTCCATGTCCCTTTCCATCACAAATGGCTGCTACTCTCATTGAGCTAGTAGTGCATCTTTTCATTCGATCATAACTAAATGCTAGCAGGCAATGACATCGCAGAAGTGGTCTTTATTGAAGAGAGGTTTTTATTGCAAAGGGAATTTATGATGTATTCTACATCTCGTTTACGTTTAGTTTTTAAAGTTATTATTTTTCTTAATCATCCTGGATGGATGATGCATGATAAAGCTACTGCTGTTGCATGTACCCAATTATGCTGTTTTACAAAGGAGAATAGTTCATCCTGTCCTGGGTTTGCTTTTTTATCCATCCCCATCTTTCTTTAATATCAGTAGCTTCATGCCAGTTGGAGGATACAATAAAATACATTTTGGTTAGCTTCATCACATTTGTTATGTGCTCCCCCTCAAGCTCCGTCCCTCAATTGTTTTGAAGTAAAGCATAGAGCCCAGCAGTTATTTGTGGCATAAGACAAATGTCAGACCATGGCCTGCAGAGAGTCATAACCTTATTTTAGCTTCACAGCTTCACACATTTGTGTTTTTAATTAGTAACCACTGTCAACCTGTCAACTCTATTTTGGGCATGTTATTACATAACATAACAAACATAAAAAATCTCACGTGTGTCACATCACAACACGTGAGCTTGTAGATTAGCTATTTCCGTGCAACACTCAGAGATAATGTATACTGTAAACAGAGCTTAAGTGGTTCAGAGAGACTTGTTCACATCTTCAACATCTTAGCCCTGTGAAAGAAGTGGAACCAGTTGTAAAATTATGTTTCTTGCCATATAGGACTACTAATATAGCTCCATTGAAATGCTTCTCTTATGCCAAAGTGAATGAATGTTTAATAGAAAACAAATATTGTGCCTCATTGTAAAATGACATCATATATGGTTTATCCTTTTTCTTTTTCCTTTTGTTTTTGTCTTCTTTTTTGCCAGGCCTTGGCAACGTCCTTTGTGAAAACATTTATTGTGTTCTATAATTTACGGTGCCATAATTTTTATTCTCTGCTTTAAGTCATACATCACCCAGAATTTGACTGACATGTTTGGCGGATTCTTGTAATCCTTTGGGTGATGCCTGCCGTCGATGCCTCGGTGCAGCCAAGGGACCTGTTTCAAGCAGAGTTGCGCTCATTTGCATCCAGCTTCATCTCTATGTAAATTTGAATTAGTATGCTTATGTAAATGTCTGTTTTCTTAGTCTTTTGAAGGAAAGTATAACTCGTCACATTTATGGAAAGATAATCTATGATTTGACTGTTGAACGAGCCTCATTCATGGGTGCGTACACCTAGCTAAGGCTGTATCCTTTATGAAGATATTTCTAATGCTGTACACAAGGTTTGTGATTCACCATCAGTGCCAGACAACGATGTGACTGGCTCAAATTTGCTGGCCAGACATACGGTTGTTCTTGGGCCAACAAGCAGAAGCAGATGACCTTTCTAAATCTGGAAAGGCATCTGCAATACTGCACCACTGTTTAGCATTTAACCCTTCTTTCATGTCTGATGTTTCTCAGTGTCAATTTTGCATTTACAAAACCTTTTACCTGACACTCCCCGGGTTTGTCACATGGTTGAGCGACACTTGGACCCGCGGGTCGCATTGCACACCTCATGTGAAACAAGTTAAACAAGTCAACTCGCAGTCTCGCTCACTTGCCCATCTACTTGAATGCTCCACTCATTGAAAATGAATTACTATGCGCGTCAGTCACTTCCCGTGTGAAAAACAGCGTGCAACCGTATCTGCCTTTAGCTTACAGAGACTTTACAAGCTTAAAGCTACAAAAAATAGTTGCCTGGGAAATGTGTGTGTATTTAGCCTAGTGCTCTTCCACTTTTGGATATTTTTTTAATGCATGCTTTGACTGTGTCACAAGAAGTTTGTGTTTTCACCGCATGTAGTACAGAGGGGATCGATACACCAAAGGGCAGGGACGCATGACACCTGATGACAAAATACCTCCACACTGCTGAGTCAGCTCTTTCCTCCGTTGTAGCTGACCATTCGCTCTTTGTTGAACCTTAGTCAGCCCAGCCGGAGGCTGTAGCCTATTGGAGACCCGCTTGAGGTTACTTGTAGCAGTCACTTTGAATGATAGCATCCATTGGCTGTGCTGGTGCTAGCTGTAATTTGGTCATTTCTATGTAAATTGGGCTTTGTGCTGCTGTAGTTGGCTGTTGTACGTTATAAATGCTCTGGCATGCCTCGTACCGTAATGGTGCCGCGTTACATTGAAATGATTATGGCTCTCTGTGAGAACATGCCGTGTCAATCAAATAGATAGGTAGATGGAGTTGCACATGCAGGGGGTGGGGACTCAGTCATGCAGTGAGGCTGCCATAGAGGCAGGCAGTGATTTTGGGTTGTGTCCATATGTGCTTGCCTCTCTCCTCGGAGGGGAAAGAGGCATCAGCTCATTGGACAACTTGCATTAGAGGCGCTTTATGGCTAACTCAGTAACTCTGAGGTATATCTGTGTTTGGAACAGCAGCATCGGTCATGCCTTGGTGAAGGTGAGATGGTACTGCACAACATTATGGGCAATAGCATATAATTAGGGTTTAGACAAGTACATTGAGCTGTTATTTTATGTGGCTTCTTGTCTGTATTGCACTACTACTATTTCTGTCCCCTCTATCCTTGATCGTTTCAGATGTGGACACTGGACAGTTACAACTTGCATATTCTGCATCATGCTATAGCCAATATGATTTCGTATTACCTATGAAATCTACATAATTGACAGAAATCAACTACACTAATTCACTAAACAAAACATCATGCTATAGCCAATCCAAATGTGCAAAAATAAATCCCCATTGTAGATTAACAAGCACGACTGTGTACAGACTGTCCGGCAAAATTGGCAGATAATGACATTATGCGGTGTTGTTTTTGGCTGTGTACCGGACCGGCACCTAATTGGCAGTTAATGAGTTTATGTTGTGTTGTTTTTGGCTGGGCCCTGGACTAGCCCTATAGATGCATGTTGTGTTGACTGACTGACTGACTGATGATCGCCAGCTACTTTTTAGCCAAATTAATAATCTTCCCTTCGGGCTATGGGATGTATTCTATCCTTGGTTGGCCTAACAACTAACTAGCGAATCACATAGGAATCGTCCCTCCAGGCTATGGGATGTAGTGAGTGTAGTACAAGTCTGTAGCCAAATCCCAATACACAAGTTTTGCCTCCTGAGCCCTCCTCCATCCGTCCTCCAGTGTAACCCAGAAATCGTGTGTGTAATGGTGTGTTTGGCTTATAGAGGAACCAAGTGTGAGGAAAGACGAGGCTAGCCTGATTCCCACCTTGCTTCGCTGCATTCTGTGAAATCCTTTTTCAAATCAAACAGCTTGTTATACCCCCACTGTAACAATCTACGGTAGAGCAGGAGAGAAAACACCCCAAATAACAATCACTCAAAACAAGAAAACAGAAAAACAACAGACATCCGCACGTAGAAACACATGAAAGAGCCAGGGGAGTCAACAGCTAGGCTAATTACAATAGTGATAATGAATTAATAACTTCTCTTTCAAATAAACATGAAATTGCTCTGGCAACTAAATGTATAACCTTGTTTTTAATCATCATAGCTCACCCATATTATGTGATATCCTACTTCAGTACACTAAATAGTACCGGGACCACTACAGAAAATTCCAGATGAACATTTCATTTTCAAAAGATTTTACATTACAGACATTTACCACTGACTCCTTCTAACAACGAGCAACAAAAGAAAACAACAAAAATTGTTGATCACCACCTTGCATCACTCACCAATTGCGAACCATTTCGTACGTTCCCCATACCAGGTCCAGCCGCATAGGCCTACTTTGTTTTACCCCAGTCTTGAAAATAGGTGAAAATAGCCAAACTATAAAATATAAATAGCCAAACTATAAGCTCACAATGCGATGCAAATCACATACATGATGTGACGTGACGTATTACATTTTGCCCAGTCCAAAAAAAGCTATATCTTTGGTGAAGAGAGGGGGAAATGGAGGGGATCAATAAGCTGTAGACCACTGGTCAATCGCGACGTGGCCTGCAAGTCAGCCACTGCCCGAAAATTACGAGTTTAGGAGCTTGCTCTGTCCCTTAATGGTATTTTGGTCCAGCGTCACCCACTATCTACAAGTAAGACGCGCAAACGCGGGAAGCGAACGCAGCTCGTGTGTGTGTGGTTGTGTGCGTGTGTGTGTGTGCGTGTGTGTGTGTGTGTGTGCTACAGCTGCGCCCTGTGTGTGTGTGTGTGTGCTACAGCTGCGCCCTCTGGTGGCGGGCGGGTGGTGTAACAGCGGGACAGACACACACACATACACAGACATTCAGCCCTTGCTGTCATAGTAAGTGGCTCACTGCGTTCGCAATTATGCCGACACCGGTATTTGCGCCTAGAAGTGTGGTCATGGCGCGCTGGCACGCTTTCCCATAAATTGCTGTTTTGGTCACACACATTTGGGAAGGCGCATATAATTTAAAAGCACCCGTAAAGCCGTAATGCCAAATTAGTTTGGTATAGCGGCACGTACTGCGCGCCTGCAATGGAGATGTCCGCAGAGTCAGGCGGCGTCATCTCTCCTTATTCTATATGTAGAATATATCTCTTTGTAATTTTCCTATAATCAGAAGAATTGAGTGCCTGCCACTTCCTTGTGTCCATTGTGTTTATATAATTGTATAGTCAAATAAGTTATTTGGCTTGTGCCAGGCATTGTGCGGCGTGCTCGATTCCATTTGCTCGTTCAGTTTCATCACCCCATTGATTGATTGATTGATTGAAATATTTATTAACAGTTTGTAGAATTTACAGTACATTTTAAGCACAAACTCAATACAAAGACTGTCAACTGTGAGTGGACGACCCAATTAAGCATTACACTTGTTTACAACAGGGTCCACATTGTTCAATTCATCAAAACATTTAAAGACATACAGACATTTAGAGACATACAAATAGACATTTCTATGTAGCTAAAGTACAGAACAGGAATTCATCATATGGGAAGCAAAAAAGGGAAAAGATACAATATACAGTGAGGGAAAATGGGGGGGGGGGGGGGGGGTGGGGGGGATTCAGATTTTACAGAGGCCAGTTTCGAATTGCAGCCATCCGTAGGTGCCCTTTGAGAGCGGTTTTGAAGGAGTCAAGGGATTCACATGTCTTAATGACTGTTGGTAGGGCGTTCCACATTTTGGTGGCATAGGAGCGAAAATAATTTAGTCCCTTGTTTGTGCCGAATCTGGGTTGTACATGGTTTGTTGCACTCCCTCTGGTGTTGTGGGTGTGGACTTCATACTTCCATAGCGCAGCAAATGAGGTTTAATCCGATTTACAGAACTTTCCTTTTCGCTTGATACCGTTTCGTAGAGACGGTCTACACGCACGATCTATATACCAAATGAAAGCGAATTTCGTAGTTTACATAGTACTTTGAAATTAAAGAAATGAGCTAGATCTGAGCGAGTTGTAACTCAATGGAAATATGTGTTCTTGACTCTGTGTGGGGTGGGGAAAGAAAGCACAAGTGAGACTTCAAGGCAGCAACACATCACTCTTCCATGGGCTATAGACCATAATTATGGCTATGAAGCAATATACGGGCAACAGATAAGGGATCTCTTAAAGGCAACGGCATGTGGCACGGTAATTGGATAAATTATTGTAACGCCCAAACCACATCTATGCATAATGTAACGGATAACGGAGGTGTTTTAGGGATTTAGACAGGTGACCAAAATACCAACTTTAGTGGGGGAATACCCCTTCCCCACTGCTAAATCCCCAAATAGTGTATTTATAATGCTCGAACTAAAATGGAGCCCATCGTTCGAAAAAGATGAAGAAATTTGCCATTATGTTGTTTTTTCAAGCATCTACAACAGGCAATATGTACGGCATATGGCATGTAGCATTTTTGTGTAATCCTTTAATGTCTTACTACATGCTTTTTACATTTCTGACTTGATTTCCATCAATCAAAAATTAAAGTGGGATGTTCAAGAATATTGAAGAAATGTTTATTATTTCTTTATAAACGTAATAATCAGGTAGCCTGGCTGCCTCTTCCATTTGGTTACATTTGTATACTCTCAGAGTTAATTTAACACATTTGTGTGCTTATAGCTAAAATGTCCCCTCTCTCCTACAAAGAGATTATTTTCACACCTGTAACCTGATTCAAGTCAAATCATAGGTCTGATACAGACTGGCCTCCCTTGCCAGGAGCCACAGTAATTATAGCCTGAGACAAACGCTGGGTGCAGCCCTCTGTTTAACACGAACACTTCAAGACATCCTCACATTCCCTCCTAGAAAAAGAAAAGAAAAAACACATATTGGGTGTATAGCACTTTACTTCCTTCCACAGAGTGTGTTGAGTCAACCACGGCAAACCTTTGTGTTCTCAGATCTTTGTTAAACACACAGTATACTTTGTGCATGACCCACTATATGCGTCGACTGAGGCGAGTAAAGGTGGATTAAATTTCTTCCCACATTTTGTCCCAAGTATAAGACAATTTGGACGTATATCACCTTGGGAGGGCACTCTCCTTTGTGTCACTTTTGTAAGGTCTTTCCTTAGCCGGCCTTCACTGAATGGGTGGAGAGGTTGTGCGGGAATGGAAAGGTCGCCGGTTCGACCCCTATACGTGTTCATCTGTGAGCAAGGCACTTAACCCCTAACAGTCATCTGATCTGATCTGATCATTCCCTGAAGAAGACCTCCTAGGTCAAAACATGGACCCTCTTCTCTCTCCCATACGTCTAATACTGCATGTATTTTCATATTCTTTCTCATTTCAATTTCCTCTGTCAATTTGGCCCGTGCAAATATTGCTATCTTAAGATCCTGTGTGAATTGATTGATTGGGGGAGGGATAATCATCCAGGGTGTCTACAAAGACATCTTCCACCAAATCAATGTCGCTGACAGAGAATCTAAATCTCTCTTTGGTTTCCACATCCCATTAGTATCAAGGCACAAGGGGAATATGCTGTATTTTCTCTCATTTCATCTACTTTCATTATCTCCCTTCTCCTTTCGATTTTTGTGGAATACCTCATTTATTCTTTTTTCATTTACCCTTTGGAAA
>NC_139700.1:24221605-24401605 GCF_964188405.1 Protomyctophum parallelum | reverse complement strand
GAAGGTGATAGGGAGCTACTTCAAAGAGGAGCGAGCGTTTGTTGTTGTTCTCTCCTATGTCGTCCTTGATCCCTCCGTGCGCGCACGCACGCATGCACGTGCGCACACACACCTTCTTTTATATGGTTCTACTGGATGCGTGTCATGATGACGATGCCAGCCAACGGGGTGCGTGACGTTGCCAAACGTGTCGTGTATACCCATGAGGTTTCTACATTAGCCTGATGTCAGTGCTGGATGTCGCCGTCGACCTCATATACAGTATGGAGCTCTAGGTTGTCTCCATATATGGAGCTCTAGGTTGTCTCCATATATGGAGCTCTAGGTTGTCTCCATATATGGAGCTCTAGGTTGTCTCCATATATGGAGCTCTAGGTTGTCTCATATATGGAGCTCTAGGTTGTCTCCATATATGGAGCTCTAGGTTGTCTCCATATATGGAGCTCTAGGTTGTCTCCATATATGGAGCTCTAGGTTGTCTCCCTATATGGAGCTCTAGGTTGTCTCATATATGGAGCTCTAGGTTGTCTCCCTATATGGAGCTCTAGGTTGTCTCCATATATGGAGCTCTAGGTTGTCTCCATATATGGAGCTCTAGGTTGTCTCATATATGAAGCTCTAGGTTGTCTCATATATGGAGCTCTAGGTTGTCTCCATATATGAAGCTCTAGGTTGTCTCATATATGGAGCTCTAGGTTGTCTCCATATATGAAGCTCTAGGTTGTCTCATATATGGAGCTCTAGGTTGTCTCCCTATATGGAGCTCTAGGTGAAAGCCTTCGTTACACCTATACTGTCTCTCTCCCCCTCTCTCACTTACTCAGACGCACACACATCACACACATGCGCGCATGCACACACACACACACACACACACACACACACACACACACACACACACACATACACACACACACACACACACACACACACACACACACACACACACACACACACACACACACACACACACATACACACATTTTAACAAATTACAATTAATTTGACAGTGAAACAAATATAACAGGGTTGAGAGTTCATGGACACGGATAAGGATACACATGGCACCTTCTCCTCCACACAGACAAACTGCCTATAACAGCCGAAACAGAGCCGTATTTGGCACGTTGCTTTGCTCTTTGTCTTGCCAGCTCTTGTTAGGTCACTCGTGGTCAGTTGCAGTATGTATTGTAGCCTACTACATGGCCCAGGCTTCCAAATATCATTATAAATCGATACCCGAGGTTTGTTATGATTCCACGTAATGGTTGGTATTTAGAATGTTTATCTAGGAATGCTGGTCCATGTATCATAGAAATCAAAGACATAGCCCACCTCCAGAATCAGGACTTCCTTGTGGCTGGTGTCAACAAAAACAACATCAGGTGTATTTGGGATGTTAGCAAGGACATCACATGCACAACTAAACCAATGCGGTAACACTCTTGAATGTTTACATTTCTCCACTGCATATTTTCGAACTGCATCAGACACTATAGGTCAACAATATGGTCGTGGCGAGCAATATACACACTTTAGTATGCACTACATCCATGTGTTATGTGTGCAATGGATTCTAGGTGTTGTTCAGAATCATGATTCATGATAGCTTATACAAAGTGACACACACACACACACACACACACACACACACACACACACACACACACACACGCACACACACACACACACACACACACACACACACACACACACACACACACACACACACACATGGTAGTGGTTGGAGAAATATGCCTGTAGTCTGTCTCTCATGGGGCTAGATCAAGTCAAACCAAGACATAGCCTAAATAAATTCTGCCCACTAACACGGACGTCATCATGTATTTAATTTGCCCCTTGCCTGGTCACACCCGTATTTCCTGGAAGCACATCAAACTGCAGGGAAATTGGTTTGTTATTGTCTTGCTGTCTCTCTCAACTTACACACACGAACGCGCACGTCGCGCATACACACCCACCCCCACACACACACCCCCCCCCCCCCCCCCCCCCCCACACACACACACACACACACACACACAAAGGATTTGGCAGTGGTTGAAGAAATATACCTGTATCTGTCAAGTCAAACCAAGACAAATACATTCTGCCCACTAAGACGGACGTCCTGGATGAATCAGAGTAAAGATGGAGTGCCACAATTCTTGTATTTTTCCAGTTTGTCATGTGTCTATGAGGTGACAGTACAATTCATTAGACACCCTGGAGTCGTTTTTATGTGCAATGGTGTATTAACTTATTTAGTGTTTCTTCCTGGAGGACAGTCAAACGGACCAATGAAAAAAACAGTAATATAGTGACATCACAATATCAGCCCCTCCCCTAACCCCTCCCCCTTTATCATACAACTACAGCTGTGGGTGCGGCTTCAGTTCAGGTGGATCACCACCCACCAGGCAAACCAGGTATACTTAATGAACTGGTGGGCGTGCCCACATAAAAACAAAATTTTAACAAATACTGTACACTTTTCTTTACTATACTATACTGTACTGTACAAGCCCTCCCTGGCCTGTGTGTGTCTGTGTGTTAGGCTGTGCAACAGTGACACTTGATGGTGAATAAAGGATATAACGCTATTTTCGTGCTCGGGCCACATTTTCGTGCTCGGACACAGGGACCCACACACATAGCTGTCTATAGGAGTGGTTGCGACACTCAAAAACGCCATTGACAATGAATGGACAATGGAGTTTAATGTTTGTTTTGTCTGTTTGTTTTACATCACCATTACATCACCTAATCATAGTAATATGAGTTAGACTTCAATATATTAGCGCCCCTCACTTCACACGGGTGTGATTTTTTCATATCAGGAAGACTGGCTGTTTAGGGTGAGTCAGACTGATTGTAAACCTTCGGCATTTATCATTCCAGCGTGACTTTGGACTTTGACGTATACGTACGTCACACCAAAAGGCTCTGTCTGCTGCGCCCGTTGTTCCTTCATATACACATCGGAGCAGCATTGTCTGACCAGCTGTACATAATGGACATAATGTACGCTCCCTGCAGTGTGTTCTTGCCTAACATTGGTGTTCAGTGGGTGAGCGAGGTCACAGATCAGATAGCATAGCGTCCACAAAGCCCTCAGAAGTGTCCAGCGGTGGAGGTGTGTGCCGGTCCGGTTTCTCTGGTGGAGTGACCGGGCCACTGACCGGTCCGCTCCCTCCGGTCCGGGGCAGCCGCAGCAGACAGGTCCACAGCGAGCCGCTGGCGGGGAAGCCCTTCATCTGCCGGCGAGTTTTCCAGGCCTCGCCGCCCGACTCCACGCCGTACACCAGGGTCAGCATGTGCTTGACCGTGAACACCTGGTGGTCAGTGGGTGTAAGGTTAACCCACTGAGTTCATGATAAGGCAATGATGATGATGATGATGATAAGGGTAATAATAATAATACTCAAGTAGTTTAAAAAATCGAAGGCATTGCAATAAACACTCCAAACAAATAATTACCATAGTCAAAATACATAAACCAATAAGCAAAAATCAATACCATACCCGTGTCACGATAGAGATCCACCAGGATCCATATACGTTATTTTGCATTTCCATATTAGTTATTTTGCAATAATTACAATAATAGTCATCATTATTACCAATATTATTATCATCATCATCATTATTTTTTATATTATTAGGCATACTTTCCCAAGCAGAGCGCGCAAGTACTGTAATCGCCTGCGTATGTCGGTCATATGTCGGTGTTTGTGTGTGTGTGTGTGTGTGTGTGTATGTATGGCCTACTTGAGTAACTCAAATGTTGTTTTGTTGTACAGTACGTATAAGATAGGCACTTATAAGCTATAGTTGGAGCTTTCATCTCCAACTATATGTTACTGTTTCCTCATGTTGATGAATAATTGTATCGTTACTGTGAAGTTGATCAAATAAACTAAACTAACCGAGTACATTTACTTAAGTACTGTACTTAAAGGACCACTTCAACGCTTTTCAACTTATCTTTGGTCCTCATGTTCATGATAAAATACCACTATCTTTTTCCTACTCAGTCTGTGTCTCATAGGAGGGCCGTGGGCAGTTCAGAAACCTGTCCACCAGTGACATAATTGTTAAGCTAAGATTAGTTTATTTTAAACAATATTATTTAAAAATATATATTTAGATTTGTATTATTGTGAGAACGATGGCTTCCATTATCGCATTGCAACCTTTCTGGAATAGAAAGCCTGCAGTTTATTTGAAAACCTTAGTTTTAGTTACTTTGTAGATTTGGATTATTATGACAAAACCACTTCAGCCCTATTTGCTCACAATGCATTCAGCCCTATTTGCTCACAATGCATTCAGCCCTATTTGCTCACAATGCATTTATACATTTGAAAACTTGAAATTGAGACATTCTGCGCAATAAGTATAGGCCTACTTTTGCTTTTGGCACTTTAAGTACATTTTTATATACTTTTGTTCTTTCACTCAATTTACATTTTGAAATCCAGACCACTACTTGTTAACGGATTTCTACATTGCAGTATTCTTGATACTTTTACTTAAAGTAAATCATCTAAGTAATTATTTTCCACCACCACACCTGGTCGGCGCGCACAGCGGCAGTGAACAGCGCCCCCTTGCTGTTGACGTACAGGCCGGGCATGGCGCTCCACTGGCCTGTGGTCACGTTGTAGCGCTCCATCAGGCAGCGCAGGAAGTCATCACCCGGTCCGTTACGCATCACGTACAGGTTGTCCCTGTGGGGGGGAAGTGGGAACCAAGTACATTTCATTTACTCAAGTACTCTACTTACAGATTGCCATTGACGTGATACATTTCATTTACTTAAGTACTGTACTTCAAGGGTCAAAAATTACCCCGGGTCTTAACCGTAAGTTAGCGAACGGCGATCCTCCCATGGTAGAATCGCGCACCACACGAGGCATGAATTTTGTAACCATGAATTATAATCCGAGACAAAAGGCTTTTAAAAATCCAGCGGCCATCTTGTGGCCATCTCTACCTGTGAGCCACCATACAGTGTCCATAACTCTGCGCTCGTATCATGGTGGTGGTCAGCGTCCATATGTCCCGCCCCGCCTCGTACTCGTAGATGTCAGTGGTGTCCGGTGGTCGCCAGAAACACATGAACATGCGGCGGCGACAGACGGCGCAGGCGGCCGCGCCCACGGGGCGGGGCGCGGGCGCCACGGACGTCCACTCCCCCATGCAGACATCGTACGCCTCGGCGCTGGAGACCGTCTTCTTGTTCACCTCGCCTCCGACCGCGTACAGACGGCCCTCGTGGCCCAGGAGGGTGAAGTCGTACCTGCAGTCAAAACGTTAAAAAGAAAGACCTGCCATCTCTGGTTTACTCCCAGCGTGAAGGGGTGTCTTTGGTCTGACATGCAATAGTCTGTCACCCTATACCCCAAACCCACAGCATGCAATTTAAATGAAATCTTTCACAGACGTTCTTACTATAGGCTGAGGAATATATCCCACTCTTTTCACATTGGCCTGTTATAGCACTACCAGGAGGCCGACTTTTGTAAAACAATTATTTTGATATTACTCCACCATATTTTGTCCAAAATTCCTGCAAATCGTTACACAGTATCTCTATAGTCTATAGTGTGCTCAACACAGCACTGTCTGATATTTCAGATTCCATCCTGATTGGCTAACATTGACTTTCAAAGTTTACACGATTGGCCCGTTTTGAACAAAAAGCCTCAAATCATGAATGCAGCGTGCAATTTACGTGAAATCTTTCAGACGTTCCTACTAGGCTGAGGGATATATCCCACCCTTTTCACATTGGCCTGTTATAGCGCCACCAACAGGTGGATTTTTGCAAAACACATTTTTGGAACAAAATGCCTCAAATCATCCAATTGCCATCACAGGCGTAAGAAGAAATGGCACCCTTTTCACATTGGCCTATTATAGTACCACCAGGAGGCCACAACCTGACCTGCCCTGGTGGAGAGTGGAGACCTGTGCCCTGAGGGGCACTTTTTCTAGTTGTCTCCACCAGGCCGAAGGCATGTGGGGAGAGTATGTTTTGCACTCCGTCCGTCCGTGTGTCCGTCCGTGTGTCCGTGTGTCCGTCCGTCCGTTAGCAGCTAATCTCGGCCACCGTTAACCCGGTCGATGCCAAATTTTGCACACACACTCCCTGGATGCCAACGATGAACCTCTGCCCCAAACTTTCCAGAACGGCCTGTTATAGCGCCACCAGGAGGCCGCTTTGTGCAAAACACGTTTTTGCACAGTACACCTACAGATTTTGTCCAAACATCACGCAAATTGGTACACAGTCTCTCTAGAGCCATTCAACGAAACGGGTCTTTCAGATTTCTCAGACTCCATCCTGATTGGTTAAGATTGGCTTCCAAAGTTCACAGGAGTGCTCAGTTTCAAACAAAATGCTGCAAATCATGAACACATCGCATGATTTCCTTGAAATTGTGCACCCACATTCCCACTAGGCCGAGGACGAAATGCCACATGAACAATTTCAACTCAGCCCTCAAGGTGGCGCTATAACTGGCCGAAAAGTGTTTTTACCTCTAACTGCACGAATCTGTGGATCACTTTGTATGCCAACTCCTTAGAGGCCAAGGAAAAACCTTTGTCTGGAATTTTTCACATGTGCTCTTTATAGCGCCACCAGGAGGCCCACATATGTAAAACACATTTTCTATTATTACTCCTTCAGATTTGATCCAAATTTCACGCAAATCGGTACACATGCTCTCCATAGTCATGTGATCAACACAGGTTTGTTTGATTTCTCATATTCCAAAATGATTGGCCACGATTGGCTCCTACAGTTTTCAGGAGTAGCAAATGGCCACAACTCCTCACGAGTCAACGCAGCGTCCGATTGCGATTAAACTGTGCACGCATATTCCCACTAGGCTTAGGAAGAATCCTGGTGGAGACCTGTGCCGATTGGCACTTTATCTAGTTTGTACCTGGGTTGTTGAGGTCCCGGCATGGTGCTCCAGGCGCCTGTCTCGGGGTCGTAGCAGAAGCCTCCGTCCACCGCGGGCTTGCCGTAGCCGTAAACCCCGCCCACCACGTAGAGGCGGTTGTCCAAGACGGCCACACCTGCCAGGGCGGTGCTGCAGGCTGTGGGCAGCTCCACCAGGCGTCTCCACTCGCCCGCGGTCTCGTCCAGGTGGCACACCAGCCTGAGGGAGTCCCGGAGCTCCGCCACCGAGGGGGAGTGGGTTCCCAGAGCCACATAGGACGCTGGAGACAGAGACTCCACGTATCTTAGGAGGGTTATTATTATAGGGATGTTGTTATAGTCCACTGAAACGAAATGAACAAAATAACCAAAACTAGGACTGAAATCTCATTTTAGGCAACTGAAACTAAATTAATAAAATAACCAAAAATATAGCTGCAAGCAGTGATAAGACGGGGACAAACAATAAGTAAAATCACACACGTGTGAAGTGAGTGGTGCAACTTCGTGTGGGGGTCCGCGGAAGTTCCAGACCACATGAACACGGCCAGGGTCCCGGCCTGGTTCCGGCAAGCCGCCCCGTGTCCGAAACGGTGGAGAAATTACAGAGTTACCGTGTGGGGGTCCCTGGGGGTGCCCGGAACATCCAGACCACCAGGAACGTGCCTAGGGGGCTGGCCCGGATCCTGCGAGCCGCCCCGCATCCGAAACATGACAGAGTTACCGTGTGGGGGTCCCTGGGGGTTCCCGTAACATTGGGGACATCAGTAGATCCTAGCGCTAACGTACGTCAATAGATCCTAACGCTAACGTCGGTACCTCAGTAGATCTGGCGGGAGGTTAGACTCTGCCTCCTCTCTCAGGTCATCGTAGGCGTCCCGTAGGAAGTGGGCGGAGCTCTGCTCCAGCACCCTCAGGCCATAGACGGAGGCCGCACGGTACGACAGAACGCAGTTGTCCGAGTCCAGCGTGTTGCAGAGGTGGCGCTCTAGCGGTGCCATCTGGAGGAAGTGTTGATTTTGAAAACAGCTCATTTTGATTAACTTCTTTTGCCTTAGTCTTTTGAATACATTTTCATTTAGTCAACTGAAATGTTTGTCTAATTAGTCTCATTTTAGTCGTTGATAAAGTCGACTAAATTATGTTTAATTGTCATCTGATTTTAGACTTGGTTGCATCTGCTATTTTCAGAGCGCAAACAAGCATAACATGACTTGTCATTTAGTTCTCTCTTCTAGTCCCTCCCTGTAACATTTTAGTCTAGTTTTTATTTGTCGACAAAATTGTCAATACATTTAGTGTCTTAGTCTTAGTCATCACAGCTTAGTTCTTATTTAGTTTCTAACTTTCTATTCAGAAAAAAAGGTATAGTCGGTCAAAGAACTTTTTTTTTCGTCGTAGTTTTTACTAGTTGACGAAATCAACACCACTATACCTGAAGGAATGCGGCGCACTCGATGGCCTCCACCAATTCGTCGGGGTCATTGACCCCACTGAGGGCGGGCACGACCTGGCCCCTGCAGACGGCCATCGCCAGCAGGAAACCCCGAGCGCTGAGCCCTCCTTTCAGGTGCAGCAAGTCCCCGCCGCTCTCTGCCATGCCACAGGAGAACAGCGCACGGAAGTAGTCGCTGCAACTGGCCAGCAGGGAGCGCTCTGCCGTGAACCAGCTGTCCTCCACTCTCACCTGTGGAGAGTATGCATGCATCACTTTTCCGCCGGGACCCCCCCCGGGGGAGCTAATGCTATTATATCTATATATATTTATTAGTAGGCTTGCTTAGTTGTACAGGTTATAGGGACGCCTGTTTCCTGGTAGGTGTAGGCTGAAGCCAATACAAATAAAAACCCTAAACCCCTGTCCGATTAATTAACTATGATTTGTTATCTGTAAATAAATACAAATAATTATTCAACACAGCAGCTGCACATCAATTCTGCCCTACAAAGCTGGTGGGGCAGAATATATTGGTATATATTTGTGTGTGTAGTGTACACGTGCGTGTGTGGCAACAATTTTGTTGCTACACACGATATTTGTAGTTCCAAGCAGGTGTATAATAGACCTGTGTATAATAAACGGTATAGTGTTGGTTAAGTGTAGCAAACCTAAAATACAAACCTTTGCATTTTAATTTCCCTTTTGGAGTAACGGCACTTAATACAGTGTTGTTTAAGTGTAGCGAAATTATAATAGGAAAGTATTTTGTTTCCGTAAACGAAATGCATGCCTCCTGTTTCCTGGATAGACTGTGACAATAGTGAGCAGCTGTCCTCCTTGGCGGGGTGACATGTGACTGGTGGGCGTCACCATTTACTCAAACCCGCAGAAGATTCCATGCTCGTGCCTCCATGCATTTTGCAGACGCATGCGCACTGGTGGCGCACCAGTCTCACCTTCACAGAGCCTGTCCACTGGTCTCTCTCCCCCAGATCGGGCCTCCCGTCCTGGCTGCCAGGTCGCTGGTCCAACGCCAGGCCGCTGGAAGTCTCCATGATCCTTCACACTCCTCTGGTTGGACGAGGGGGAGGGGGGGGAAGCCCCCCCCTCCCCCTCCCCGTTCTCTAGTGACAATGCATGACGAGCATGTGACAAGAGTGTCGGTCTGTCTCTCGGGACGCAACGTTTTAACACACGTTTAGTAAGTTAGTCAGCGTTCACACGCGTTGTTGTTGTGCCTTCTGCCACGAATGCTCCAAAAATAGAGCTGGGCTATAGATAGCGAGCCTAGCACGCCCACACACACGCACGCACCACTGTGACGCACACGCGCGCACACACACACACACACACACACACACACACACACACAGAAAGACATGCACACACAACGCTATAGTGACAGGATTTAGCCATTCATTTTTCATGACATATAAGGTGACATTCCCCCAGATTGCCTGCAAGCTTCTTTTATTGCACCTGCATAAGATATTCACCTTGCTCTTAAAGTGCCACCCCCTCCGGCGCCGTTTGAATTTGTTTGTGTGACTCTCCTGAGGAACATTATCAGTCACGCAGGTGTGTATTCGTGCGAGCGCTCATGTGTTGTATGTTTGCGTGTCCACACACACGCATATACCTTTGTGTGTGTGAGCGTGCATGCTCCTCTCCTTGCCAGCGAGTGCTAGATTGCAGGAGCCTGAGGTCTGTGAAGTTGATGGATGCAGCGACTTGTGTCATCTTTCTGAGGTGGATGTGTAATGAACCCTGTTCTGCTTTTGTAACAGTTTCACTGATTGATGACAAACAAAGGCCGTTTAACATGCAGTGGTGGTTTCACACACACATGCACGCGCGAGCGCACACACACACACACACACACACACACACACACACACACACACACACACACACACACACACACACACACACACACACACAAACTTTGTTGACCGGTCCCCCCCAGGGGTCTATACTTGGGTTTATGTGGTTAAACCTATACGTATATACTTCAGTTCATGGTCGCAGAATGTTTGCCTTTGGCTTTAGGGGTCCTCTTGTCCCATTCTCTCTCTGTCTCTGCAGCACTAATAAACCGAGATTTTTGCATTGAGACATATAGAAATGTATATTTCCACTGAATTAACACATTCTCCTCCTCTGTCCAAGATGTGCTTTAAAAACAAACTACTTTTCTCTTAGCATCGTCTCCTCCTAATTGCCTCCCTTATTTTGAGTTTTCCCATGCAGCTCTAGTTGGTGTCAGTGTGGAAAAACTGATGGTTGTTTTTTCCCCAGTATCCAGGAAGCTCCAGATGTCCTCCTCCCTCTGTTTGTTCATTCTCCTCTTTCCCACAGTCCAGCCTGGCAACTATAATGTGTGTGTGTGTGTGTGTGTGTGTGTGTGTGTGTGTGTTCGTGAGTGTATGCGTGCAAATTTTGCCCCAACATTTTCAGGATGACCTGTTATAGCGCCAGGAGGCCGACTTCCACAATTCATGTGAAATCTTTCATGGACTTTCCTATAGAGGAATATATCCCACCCTTTTCACATTGGCCTGTTATAGCGCCACCAACAGGTGTATTTTTGCAAAACACATTTTTGGAACAAAATGCCTCAAATCATCCAATTGCCATCGAAGGCGTATAAAGAAATGGCACCCTTTTCAAATTGGCCTATTATAGCGCCACCAGGAGGCCACAACCTGACCTGCCCTATAGTGGAGACCTGTGCCCTGAGGGGCACTTTATCTAGTTATCTCTACAGCACTTCACTGGTCATGTATCACATCCATACTGATCTGTATATCATCTCTTGGATCATCTCATGCTTTCAGTCATATTCCTCTCAGCTTCTTTAATCTGTCTTTCTTTCAAATCAGTGTGAGAGAGCAGAAAATGGATGCATGAGGGAGAATGTGCGTGCGTGCGTGAGTGCATGCTGTCCCTGAAGTGACAGAGCAGGGGTATAAATAGTCTAGGCAAGCACACAGATCACTGTGCCAGACAGAATGTGGCATCTGTTTTGCTATGGTGGTAGAGAACCACTCAACTTTCCTTTCCATCTCTCACCTTTCTCCCTCTCTCTTCTTTTTAGTTGCCATTCCTACAGTCCTTCTCTCTCTCTCTTACTCGCTCTCATCTTTGCCCTCCTCTTCCTTCCCTCTCTGTTTCTGTCTCTGTCTTTTTCAACCCCTGTGTCGCTCCTTATACGTCCCCCTCCCCCATCTTCACTCTCACACACTGCCACACATCTGCCACCATATGTTGAGTGTTGTTGAGAGCTGCTCCTATTTTCGACTTAGATCATCCTATTTCTAAGGCTATTCGTCACCAGTGTGCAACAAAGTATATCAGGCTCAAACGCACGGGTCAGACAAAGTGAGGTAAAAAAAAGGGCGTTTGGGCAGATTGTCCCAGCAGGCCATGCAGGGCTGATATCAAAGCTCTGATATCATACAGTACATGGCACCTTTTTGTTTTCACACATGGTACCGTGTACTACATTGCGATGCTACGTGGGTTGCATGTATAAAAAAACAATCTAATCTTGTGGGATTGTGTGGTGCCTTTGCTATATGCAGACTTAACCGGAGGTGGAGACCACGCAGGAAGAGGAGATAAAAGCAAAGTCATCACAGGCGAAGCTGTGTGGGTTATTTTCCATCCAGGGATGATTATCAAACCAACTGGCCCATCCACACCGATCTTGGCAATTCATTTGCTCCATTGCAGCCATTAAAGTAATCATAAGCATGCACCCATCTGCTGCTACAACTGAATAAGGACAAAGGAGCATTCAGGGTTGCTGCCCTCACTGCGGGAATTACTTGCTTTAGGGCTTATAATCAAAGGACCTATTACCTAATATCTCTCTGGCCATGAGCCAGACCTCCAAAATTGGAATGTTAATTATGAATTGAGTGGGAAAAACCATACCTATATAAAATTGTTTATAGGATCAATATAAGTAAATTTAAATATGATAACCCTTCCACAGTTTTTTTTTCATATTTTCCTATAATGCCTAATTTGCATACCGGTATTTAAATGTACAATTTCTGAATTTTTGTAATACAATAAATCATTGTCTTTGTGTAAGTAATCAACTGGGGAAATTTCATGGTGATAACTATTAATTACATTTTTACCTATTCACCTATCACGTATGTACTGTACACTACAGTATCACGGTGAAACTAAAATGTGTGATAAATATGAAAAAGCTATACTGTGGAAGGGTTATATATTAATTTACTTATTGACCCTATAAACAATTTATTATAGGTATGGTTTTACACACTCAATTCATAATTAACGTTCCAATTTTGGAGCTCTGGCTCATGGACTAAGAACCAAGAAGAACTGAACTGGTTCCCAACCGGAGGAAAATGGGCCTCTTTATGATTTGACATCATGTGGAACAAGATGTCAGAAACTGTCAATATTTTATTTCATGGCAGTTTGCCATGAAACTTTCAGAGAACATTCTGAACATACTATTTTGGTGACTCCAGTATAGTACAGTACTAGCCCTTTCTAGTTAAATTTGACTTAAAAATAAGTCAGATTTGAAACCAAATCAGATTCCATGTGACTTGTATGTGACCTGTCTGCATTTAGACTTGTTAAAACAAATCAGAGATCTATCTGGATGTTGCACAAATCTTATTCAGGCTGGATTTGGCTGCCAGTGTAAAAGGGGCCTTAGTCTTGGGAGAATGAGTGAATGCAGTCTTTCTTCTCATTTTGTAAGACTGTTGTGGTGTGTTTTGCTATATTGTGTTATGCATTGTAATTTGTTATGTGATTATCTGCAGAGCTAGCTAAAAGCATTATTTATTTATGTCCTCTGGAACATGACTTAATCTCTTAATCTGTTTTCCTGAGAAGTTTTGTATTCTTTAAAATATATTGGTTACACTTTACGGTTGAAGACGATAGACATTATCTCCCATCCACTTGTGTGAAGACAAACGAACACACAAAATTATGCACACAAACATGCATGCATGTAAACACAATTGTGTCTACCGACAAGAAGCTTAATGTCCATTTCCACTTTTCCCTCCTTCCCATTTTACACACCCCCCTCCCAACCACCCCCCCCTCCCAACCACCCCCCCCCCCCCCCCCCCCCCACACACACACCTTTTTTGCAGGTGCTGTTCCACATGTGTTTGCTGACGCTGCACTATGTCCAACCCCCCCTTGCCCCCCAGGCTGGCAGTTCCATAATTGATTTTAAGCGTTGATATTGGACACTGACAGAGGAAGACACTTCCCTGTGGAGGGTGCGGTCATGAGAGAGAGAGAGAGAGAGAGCACCTCTGCACATCATCCTTTTATCCTTTTGTTTGCTCACAGGCAGTGTTCACCTCTCAGCGAAGACGAAATTCAATCTTCATCCATTCACACGCTCTGTATTTGTATTTCCTTCCTCTTCACCCCACCCTTTCTCCAAAGTATTCTCTGCTCCCCCATCTCTGCCCACCTTCCTCTCTCTCTCTCTCTCTCACTCACACACACACACACACACACACACAGGCACAAAATCTATCTATTTCTGCCCTACACATCAGTCGCATCAACATACCCACATGCACAAAGGGCCCCTCTATTCAGTTAGCCAAAGGCAGGGTCGTTTGAGTGAACATTGTGTAAGTCTCTTTCACCTTCAAATCTGTAATTACCTCAGTGATTGTTACGCTACGTAGCTCTGCTGTCTTCTTCCTACAATAACCCCCCCGCCCAATCCCATGTTCTTCCTCCAATAACAACGCCCCTGCCCCTGTACCATTGTCTTCCTCCAATACGCAATAACAAGCCCCCATCCTGTCCCTCGCCTCCAATACCACCCCACCCCCACCCAACTCACAGGGAGATGAACAAGAAAGTTCTCACGGATGACAGACAGGTACAGTACAGCACTACCTTGAACTCAAGAGCGGGACTGATCAGAGCACAGAAATAGACTGAGTCGGAAGGTCAGGCAGCGGCATGAAAAGATGATGAGGTGTTGCTCCGTGTGTGTGTGTGTGTGTGTGTGTGTGTGTGTGTGTGTGTGTGTGTGTGTGTGTGTGTGTGTGTGTGTGTGTGTGTGTGTGTGTGTGTGTGTGTGCGTGTGTGCGTGTGCACCTGTGCAAAAGGCTTTGCTTCAAAGACCAGCTGTATGCCTCCTCTGGGGAGCGTGTGCTGCAGCAGCTCCCTGTTTCAATCCCAGATCACAAGTGGGAGAGAGACCTTTGCCTCCACTGACATACTTTAGAACAGTCACAGACTGACATACTTTAGAACAGTCACAGATTGATACTAGGCCTGGCAGTCATTAACAGTATAGGCCTTAATACTGCCATGCAGTATTCCACCGCTTTACAGATTTTCCTTGCTTTCTCTGTCTCTTACTTTTTTTTTGTTGTAAACTTTATTTTTACATTTCTTCGTTCTTACATTTTTACATCTTAATTTTTACATTACACATGTATGCAGGAAAACACACAAACATATACAACCCCCCCCCTCTCCCCCTAGGCTAAAACAAAAAAAAAACAAAAAACAAAGTGGTGGGAAAAGCAGCAGACAATCATAGATCAAAAAAGAGTCAAGACAGGGACATAGTCGGACACAGTCGGACACAGTACAGATTACAGTTCTCAACAAACTCCACAAAGGCACTCCAAGCTAGTTTTTTGGGGGGGCTCTGTCTACTCTATACCTGAGTTTTTCCAGAGGCAGGAATGATAGAACTTCTTTTAGCCATTGTTGAAAGGAAGGTGCCTTATCTGACTTCCAATTAAGGAGGATTAGTCTACGGGTTAATAGGTATGCAAATGCCAAAGCATTTGCTTGTGGAGATGTGAGTATACAGTCTGGGGGAATTATGCCAAAAATGGCGGTGTGGAAAGAAGGGGTCACCACTGTTCCACACATATGAGAGAATACGTCAAATATTCGCTTCCAGTAGGTAGTGAGGGAAGGACACATCCAAAACATGTGGCCTAACGAGGCTGGGGTCTGGCCACATCTTGGGCATCCAGTGTCCGGCATGTTAAAGAGCCTGGCCAGCTTATCCCCTGAATAGTGTAGTCGATGTAGTATCTTAAATTGAATTAAACCATGGCGTATGCACATTGAAGAGGTGTGAATACGTATAGTCTGTCCTCCCACATCTCCTCAGGGAGCTCTACACCCAGATCTCTCTCCCAGGCAGCTTTTGTCTTATCCCAGGTTACTGGTTTTAGATCCCGTATCAAATCGTAAATCACAGACATTCAAGTTACTTTTAAAAAGTAATTAGTTATAGTTATAGTTATAATAATTAGTAACTAATTACTTTACTAGTTAAATTATGAGTAGTTACTAGTTTACTTTACTTTATTAAAAAAAAATATATATATATAAGATTTTCCAATTCAGACACATTGTTTTCAAGGAAAAGAAAAACAGGAATAGAACACTTATGCCAATATTAGTACAATATCCAAAATCACAGACAATATCCAGTCTAATGATATGGATATAATACTGATGCACTGCACATTCACAGACCGGCCTAAAGTATTTACCCTTTGTTACCCTATGTTGACCAATCATCATCATTATGATGACGTTATGCCCTGTGGAAGCCACTTTCTCTTTCTCATGTGGAATGTGTTTCACTCTGGGAGCGCACTCAGTGCACCATGTCAGTTTACATGACAGACTCCACACTGGCAGGAGACGGTTCTTTTGGATTACATTACGTAACGTGGGTAACTACTAACTCACCCATTGAAAACACAGTAACTATAATGGCGTTACTGAATGGGAAAATGTAAAGAGTTACGTTACAAGTTACAGCAAAAAGTAGTTTCGTTATGTAAAGTAACTTTAAGTAAGGGCGTTAGTTCCAACACTGCTACGCCACACACAATACCGATACCGTAAACCTGAATTATAAGTCATCTTGTGCCGAAAATAGCCAATCTACAAGCTCGCAAAGTGTTGTGCGGTTGTTGATCGGCTATTTTCAGCACGTGACACTGGTGCACGCAGCACGACGACGGAGAGTCTCGCATAGGAAAAGCATAGGCCCTGGAATCCTGGATGAATTCAGCCGTTGGTATGGAAGGGCCCGGTTTAGAGTCCTTTTGGCAGCGTTGGGCCTGTGTCAATGCCAGGATGCCATACGTCAGGGGGGCCACACTGGAGCATTGTGACCTATAACGCCCACAGGGGCCTGCTGAGAGGGGACCACTGACGGGAACACTGCATGTTACTGTTGTGGAAAGGCCAACGATCTGCTTTGTGTCCTCAGAAATTATGTCATAGCTTTTAGTGTTCCAGCTGTGCCAAATATGTGCATCTGTTTTCATTCTGGTGAGACGTCTCCTGCACGGTTAAATGCCAGCGCTAATTAAACTCGAAAGGGTAACTTTCAACACTGTCAGAGTTATAAATGAACACTCGAGATTTACTGTGTAAAATGAGTTTGTTGATGGACCTAGTGGGGATTTGCATACAGTATTTGTACAACAAGTATACCGTACAAATGCATGAGGGTGTTGTACACTGTATAGTTATATAGTACATGCTAAAATGAGCCTAGTGCATCTGATGGGAAGAGCATAGTCTCATAATTGTTATTATACCGCTTCGCACAGTCTCCTACTATGAGAAATCACACCCGTGTGAAGTGAGTGGTGCAACTCCGTGTGGGGGTCCGGCACTCAAGGTGCCAGCCCGATTCCGTCGAGCCGCCGCGCTTCTGAAATGGTTGAGAAATGTTCTACCGTGTGGGGGTCCCTCTACTGTACCCTCTACTGTACTGTACTGTCACCGTACTGTACTGTACCTGAAATCACCATAATATGGTGATTTCAGGTGTGCACACAAACACAAAACAGGTGTGCACACAAACACACGCGCACATATTAACTGTATATATTATATACAGTTAATATGTGCGTGTGTGTTTGTGTGTTTGTTAGGTTGCGCACAGGTGGTGAAAAACAACCATGCTGTTTTCGTGCTCAGACACACCCAGCCACCCACCCACACACATAGCTCCGTAAGGGAGTGGCTGCACCACTTAAAAAATGAAAAGACAAGAAGAATCTCTTTAAAGTTCATAACCTGTCTCTTTGCAGCATTGAAGTGGTTGTTCCTCTGCAATTTAGCAGTGCTGCAACACTTAGGGACGGGTGAAGACTTGTTTGCCATAGAATAGTTGAATCACAGATAGAGAAGGAAAACGGGCGCCTCCGGTGTCATGAGTTACCCCTATATGTGACAGTCTCAGACAAATCCCCCATTGTGTTAAGACGTTTAGACCCGGTTGTTTGTGGCAGACGAGAGACAGTGTGACTCTCGTTATTAATCAGAAAACAAAAAAAGGTGCTGATACATGTGAGGCTTTTTAAACTATGTGAAATAAATAGACTGCATTTTCTGTCAGTTTGGATTATGACAAATCTAGAGGAATGGCACTAAAGTAATGTAAAACACTGTAGGTCAAAATGTCATACTGTAACCTTCACCACAATCGCTCTTCTATATGCTCTGACAGTATTACTCATTTGGACACATTCTTTCAGAAATTCAGATTCTTTACCCTTATTGTCCCTATTCTGGACATATAAAATAAGATAAGATAAGAAAACATTCAACAAAATGTTTGAAAATAGCAGATCTATAAGCATACATTTTGTGGCCCATGGAACCAAATCCATCATATTGGCGGCCCGGGAAGTTGGGTTCTGATTCTAAATAACTCTTCCTTCGATGTCCCTTGGTACTTCGATAGTTCTGTAGCCGTATGCAAAATTGGACCTTGAACCCTGCAGGAAGCTGTAAGTTGCACATCGCTGCCCTCAGACTAGCACAGTAAGACAGTTTACCTCAGGGACGGGGAGTGCGTGCAGGAGAGTGATAAGAGTACTGCTTTGATCCAAGCCAGCGAGGCTGTGCGGGACGAGGGGGGAATGTAGGCCAAGGTACTGATGTTGCATCATCCCTTTTTTCCTGTGTGTCTTAATGTTCTTACGACGCGGCTCCTATGGGGCCGAGCTGACTGGAAGAGGGGCTTTGTATGTGCTTGTGCGTGCGTGCATGCGTGCGTGTTGTGTGCGAGCCAAGGGGCTGATTTATCAGTGCCAAAATTCTTGAGCACACTGCCAGTAAGCCAATGAGGTAAATCCCTATATTTTGCCAACTTTAGTGCTTTCATAGATTTTTGAGGGGCTGCACAAAGCGGCCTCCTGGTGGCGCTATAAGAGGCCAATGTGAAAACCTTGGGGCAGAGGTTCAGCTGTGGCATTCAGGGAGTGTGTGTGCAGAGTATGGCTGCGATGAAGCCAACGGTGCCGGAGATTAGCTGTCCACCGACGGACGGACACACACACGGACGGACGGACGGACACACGGACGGATGGAGTGCAAAACATACTCTCTCCCCATGCCTTCGGCCTGGTGGAGACAATAACATAAGCTGAATGTATACAACTTTATTATCATTGCAAAACGAAAGAAAAATAACAGAAATGCAAAAGGAAATGCAAAAGGAAAAACAAAAGGCTCACATGACAGAAACACCAGAAGCAGCAGACCCTGGCTGACACTGACAAGAAGTCTGAGATCCACATGGGAGCTACGCCATTATTAGACCCCCTCTTGTTTACCTTATAGAACTTTATACTGGAGGCCAATGGAGGTACTGTAGCATTGGGTGAGTATCACCAATTCAAAATTGGATTGAACACCAAAAAGCAGATGCTTGTTTCCATTGTGGTCCGTTATAAAACAAACATGCAACAGAACAGACTATACAAAAATATACACAATATACTAATATTGAAAGCCAAATGTAGCCGAACGTCCAGCAAGGGACTAAAGTATAAAGTCCAATTAGTTTTTAAGTGAAGTCATGATTTATCAGTTTTAAACTTTACACTCAGTTACATGAACACGGTTAATTTAACGATGGTTTTACAGTGTATAAAAGTACATTTTAAGCCAATTTGTTGGAATATGAACATTTTGTACTGACAATAATCTAAGTGACTGATGGTCAGCTTGTCTTTGGTCAGCTGTGTAGGATTTGACAACCCGGGGGACTGAAGTGCTTTTCATCTGAGTGACAGAAATCACAGCCGCTTTGCTGGGTATGTCATCAGTCCGTTTTCCCTCAGTTGCATCATGTTATAATCATGGTAGTCATCATGGGTAATTGACATCCTGTCAGAACTTCAATCTGTCTCCCTCAGTGGAAATGGACACTGGGGGATGATGGAAATGTATTATTGAGACATGTGTGCCTTTGAATGTATAGGCCTACTACATAAAACATCCTATAGATCCTCTGGTCTAGGGCTGGTTGATATGGACAAAACCAAATATCACAATATTATTGACGAAATCCTGCACACACACCATTTTGGAAAGAACTTTGGCCCCTCCCTACTTCCTTCACAGGTGTTACCGATCATACTAATTAAGGCTCTGTTCCGAGTTATGGGGGTCCTTGAAATTAAAACGTTTGAGAAAATGAGAACCACTCCACACGAAATGGAACAGAGCCTTAGGTCACATTCCCACCTAATACTTCGGTAGACTCGATGCGAATGGGCGGAGAAGTTGGAATTCTTGCATATTTAATTTGCTGTGGTTTGCCTTCACACTATCATCCGCAGCAATTGGAAACGCAGCAGGGGGGACCTTTATCAATGTGTTCCATTCATAAACTAGCCTACACAGTGAAATCTATGGTGATAGAATTATACTCATAACGTGCATGTTATGCCCATTATGGGGGATGATACATCATGTTATGCACGTTATGAGTCTCTCTCTCTCTCACTATACGCACGCAGCCACGCACTGTTCTTTTGGGCATGGAGGCAGAGCGCTGAGCGCATTGATATAACAGACAGCAGCGCAAAATGTTTACAAGTTTATCGAGATAAACACAGTGACAGCACTCCATGTTTACGGCACGCACAGACAGACAGAATATTCTGTAGGCTATAATACACTGCAGTGTTTTTATGTGTTTCTTTAAGCAATTGATTAATGTACTCGTCCTCATTTCGATCAGGGCTTCAGTCTCCTCATTCGACCACGTCTATCCATGGTAACGGGACATCTTTGCGCTTCGTAAAATATGCCTTCTCCGTCTCCAACTGTGTTCAGCTCCTCACCCGCCACATTGTTTGCTTCATTTCCTTTATTTAGTGCGATTGGAAGCGAAACGAAACGCCCGTTTTTGCTCAGAGTAGAATGCGGTTCTTTGATACGCATTAAGATTCGAATGAGCCTTCACACCTGCCAAACGAAGTGCAACATACAGTATGTGTCAACATATGTGTCACGTGGTAGTGGCCACCATACTTGTTGGCTTGTCTGGTTTGTTTACATTGAGCGACTATCTGGTGTGCTTGTATACGTACCTTTAACCTGACCTCACAATGGTGCAGACTTGCTCAGTAAATAAGTGCCACAGCATATCACGTCGAGGGAATGAGCCAGAAAACGGAATTAGATTTTTAGCATGAAGACATCATCAAGGAACCCAGATTGACCAGTTAACAAAAATACGTAGAATGGCTTGGATCTCGGCTGTACGGCGCACGGGCACAGAGACATAACTTTCAACAAAGTATCTAAGCGCAGCCGGGTTTGTTCACGACATTTTCCTTGTCCTTGTAAGGTATTTGGGCCCGACGTTCTTTCTATCCATCCTGGTGTTGGTTCACTATGTTGTCGCCAAGAACGAGCTCAATATTTACAAAAACATACCACCGTCACTCTATTTGAGTGATGTAATCTCATTGTAACTCACAGATTTAAAGTCTTTCAATGTGATTATTTTGGATATTATAATATAGGCAAAGAAAAAATGAATGACATTTTCAGAATTTTCAAAATAGCGAAAACAGCTAATTTACAAGGTCACATGTTGCATGCAAGCATGCAAGCTTGTAGATCAGCTATTATTGCTCTTTGTTATATGACTAAGTATGTAAGTGGTTACATAAAGGTCTAATAATAAAAATGGCTTGTGAATTGAATGCCACAGACAAAAAATAGTCTAAGTCCACACTATTTTGTATAAATGATAGATAAGGGGTCAGGACAACGAGGCCTTTTCGTGGAGGGGTCAGAATGAAATTTGGACTTGGACTGTTTTTCGTCTGTGGTTATTGCCAGCACTCTCTTCTGCTGCTGCCCATTTACAACAAAATCCGAAAAAGGCCACCACGGTTATGAAAGCAGACATGGGGCAGGCCTTTCGTGCGCTGATTGATTCAATGAGTGGAATTGGAATGGAATTATACTGCCCAGAGGCTGGGTATTGATCCTGTTTCTATAGGGAAAAGAGGAGAGCGTTGTGCACATACAGGTCTAGTCTGATTCGCATGGTTGCCTTAGAGAAGAGAACAGAAGCATGAATTAGACAGAGCCATGCAGCATACAGAGGGCTTTATTGCTTTTAATCAACATTTCATAAATGCATGTGAATGTGAGCGCACATACTGTACACAAAGAAAGAGGGAGAGCGAGAGAAAGAAAGAACTAACGGACAAATGATATTTCACACCAATCTCACTCCACTGTTAGCCAAGAGAGAGTGGCACACTGTTAGTGTGAGAGAGTGAGAGACACACACACACACACACACACACACGCACGCACGCACACACGCAGGCACGCACGCACGCACGCAGGCACACACGCACGCACGCACGCACGCACGCACGCACGCACGCACACACACACACACACACACACACACATGCACGCACGCACGCAGGCAGGCACGCACGCACGCACGCACGCACGCACGCACGCACGCACACACGCACGCACGCACACACACACACACACACACACATGCACACATGAATTATAGACCTGGTTATGATCTACAGCACATTTGATTAAATATGATCTGATACCCATGTGAAAAATGGATTACACGGGTGCACTGCAAAATCCTGAGCATAATTTGAACACTGAGATGCTACAGAATCGGCTTGTAACACTCAGGATTTTACCGTGTACTGTGAGATAGACATGATGAGATGGTACAAAGTACAAACAATGAGAAGAAGCTAGATAGATACTGTATCATTGCTGTCACACAGAAACCTTGTATCTCCAAAACTGTTACTTTTCAGGAAATAGAGAAACTTTACCTGTGTTACAATGGCGCCACTGTAGTTATCATTTAGTCTCAGGCTCTTGTAGTTTTCATGGGTTCAATATTAACCCACACTCCCACAGACACACTTAACCACTTAACCACCATAAAATATATGAGATCAGAGATCTATAAGCTCACAATAAATCATATTGCGATGCTTTGAGAGCTTGTAGATCGGCTATTTTTGCTACTTTTGTGTGACACTGTAGTATGATGAAGTAGTATTAGGCATTAAGCCCAAACCACACCAGTTGCAATACTTGCAAGCTAGTCCTTGGAACAAAACAGTTTTATGGTCAACCACACCAATGCAACTCCTTGCAACTGCCATTATGTTTGCAAGTAGTTGCATGTTGCAAGGAGTTGCAACATGGAGTTGTGGTTTGGGCTTTAAACTATGGAAAAATAGAAAATTTTAAGTTGGAGATACAGTATAAGGTTTCTACCTGATATCAACGATGCTGTAGGAGCAAAGCAATAGAGCAACACTGCTGCAGAGTAGATTTAACTCCACTTTATTTATAGAGCTTAAAACAACAGATTTGAACCAAAGTGCTGTACACTCACTAAACAAATTCTAAGAGTAAATAATAGATATTAATAAGCAATAGATGGGGAGAAAACACACAGACGGTACAACACATAATTTGCCTAACGGAAACAGCAACTCTCAGTCTAAAGTGAGTTCTATCTATTTATAACTCAGATGATGTAACCTTACGGCTCCATTTGGTTCAACTTGTGCACTCTCTGAGTTAAATTAACACAGAGGATTCAAAATATATATAGATTTAGATGACCGGCACAGACAAATTCAATAGTTAGTTTTCATTTTGCCTACCAGGATGTTTACTGTGACAACCGAATTGTGCTTGGTTGTCATCACTAATTATAGACTGCATGACATGTGGAATTAGACATTAACAACGTTATCTTTTGTAGCCTGGGGGATGACAGCATTGTATTGTGTTGTTGTTGGCACTCCGTTGACATGAGTAAGCATAGCCTATACTTGATTCAACACACCGAGCAACAAAGAGGAAATTGGGCTCATTTGATAAGGCACTGTACCGTCTCTCTCTGCTCATGTTGACACTTCAAACGTGGCGTGTTTATATTGAAGTATCCATCTGGGAACATTGTGAGATTCAATAATCAGCTGATTCTCTCTCTCTCTCTCTCTCTCTCTCTCTCTCTCATCACTTCTGAAGCTTCCCCTCATGTCATCCACACCTCTCTCTTGCCTCTGATCAGTGTTGACATCTGTCCTTCAATCACGCACGCACGCACGCACGCACGCACGCACGCACGCACGCACGCACGCACGCACGCACGCACGCACGCACACACACACACACACACACACACACACACACACACACACACACACACACACACACACACACACACACACACACACACACACACACACACACACACAGCATCACCATAGACTGCCTTATAACGCAGTGTATTGATTATGTCTCATGACTCTCAGC
This sequence comes from Protomyctophum parallelum, assembly GCF_964188405.1. Classification (NCBI taxonomy): domain Eukaryota; kingdom Metazoa; phylum Chordata; class Actinopteri; order Myctophiformes; family Myctophidae; genus Protomyctophum; species Protomyctophum parallelum. The sequence goes on along the minus strand of NC_139700.1, from coordinate 24,377,525 downwards.
TGTGATAAATAAAATAATAAATAATGAAAAGGAGAGAGAGTGTGAGAGTTCATAATTCTTATTTCTCTTCATCACATCTTTCACGTGCATTTCCGCAACTTTTACGCTTTGAACTTCATCTGCAGAGTCGGTTTAGTATACTATATGAATGTGCTGTATGTATAGTTAATTGCTGTATAAACTAATGTATACCCTCTATGTTCATACTTTCTCTTTTGTATCACCTTCGGACATAGGACCACAAGCCCCCAGGGCTTTTTGTGTTATCTTTTTAGCTCAGATTGTTAAATTATAATATTTTCAATGTGCTAATAAAGTAAAGTATTCAATCAATCAAAACCAATACACCAGGGGATCCCAGATCTTGCAAAGATCTTCAGCAGTCTGTGGAACGAAAAGGTTTTGTTTTATGTAATAATTATATTCACGACCAAGTCTGTGTAGGACAACCTCCCTCAAGCAAGCCGCTTTCTCACTGCTATCATGCACTCACTTCTTCATTTCTTTTGTTGTAGGTCTGTGTAAGCAGTCTTGGGAACCAACAGTCCATGATGTGGCCCATAGGTCAGGACTCAGGAGCCTATCTCATGTTTCTGTAGCATGAGACAGTTTGATGTAAACAAGATTGTTTTGAAATCAAGATTTCAAAACAAATATGGGTAATTTGAATTTCACCTTCTACAGCACCGCCATCCAAGCGTGGAATGCCCTTACCCTCTCCCTCGAAGAAATGCAAATCACTTGCATCTTTTAAAACAGGTCTGAAAATCCACCTTTCAGCAGGCCCAAGGGAGAGGAAATTATCCCCCCTTCTCCTTTTTCCCCTCATTGTATATAAAGTGTTTTTATTACTTGCACAAGCAGATCGCGCAAGTACTGCGATCGGCTGGGTATGTATGTATGTCGATGTACTCCACCAGCCAATAAAGCACTATTCTTGATGACGTAAGATTTTAGAACAGCAATTGTACGCATTATGACTCGGCCAGGAATTGACAATATGACGGGTACAATAAATATTCACTGCAGTTGGCAGAGGTCATTGTCACTCTTCGCAATGCTCTTCGATAATAGAAATCTATGTATTAGAGGTGCCATTGGGCACTGGCCCCATAAAGTGAATGGAGTTGGCGTAACTATAAAAAACGGGCCTGTGTGAAAAAAATGTTCTGCTGAGATCAATATCCTGTGTGTGTGTGTATACACGTAATCTCGGAAACTGCTGGACTGCATGGTCAGCACCAACATTTTGGAATTAGCCTCATGGTGATGCTATACCGGACCACTTTACATTTTGACCCCTAAGTTTTGAACCGCAGGTCGTACAATCAAAATTGTAAACGTGGAGTCCTTCGATCATGATGCAACTTCACATATAGGCCATGCCAGAGGGGCCATGCCTATTTCCGGCTTTTACATTTTCATCAAAACACTTTTTATTACTAGTACAGATTTTGTCCAAAGCTCACACAAATCACTACACGTTATCTCTGTAGTCATGTGGTACACACATCATTAAAAAATATATTTTCCATTCCAATAGAAGAAAGACTCCTGCACACTTCAAATGCAAAGATAACATTTAATGGGGAAGAAATGCAATGTTATCCATGCATTTGATGACAGCGAGGGAGTCTTTCTTCTATCTTGCAGGTGCACTGTGCATAATATAAGTCTTGCTCGTTTTTTTAATTTATTTTCATGTTGCAATATTTGGTCATAAAATCAACAACACTCGCAAGGCTGTCGTTACAGAAATTTCTGAACAGCTCATGCCTAACAATTCCCCTTAGCTGTTCTAATCCAAGGCCTATGGGCTTTATTGCTTTATTTACAACACAGCTTTGAATGCGGCTCAGCCAATCACAATCAAGGACCGGAACAATCCGTTATTATGGCCCAAAACACTTGCTTTTGTGTGATGCTCAGTTTCTGCAGTGAGGACTTTATTTTCACTGCTCTCCCTCTCAAAAGTGGTTGGTAGCTTCAAGCTGGTAGCTAAACCGGCAAAAATTAAATAAAATTGGCATTCATAAAATTAAAATTGCTGTCCTAAAAAGTAAAGCAATAGGCACAGGCCCGGCACCACGGTGGGGCAAAGGGGGTGTTTGCCCCCTTAAATCAACCTCTTTGCCCCCTTAGATCAAAAGTGGATTTTTTTTGTTACAGACAAAACAATGGTACATTTCCAGGCATTCAATTAAATTCCATTGCTTGAAAGGAGGGAAGTAAGGATGCATCTTAATACAGGATGCAGCAGCATCTTAATGATCTCCCATCTAGAACTGGAAAAACAACATTCCTCACCTATAGGCCATCCTTGGGGTGGGGAGGGGTGCTAATGTCATTGTTTCAGTGGTCAGGGTGCTTAAGTGGGCAGCTACTGTAACTAGCCTATTTATTTGTTTGTACAATGTCAATGTCAATGATGATCGGGAGGGGTGCTAATGTCATTGTGCTGGGTGTGGTCAGGGTGCTTAAGTGGGCAGCTTAGCTATTGTAACTAGCCTATTTATTTGTTTGTAAAAATGTCAATAATAAAATATAATTTTACTTTGTGTTCTGGATTGGTTTTATATTTGGCAATTTTGGCAGTGCCATTGATTGATAAGTTGCAGCATTTGATGTGTGTAGTTCTTTATAGATCTAGCCTCTTTTTTTATGCACCAGATTATAAAAATAAAATAAAAAACGGAAAAAAAATGTTTTTTTGCCCCCTCAAAAATATCAATTGCCCCCTCAGTCATTTCATCCTGTCTTTGCAACGTCATGTCGCTGGCTTCCTTTGACAATGAATGGTAGATTGCATCGTTTAATCTGCCCCGTATGGCAAGCCGAACTGAATTACAGATATCTGGAATACATATCCAGTCTAGCGATTAAATGTTAAAACGGCTTGCCATAGCCCCGTGTGAACGCAACATCAGTGTGTGTGTGTGTGTGTCATTCCGTCGCTTCTCTCCGTCGCTCTCGGCGAAGCAGGAAGTGGGTTAAAAAAACACGCACGCAGGAGGAGAGAGCACAGGGAGGCAGAGCTGTGAGAACTGTATGGAAGCAGCTGATGATGATGATGATGATGATGATAACACGGAAGTGAAATTAATTACAGTGTCGTATCGGAGCGAGTCGTTGCTCAACTGCTCTGGTTTGAAGTGAAAGTAGAGCAGCAGAAAGAAAGAAAAACAACAGTAGCTTACAAGCTGACAGTGCTAAGGAAGTGTTAGCATCACAGCTAGCTGCGTCGCAACAACAAACCATAACAGAGAGGGATAAGAAGAGAACAGAGAGTAGCAAGCCAGCAAGCACACACTGGAGTGAGTTACACACTGGTAAGTGTGTGTGTGTGTGTGCGTGTGCGCGCACGCGTGTGCATGAGTTACAGTACGTGTGTGTGTGTGTGTGTGTGTGTGTGTGTGTGAGAGAGACAGAGTGAGAGAGAGGAAGGGGGTTCTCTGCATTAAAGTAGTTATTCTGCTGGTGGTTTGTGTCAGCAGGAGACAATACACACAACTCAGGAGAGGAAGGCCCCAAGGAGAGAGAGAGGGAGGAAACAGCGATTGAAATGGAGACTTTAGGGGGGTTTGTGTGTGTGTATAGACTGTCTCTCACTTTATGTAGGTAGGCTGGACCCACGGGGCGAGGAGGCTGGTGAAAGCCAAAAAGGAAGGAAGCGTTAAAAAGGTCACCACAGGCCAGACCTGACAACGCTCAGTGAGAGTCGGATAGCAGACAGAGAACTTGAGAGATAGTGTTTGTTTGTTCGGTCACGCCGAGGGTTGTTGGTGATGAAAGCATGCAGTTTCCTGTTGTTAGCTTGTTTGATGAATGGTATGTTATGTTTAGAGTAGACACATTACTTACAATTGAGGCTGTATGTATGTATGTATGTATGTATGTATGTATGTATGTATGACTCACTCAATATAACTTATACATATGCAGGATATTGCATGCATGCTTGTCTTGTGAGCCAGCCTCTGTTCAATGACTCACTCAATATAACTTATACATTTGCAGGATATAGACAAATTCAGAAACGGGTCTCATGGTCGCAGCTTACGTATTTCCTGTAGGCGGACTCGACATAGCTGCGGCCGGGGTTTAAACCCTCACCAGGCACACCTCTTCTACTACAGTGAACTGTACCTCAAACGTTACTCTTTTACCTGCTTTTTACTAACACTAACATTACAAAGATGCCCAGAACATTGAGATGAACCTGTGTAGTTTATGGCTGCTCCAACAGTAGTGGCAACACACAGTGGCGGAGACCACCGCAGTTGAGTAATGGTTGAGACAAAGCAGTGAAAGTTCCTGAAAGATACATAACGTCAGTCTTACCCAATACCCAATCTTTCTGTTTTATGAAGACAAGGCTGCTGTACTTTATACCTCATACTAAGCATTTAAAGTACTATGATGTAATGTTAGTGTTAGTAAAAAGCAGGTAAAAGAGTAACGTTTGAGGCAGACTAACATCAGTCACTCCGTTGTTCACTGTAGTAGAAGAGGTGCGCTTGGTATTGGTTTAAACCCTGCAGCTATGTCGAGTTCGCCTACAGGAAATATGTAAGCTGCGACCATGAGACCTGTTTCTGAATTCCTCAGTCTATAACATGAAGAATAAAAGTGCTTCTCCCAATAAAGTCCTGGGCAATTGCACGCGCAAAGGAGACGGAGCACTTTAGACTTATATTATCCTGACTGTATCTGGTGTCACGAGGGTTTTGCTGCCCCTTTACGAGACTAGTGGCCTGTTCTGAGTTTGTGCGGATTGGAGGAACAGTGTGCCTGTGAACCCGGTACATCAGAGGTCTGATGAAGGGCCGTTGAGGCTACAAACATCACTTGCTATGGTGGAAGCCAACACACTTTGGAGCATGAGCCAGTGTGCAGACTTTATTGTTTTTTTTAGATGTGGACTTCTGTCCGGCACCTGTCACGTTATTGTTTGTTCACATATATAAGTGATCCATGCATGTTTGGTTGTATGTTTTGATTTGATTTATAAACTCAAACATACCCCCGACTCTATTCCCAAACCTTTTAACAATTATTTTCAAACTAATTCTCAAATACACAAACGCAACACTAGACAGGCTACTCATCTCCATCCTCCCCTTTATCGTACCAGTCATTACATAGTCAGTTTTCCATCAAATACAGAGGCACTGTGCTTATATTCCATCCATTTTTGACAATCATGATATAGATAATGAAGTCTCTTGTTTTTTTCTAGACTTCTTCTTTATAATATGCAATCAGGGGTACGTACACTTTTCCGACCAGTCATTGGCCCGACATGCGAAAAACGACCGGATTAAGGTTGGTAAACATGCATTAAGGTTGGCGAACATGCGCTGCTCCGTGCTTGCAATCATATGTAAGGTGCAGTACAAAAAATAAATAAACTGAATAAATAAATAAATATAATAATAATAATAATTGCTATTATTGTAATGATGTAACAGTTTTTTTTTCTGATTAAACCTTTTATGATGTATTGGGTTAATCAGATTGTGTAAGGTTAGCACTTAGCAGATCAAAATAAGCAACAAAAACTTTTACTTACAACCACACCATTAGGGAAACATTTTCTGATTAAACCTTTTATGATTTATTGGGTTAATCAGATTGTGTAAGGTTAGCACTTAGCAGATCAAAATAAGCCTCAAAAACCTTTACTTACAACCACACCATTCACAACAATTCCAAGGGGAATACTGGTGAGGGCCCGTGCCCATTTTAGGAGAAAGGAAGTGTATGTATACAATTTCATGGCATTGGCATATTAATGCATAACCTTTTATTATTATCTTTGGTTTTGGTTGCCCTTTCAGCAATGTTTTGCAATGATTACAGAGTTGGTGGTGTTTGTAATTGCACTGGGTCTTCTTTATCTTTGACCGTTGCCTCTATTCTATGGTATATTACCGGTATTACTATTTCAGGGATATCAAAGCTGAAACCTGTCCTGAAATGATTAATAAGTGCTTTATGATTTATCATATAAAGGCTTGAAATTGTGAAATTTTGGTTGCATATGCTCCTGAAATTTAACTTCTGCAACGTATTTATTTAAAGTTTTCAGTCAAAAAAACCTGTCTGTACATTCTCAGTATGTGTCTTATGAGCTATTGAGCTTACAGTAGGCATGCTGTATGTAGGCAAGTATAGGTGCTTATGTGGTGTGGAGATGGTTTACGCATTGTCACGGTAACGGGTACTGTCGTCCATAATCCATCTCGCACTATTTTCTTTCCACCGACCTCATGCCGACCGCTCGGTGCAGTGGTTCTTGTGTTCTTTTGTTTTACTTAGAGTAAAGGTCCCCACACACCAAGCGCGTTTTTCGGATTTCTAGCTGCGTTTCTCCATCGGTTTTCTGAAAAACGCGTCCAGTGTGCAACCACCTTAAGGTTAGAAATAAGTTTAGGGTTAGGCATAGTTTTACTGGGTGGGGTTAAGTTTAGGAATACGGTTAGGTTTTGGCACCGTTATACTGAGGTTATTAGGAATAAGGTTAGGTAAGGTTTAACCGTTTAAGCATAATTTACTTAGGTTACTTTAGGAATACCAGGCTGAGCAGTTCCGCCAGCTGTACGCCTGGTGCGAGTTGGTAAAAGGGCAACTTTGTTGATATTCTTTGGCACAATGTACTGGAGATGTCGCTGAGCTCTCCTGTGCCGACATTCCAGCTCTTTCTATGCAATCTTAATCAGTGTCAGTCTGGTGTTTATTCTCCCTTCATTATCTCTTGTCATATATTCTGCCATGCTCGCTGTTTTGCCTCAAATATGTCTTTCAATAACGGCAGCACTCGTGGTGAATTTTGGCCCTTGGCCTTCTGAACAAAAGTCTAGCCAAATCACGTTACCGAGTGATTGAAAGAGGAAGCACAATATAAATTGACTTTTGTCCAGAACTCTCTTGTATTTCATGGAGGCTTAACGCAGAAGAACATTTCATATTGCATCCTACCATGTGTTTTTAAGGCATTTAACTGTTTTATTACTTGTACTACAATTGTTTTTATTTAATCAATTAAAAATAATCTAAATCGGTCATAACTATTTATAACTGGTTCTCTACCTTTATCTTATAGGGCTTACTCATCTGAACCCCGCAGTCACCACCTGCTGCCATGAGTGGTCTTGGGAAACCCGGGGACAGACAGATGCAGCCGATGGAAGATCTTCCGCAGATGGATGGGTCATGTGATGCATGTGAGCCTGACGAGGCCCAGCCAGCCACACAGATGTGCCGTATCTGCAGCTTTGCTTTCTGCACTACCCATGGCGAAAGACATGGCAGCAGCACACGCCACCCATTAGTGCCGTATAGTCGAGAGGAGCCTCCACCACCGCCTCCGAGGCTGGAACGGGGTGAGATCTTGGCTGGACGGGTCGCGTTTGAGGTCCAGGCAGCAGGGAGGATGGCGAAAATAGAGAATTTCATTGGAGACCACATAGCAGTGCTTGGGGAGATGATCCATCAGGCGGGGGATGCTATTGTGGAGAGGGTTGGATTGATTGGAGAAAGACCCGGCATAGAGGCACAGAATGGTCTTTCGCCAGAGGATGGCGAAGGTGCAATGGCTGAGGGCGCAGAGGCAGGCGAGGAGGCTGTGGCTGCACCAGAGCGAGGGAAGAAAGATACCGTGACTGTGGAGAGACTGCGATGCACGGAGCACGGACAGGAAGGCTCCCTGTACTGTAAGGCCGATGAGAAGATCATTTGTGTGGTGTGTGCTGTGCAGGGGGACCACCGCGAGCATGAGATCATCACTCTGCATGAAGCTTATCTCTGGCAAAAGGTGAGAGTTGCACATTGATGACATGACTAGTTTATATGGATGAACTCACCAGGCCACCAATTGCGCCTTTTGACGCCCTATTTTCAGATGTTTCTCCACATCGATGGTGCCTTTTTCACGCCTTTTTTAAATATAAATTGATTACGGTTCACAACTGTGTCCTGTACACGCTCATAACACTATGGTTCCGGTGCGGTGAAAAAAACGAAAAAGGAAAAAAACAGAAATATAACTTCTTGCAGCTTATGCTGTCTATGGGGACGCAGTTTTTAGAATCTTAATATCTCGTCTTCTTTTTGGGTCAAAACAAGCATTTGTGGCTCATTTCTCTACACTATGTGATCCTCGGTTACAAATAGTATGTTTTGAGTGAAACGGCTTTCAGAATTAGATCCTTCACCTATTAAATGACTGGATGGCGCCCTGAGCCCACCACCATATGGCGCTGTTTGCGGTAAATGAGTTAAGTGTCACTTTATCCCCCCTACTGCATGTGATCATTATAGTACAATGCATAGCATCCACACCGTAATCACAACATCCCCTATCCGGTTTGCATTTACTATGCTGTATATACAGTAGCTGTATGCCAATAGCTGTAGGCTCGGTAGACTTTTAAATCAACATACCAGAGCCCCAGGATGAGCTCAGTGTAATGTTTTAAACATAACCATCTAGCGTTGACATCATATGAAATTCATGGCGGGCACATGAATAATTTGTTTGGCTACTGTGAAAAAATAGGCATTATAAAAATGTGATGCACATATTCCAGTGTCCCTTTGGCTTTGTATCAAAAATTGTTTCATGATCTCTATTCCCCACGTATTATTTTTGTTTGTATGGGTGTGTTTAACATAGGTTCACTGAGGGGCGATTCACAGTCACACTATGGTCCCGGCCTCCCGGGTGCGCACTCGGGACCACTTGGCAGATGTTGTGGTAGTGTGAATGATCGCCCAACCGTCCCTGGGACCGCATGGGAGGCGGGTCTCTGGACCGTTTAAGTGTATTCAGATACGGATCGTTCCAATGTGAATGCATGCGTACCTAAAGAAGGAAGTGGACTTTTTTTTAGAACGTGACATAATGTCTAGTCGACGAGCCAAGCGTCAACAAAAAAAAACACGCTGCACGACGCATAACACCAGCACATTTCTCAACGCCGCCTGTCTCCTGTTGAATCTGCGTATACACGCAGCACCACAGTACGCGCTGATCTTATTATGTGGACTACACGTGGCACTTGGGCTTTGCTTGGCATAGTTTCCAAAGTAAAACAAAATAATAATAATGCTAAAGTAGAATCCATAGCAAACTAATATAAAACACGACACTGGAGTACAGAACTGACTGACACAGTGAATAACAGGCAGGCTGACAGTGAAGTAGTAGGCTATAACGGCAAAGAGGCAATGCATTGCAGTGTGTCTGGATTTATTGGAGACAATGTCGCAGAGTTGATGGTCAGTGTCCGTGTGCGCCAACCATCAAGCACACCGCCATCTGGAGCATTAAAGTGTGTTATGCAAGTGTACCCGGGTGCGCTGTTGAATCTCGGGCAATGTGAATCATGGCCATCGGGGACCAGGCAACCGTATTCGGAAACGGTCAAACGGTTCCAATGAAACGGATTCAGTCCCTCTCAGTGTGAATCGCCTATGAGTCTTCAGCCAGTGGCATTGCAATCCGTACAGCAGCCCCGGATAACATGCAGAATGGGAGATTTACCCGGCCTGAGCAGTGAGCACCAGCCTTTCTGTCGGCTCGTGACGTTATTTGTTCTGCCCTTACTTTACTATGTTGGTGTACAGTCTGTACATCGGCACACTCCCTGCATGGTATAATTGGTTATACCACTATACAGTCTCTTTTTGAAGAAGAACAACTTCTGACACATGTCTAGAGTACACCTTGGGTCTTTGGGAGTACCTTGTCGGATGACCTTCACGTCGACTTCCCTCACTTTCTTTTCGTGACCGGGATCAGCCTTGACGAAGAGTCCTGTAGGCCACCCACCCCCTGTCACCCGAGAGTCCCCCAACAGCATGACATCTCCAACTTGCAGATTGGGCTTTTCGGCCTGCCATTTCCTCCTAGGCTGTAGAGTGTCCAGGTATTCCTGCTTCCAGAAGCTATCGGAGAGGACCTTGACTCTACTAGGACTAGAGAAGTTGAACTTCTTATTAACATGAATTGTGGTAGGGCAATTGCTTAGTGGTGGGTTGAAGACTTCCTCATTCTCCCCGCCTTGATCTTCCTCAGTTGATAGGCGCTCCGTTAAGAATCTTTCTTCCCTAGCTTGTTGTTTGACCGTAGCTTCTCCATCGTTGTCCATTGTTAGCTAAGAATGGGATGTTTTGCCACATGGTGTGAATATTTACAATAGCCTGCTTCAGACTTTTGTTCCTCTGCTTCATACTGCTGCTGCTGCTCTTCATCCTGTCGCTGCTGAAGCACTTCGTCCTGGCGACGCTGCTGCTGAAGCACTTCATCCTGCTGACGCTGCTGCTGAAGCACTTCGTCCTGCTGACGCTGCTGCTGAAGCACTTCGTCCTGCTGCTGCTGAAGCACTTCGTCCTGGCGACGCTGAAGCACTTCGTCCTGGCGACGCTGAAGCACTTCGTCCTGGCGACGCTGAAGCACTTCGTCCTGCTGCTGCTGCTGCTGAAGCACTTCGTCCTGCTGACGCTGCTGCTGAAGCACTTCGTCCTGCTGACGCTGCTGCTGAAGCACTTCGTCCTGGCGACGCTGCTGCTGAAGCACTTCGTCCTGCTGACGCTGCTGCTGAAGCACTTCGTCCTGGCGACGCTGCTGCTGAAGCGCTTCGTCCTGCTGCTGCTGAAGCGCTTCGTCCTGGCGACGCTGCTGCTGAAGCACTTCGTCCTGGCGACGCTGAAGCACTTCGTCCTGGCGACGCTGAAGCACTTCGTCCTGGCGACGCTGCTGCTGAAGCACTTCGTCCTGCTGCTGCTGAAGCACTTCGTCCTGGCGACGCTGCTGCTGAAGCACTTCGTCCTGGCGACGCTGCTGCTGAAGCACTTCGTCCTGGCGACGCTGCTGCTGAAGCACTTCGTCCTGGCGACGCTGAAGCACTTCGTCCTGGCGACGCTGCTGCTGAAGCACTTCGTCCTGGCGACGCTGCTGCTGAAGCACTTCGTCCTGGCGACGCTGCTGCTGAAGCACTTCGTCCTGGCGACGCTGAAGCACTTCGTCCTGGCGACGCTGCTGCTGAAGCACTTCATCTTCTAGAACACATGATTGCAGTGCGTCTGCTTCAGCTGATGCAATTTCTGCAGCTTCCTCTGATTTTAGCAACAGCAGATTAGCTTGTAGATTAGCTTGTTGTTTTAATATTGCTCCTTCCTTGTGTGCATAGGCTAGTTTGACAAGTGCAGCTTGTGCTTCAGCACGTGCTTTTACTGCAGCAGTACTGATTGGTTTTGAGCTCTTCATCACCTTTTGAATGTGACATGATGAAGAAAATAAACTGCAGTGTTGAGCCATGTCTTTCTGTGAAGCCCGCTGTGCTTAAAGTCTTTTTACTGTTCTGCCCTTACTATACGTTGATGTACAGTCTGTATGGCTTGGCAGACAGCTAACAAAGTTCCCAATAAAGCTCCAAAAGGCAGTGACTTGGTTTAGGTTCTTTACTGATGAATAAATTGTAAAACTGCAATACAGAAAAAATGGAAAACACAACATAGGTGTCATATACTGTAAAATCATAAACCAAACATAGTTATTTGTATGCATCATAAGATTACAAAAAGAACATGTTGTACTCAACAACTAGTATATTGCTTTAAGAGCCAATATAATGCCTAAAGTGCCATAAAGTTTAACAAATAAAACACAAACTTACAGACTTATCCTGTCCAAGGCCTGAGAGAAACGGTTAACTCAACATGCAGTGAGAGAGCTCTTGACAGTGTGCTGGCTTGAACTGAACTGAACTGACTCTGACCAAACTAATCACTTCATTAACTACCCTGGTGAAGCTACCAGGTGAGGAGAATTACTAATTAAAGGTATATTCAGTGATTTCACTCAAAAAACCATAGGTTTCGTTTTTGGCTGTGGGACCCAGCCTTTCGTCCAATCAGGATAGAGAGTCAAAAACAAAACCTAATGTTTTTTGACCCCCAGGGGTTAACTGGGGACAGGGAGGAACTCCTTATATGGCCAGCACACTCTATAGTAGAGAGGATTATCACAACAAAACAAAAAAATAAGTGATATTTGAATTAAGTGAAATCACTGAATATACCTTTAAGCAAAAGAACATTGGTCTCCATTACACATAGGGCCTACTAGGTGAAAGGTGAACTACCTAGAAAAGTAAACAGCACATTATTGCTTTCCCATTTAGAGTGAGATGTTATCAACACACTGATGAGCGCATTAGAATTATGTCACTGTGTAGAATTAGCAGGGAATGACTGTGATAAGATCAGGGTTCTTGTCTAAATTGTAATACTTTCAACAATCAAAGCTTTACAGAGTGTAAAATGTCGCCTCAACACTGAGTCTTTGTCAATAGCTTGTCTGAGAAGACTGAGAAACCGAAAGCTGTGCATGTAAAAGTGATAAATGGATTCAAGAGCGTTAGCTAGCACAGCATTTACAAACTGTAAGCTATGCACTTTGTTATAGTAGTAATGACCTAAGTGGTTTAGTGGAATTAACTTACTCTTACTGTAATTTCTAGAGTACAATCCTGAGTCTGCAGAGCCATGCCACAGCTCTTTTCAATTGTGATTTATATACATCTAAACGCGGCGCATTTCTCAAGCTTAAGTTACGCTTACACAATGGCAATATGTGTGAACAGAGAAAAGGAGGGTCAAAGCACACGGTCACAAGACACTATTTATTACTTGAGTCCAGAGAGACTCTTGGACATAAGGAACCATTCTAATGGCAACTTTCTGTTGCCAGAACAGTGATTCTCAAACCTTTCAAAATATTTTGACAAGCATGAGTTGAAGCATTACATTTAGTTTGACTTGGTTCGGTTTTGGTTCAATAAATATTGTGAAAATAGCCGATCTACACACCACACAAGCACGCACTGTAGATCGGCTATTTTCACAATTTCTGCCTCTTTCGTAGGTAGTAATATTTGACAGTTTGGACTTAAATTTGCTGACCATGTTTTCATTTATACTATAGTTTATTGAATATTTTGAAGTATAGCTGTAATTCACATGGGTGCATACTGTGCATATTATGTTTTAGTATATCATTGGCTGTTTTGTTTGCTCCATCAGAACAGGGAAGGCTATGACCTGCTGGGCTGCACACGGCGGATGTCTGAGAAGATGAAGACTAAATGGACCAATCCTGAGGTAAATCCAATTAGAGGTGCAACCGGTTATCCAACTAATCAATGTAATCATCACATTGAAATCAAAACGATTTTAGCGTATTACAAAGTATAAAATTGAGCTTAATCGTTAACCCATTAAAACCAGGAAACCTGTGTTATTTCAGATTTTACATTAAATTAAAAAAGTGTGAGAACTACTTATTTAGAAGGCATTTGTAGAATTGGCCTCAGCCAGGTCTTAATGGATTAATCAGTCTCATCGATTTAGTCAATTATAAAATTCCATTAGTATTAGAACCTAATTATGGACCTAGTTATGGATACAGAAACCTGAGTTTGAGTGTGTTGCAGTCAAGCTTCTATTAAAGGTAGGGTTAGTGATCATTTCTGGTTAAAACAAAATGTTTTTAGTTTAAAGCATTATATTGTGAATCGTAATCATTGCCATAGAAGAGCGTTTGTTTAGTAACATGGGTCTCCCCGTCACTCCAGATTTTTAATAAACAGAAAATACATTTTCAGCTGTGTTATCAACTTAACATTTATAGTGTTTCAGTTGTATTTTTTTCTGTCTGTCTCTCCTAATTGGATAAAATAAGTATCCCGACCTGAAAATATGTGTTCTGTTTACTAAAGAGCTGGAGAGACGAGGAGACTTGTAGACATATGTAGCAATGCGTACTATCAGAATATAGAGCTATTTATCACTCATTTTAACTAAAGCATAATCACTTACCCTATTATTACCTTTTAGTGTCGCTTTGTCTCACCCTTTTCGCTAATGTTAAGTATTTAATATCGTCATAACCCTCTGAATAGGCATGCTAGGGTTCATGTGGTTAAGCAGGTCATCACAGAAAAATAAATCAAGCCTAGTTATCATATACCAGAGAGAGCCATAACATAGGAGGACAGATGAGCCGTTAATCATTGTAATTCAGTTGGCAGAGGAGTAAGCACTACAGTGGCATCACACACACACACACACACACACACACACACACACACACACACACACACACACACACACACACACACACACACACACACACACACACACACACACACACACACACACACACACACACACACACACACACACACACACAGCAAGACACAGCAGTCTGGATTGAGATAGAGGGATTAGGAAGAGATTATGTCATAAAGAGTTGGTATACACAGTGAGAGACAATTATTTCAATCCATATACTTTAATTCTTTCTGCCCCATTCAATACAATACACTCTGGCTTTCATCAAAGATATAATTCCAGCCGGAGCTTTGGATTGATGGCATTGTATTGTGTGATTACTGAGTCATTTCATTTCAGGCTGTCTGTTGTGGTTTGCATTGGCGCCTGTGTGCTGACTCACGTTTTCAAACTGACACAGTGATTTGAGTTTCATAAAATATGAAGTGGAGTTAGAATGCTGTAGTCACTAGGCGTTTATTTTTATTTTTTTACTCTTATTCAACAAGATACAATCTTTAACTATAAATGCACCAAGTCTCTGCGTGTGTACATACGTACGTACGACTGTACATGATGCAAGTTGGAAATGCAAGTCCCACCCAGGTATTATGTCTGTGTACAAAGAGGCTCTACGCACGCCAAAGTCCTTGTGGCAGTGCCGGCACACGGGAGAAAACTGTAGAGGAGATCTTGAATAAACAAGAAGGTGGCCGCACACACCAATAGCTAGAGTACCAATATTTATTAGGACAGCAGGTAAGACAGGAATATCCAACGTTTCGGCGGTTAAGCCTTAATCAGGGAATGTGTCCCTTTTGTGCCCATATATGGAGTTCTTTGTCAGGCATGTCCAAATATGGAGTTTATGCAGACGTCAGAATGATGTCAGAACAGGCCAGCTCCATAGTAGGCCAGTGCCCTTGGGCACCGCTCTGGAGGCTCCAATGGGCACCGCTCTAGTTATACAAATACTATGAATACAAAACTTATACAAACTGCAATGAGGGCCTATGGATGAAAAAAGGATTTTATATACATCTACTGGGGGTACACTGTGCCTTTTTAACTCACTTGAGCCACACTGATAGGGCCTCGTTCAAGGTAGTGTCCCTGGTAGGTAGCACCCCCAAAAACAATTCAAACCCAGTTTTCAATATAGGTAAAAAACATTGGATATAGCCTAGTTCTATTAAAGGCAGTGGCAGTAGTGCCACTGACCACACTGTGACTGTGTCCTGTGTATAGAATGTAACAAAGAGCTGTGGTCATCATGGGTCATGACATGTCTAAGTGGCTAGGTCTCATCTATTCACAGCACCAGCTATGGTGGCTGCACCTGCTCTTATGCAAGCGTCCCTCAGCACCAGCCCCGCTCCGCTGTGCTCTGCCACTCTAGTAGTGTAACCATGCGTGCGTGTACCAGAGAAGCATCGGGATTAGGGGAGTGCCGCTCCAGAGACATGACCTGTGGCAGCTTGGCATAATGTAGAAGGTTAATTTGAACCTATCGGCTAGAGGTAATACCATTATTGGCAGCCACCGCCACACCCCAGCTTACGGCCCCTATCATACTGAAATATCAATGCTGCCCCCGAGCCTTCCTAGACCTTTTGTCTCACGCCACCACACCGGGGAGGTGTAGCGTGTTCGGAGAAAACCACTAACCTAGTCACTCGCAGGGCTTTGTGTCAAAACCCATTATGAGAATTTGTCGGCGTATCCTCTCTGCTCTCTCAAATGTCAGCAGCTCTTATTATGCATGAGCGGTGGCCACTAGAGTGACCGCTTCTAGCATGGAAAGAGTGTGTGTGAATATAAAAACGTGTGTGTGTGTGTGTGTGTGTGTGTGTGTGAGTTGGAACTTTAGATAAGCTTCAAGGGAATAAAAGCAGGAGGAGGTCTGTTTTTGTTGCTTTTATTGTGCATGCACTCCAGTGTGGTTTGTTGTGTACCCTAGTACATTGTGTGTCTCTCTGTGTGCATCTTAAAGTGTAAGACCACTTTTTTTTAGGTTTGGGTTGTGTAGTTACCTTGCCATGATGTAACTCCAAATGTGGACAAGAAATTTAAATAAAAAGTTCCTGTGATTAGAAATTGATAATAAAAAATATGCCCCTCATTGACTTGCATTGTACGCTAAACGGCTCTCAAAGTCACTCTTCTAGTACGTAAACAAACACAAACTAAGTTGATTCAGACAATATAGACTATATATAGAGCATCACCAAAACTCATGTGGTTAACTTCCTGTTGATTTTACTATTTGAAGATCTGGATCCGGATCCACAGATCCAGTCCAGGTTTTCTTCCTAATAAAATGGACAAATCAACAGGAAGTTAACATTTTTATGAAAAAAGTTTTGGTGATGCTCTATATTGTCTGAATCAACTTAGTTTGTGTTTGTTTACGTACAGTACTAAAAGAGTGACTTTGAGAGCTGTTTTAGCGTATGTATGTCAATGAGGGGTGAGCTGATGGGAAGGTTTAACCCCTAGTTGTTGTTTACTTATTAAAAACTTCTGTGCTTAATTATGCACGTTGCCTAACTTGCCTCAGGTGTGAGGATTTTAATCTCTCTGAGCTCATATCCCTGTTATCCGCAGGGGGATAGAACTGAGACTATACATATTAATAGGAGACCAGAGAGGAGCGCATGGGGGGGTCCAGGAAAGATGTCTGACATTCAGCTAGTAGGCAAGACTTGTCAACACTTGAATACTCCTCAGAGTTTTAAACATTGTGTGAAGTATTTAGTAGCCTCCAACCATGGTGGCAGCGGGGGAGTCTGCATGTCATTGTTATGTCAGGCAGAAACCCCTTATCTCCATATTTGAACTTGGTATGTTTTCTCGTAAATGAATGCGCTACTTCATCATAGTGTAAACATTGTGTTACATGCATCGTGGCGTGTTGTGAATATCTGCTATTTTTTGGACATACAAGGTTTCCACTTTGACGATATAAACATTTTTTTTTACTCATATTTAATTTACTCACGTCCTGCTGCACACAATGTCGGCTATGGCACAATGCCTATGGGGCTGCTGGCTGGCTGCATGACAGGTACAGAGTAGACTAGAGGTATGGCAGTCTGACGGATCACACTCACGCACGCCCGCACATACACGCGACACACAAATGTAGCTACTTTTGTGAGAATACTTTTAATTAACTTTCTCCGTTTCCTTTTTTTGCGTCAGGGGCTGAATTGGAGAATCTGATTGTGAGAGATGCAAGAAAGGGTGCCAAATGGATGAAAGTGTTCCTTTGGAACAGGTCCACTACTTCCAGGGGCAGGCAGTTCAAACCCATTTGCTCTTAATGTTCCATTAATGCTTTTCACCATTCTTTTTAAAAACATCACATAAAACAGAGCCACTAACTAAGCAGCAGGCCAGGCACTGTTTGGGCAGTGATAACGTTTCACAGAAAGTTTAAAAGCTTGCGTTATTTTTAGTTCTCCCGTGTATTTTTTATTGATTTTACAGCAGGGCCAAGGTGCCAAGCTGCCTGGAACGTGGTTTGTATGTACAGTATCGTACGTATGTATGTGTACCGTATGTCTTGTCTCGTCAAAAGTCAACCAATCGCAGCTCATGCCAGTACATGCATGGCATCACAGAACAGAAACACCTCCAGTCATAAACAAAAGTAACTTATGAAGTGTGAAAGTTGCTGGACGCAGAGCCAACCGCAGACTGCCGAGCCAATTTCAATGCGGCACTGGACTCAATATCCTGTCTGGGTTTTTACAGCTAACGGCCACTAGGGGACCTTCTAAATCTATCTCTATGGCCACCTGCGGCTTATAGTGCAGTGTGGCTTTTATTTGCAGGGCTGCACACAACCTTTTTGGTCTAGTACTCAGAGGAGCACCTGGAGGAGTTTCTTGGTGCTCCTAAAATGCGGCGACCCGTCTCGCCGGATGGATAAAAGAGGGATGAATAACTTATAGCAAAACGATATTTATTGGATGAGTGGGGAGTCAATGGAGGGTATTGCAACTCTAGATTTAGCCATAGAATGGCTCTTGTTGTAGATTTATCCCATTATTAAAAAAATCTAAATTTGCTAAAATCTAGGTCCATGTGTGGTCCAGCCCTATGGAATGCATATTCTAATAAAAACAACTTAATACTTCCTAAGGATAATATGATCATCAAAGCAATATTTAGATTTTTTATTATTTTGTATATAAATAACCGATCTACTAGCTCACAACGTGTTGCGACACGTTGTGAGCTTGCAGATCAGCTATTTTTTTAAACATGCGACACACCGTACGGCGAAGCATACATGGCTTCCCTTTTGTTTTTTGAGGCGACGTAGTCAGACAGTCAGACACACATGGCTCCTCGGTGCAAAAATAAACAGTGTACACTACCCGACTTTACGATAATAAGGGACATTCTAAAACGGGTAGTCCCAATACTTCATTCTGATTGGCTGGTTACCGTCACGTGACCGGTGTAAATTTCACCGATAACCCACTGCTTCAATCACTTTGTATCAAACTGCAGCCTTGTAGCTGAACTGGGGAAGGGGAGCGCTTGATTGCTTTACAAACGCATGCCGTGCGGGCGTCTAAGCACCGCCCGGCTCATATGACTGTGAATGTGTGGCTCCAGGCAGCCCCGTAAATACATCAAGCGCTATTCTCCCGTCACATAGGCTACTTGCGGAGCAAAACAAGGAAGTGTTTTGGCTCTGGGTCGCTCGCTCTGGTGGCACAAAGCGTAGATACTTTTGTGAATTTAATAGTTTTAATATTGCTATATGTTTGTAACCGTTTTAGAAAAGCAATAAGCCACTCGAGGCCCCAGCTTACCGGGTATTTTACACTGGCTGGGAGGTAGAAGACCCTCCGCTTCGCGTCGGGTCTTCGTACGCTCCCAGGCAGTGTAAAATACCCGGTAACCTGAGACCTCTCGTGGCTTATTGCTTAAGTATGTCGAGACACAGTGTTCATGTTGGGCAGCAGCAGTGCCAGTCCGCAATGCTTTAAAGTCTTCCCACTCCACTATGTCGGAACTAAAACCTTAGTACCCGTAAAAAGTCGGTGGCCGGTGCCTAGCAGGGCTTACAGCGAGTGAGAGAGAGAGTCCATTCGTTTTTTTTTAGAAGTATTTTTAAAATAATACCCACAGAGAGAGTCCATTCGTTTTTTTTTAGAAGTATTTTTTAAATAATACCCACATTTTACACCGATTTGCCCCCCTATGATGGCGCCCCCATGCAGTGTACCTCAAGTTGCCATGTATTGCTGTACCTCAGCCAGCCTGCGTGCGTGTGTGTGTTGGGCTTGTTTATGGAATATTTTACATTGGGTAAAATATACCAAAGTTTAGTGATGGTTTGACAAAAAGGATGTTTAGGGTTGTTCTAGGGTTAGAAATGTAGAACGTCACCACTCCAGTCCACATGATCACAAGTACCCAGCCTGTATAGTGCAACGTCGCCACTGAAAACCGCATTGTGGTCTCATTTAAAGAAAGACTCTGTGTCTTGTGTCTCACTCGGGATATGTGTTTGCTCCCAAGAGTTTAGGCTTTACACATTCCTTTTCAAGATTAATGGGTAGCACCACCTAGTTAGTTTATAATCAGTCTCAAAGGATACACTGTGAGGTTCTGTTTGAATTGCTTGAATCATTGTAGTCAAGTGAAATGTCAATGGGATATTTTAGTCTCAGAAGTTTCTATTTTCAGTCAAACACCCATGACATTGTGTTTCCCTTTCTCATAGAGAAAGGATTTCACTCACTCAAAGCATATTTGCTTAGTTGAACTTTTAAGCCACTAAAGCCAGCAGCTTCTATAACTCTTAATTTAGGTTACATACTGAATTCTAATCAGTTCAATGCATTATGCTAATGTATTAAAGGCCTTATATAACACAAATGGTGAAATGGGCATAGTAAAATAAAATATTGAACTAGAACTTTAGTTAATGTGTAGGAGCTCATACTGTATCTCCGCCCGGCAATGTTTTTCTTTTTCTTTACTTTTTTAAGGCCAAATTGATAATTTTATACAATCGCTTAAATTGATTAGTTCAATTAACTGTTGCAGCCCTATTAAAATATTAAAAAAAGAAAAGGTACTTAATTTGCCTACTGACAGTGTGCACAAGAGATTTGGCTCCGATTGGTCCAGTGATTTGCAAGATTAGCCCCGAACAAACCAACCAGCAGACATGGACGAAAACATGCCTTCGGCCTGGCAGTGTTAATTATACAGTACTAGCCCTTACCCGTCGCATTTTTAATTCACTAATAAATTCATTATTCATTTATAATTCGTTAAATTGGAAAATTCGTTAAGATCTCCATATTATCATGGTCAATGCCTGTGTGAAAAGTGGGAGCAATTGGTGCAGGCGGTGAGGAGATACGGCAGTGTTTCTGACAGACATTCAGACAGACATTGACTGAATTATAGTATGATGATGATGATGATATATCAAATCACACCTGTGTGAAGGTAAATTCTCCATTCATTATCAATGGGAATTTAATCTTTGTGTAGGACGAAAATAGCTGATCGTCCACATATGACGTAAATACTCCCATTCATTATCAATGGGAATTTTATGTTTGTGTAAGACGAAAATCTACACGAATAGCTGAATATAGGAGGGGCTAGCGCCCCTCAAAAATTACATGCATTTTGAATTCAAATGATGCTGTTTTTTCGACTTTCTTTCGACTTGTTTCTGTAGATTTCAGAGTCCCGGTTTCATTGTACAGTAATACAAAGTCATTTTTTCAAAAGCTATGACTTAGCAAAACAAATTAATAGTGGAATACATTTGCCTGTACTTTTCATCGCTCCATTGCGCCCCATCTCTTTGCCCTTGTAAACACTGTGTCCCTATCTCTGCACCGGGCCCAATTGGAGGCCTCCGCTTGCAAGCGTGTAAATGAAGATTAGCACGCATGAATGCCTCCCTCCTAGTCCTCACTAGCAGGGCAAATGCTAGGAGAAACGGCGTCTCCAGGCAAAGAGTCCAAGGGCAGAGAGGGCTGCTGCTGCTCTTCACACTACAGAAAGCTGGGCTGAGATCATGACCCCCATCAACCAGAGGGGTCGTGGTGACTCTGAGAAAGGGCAGGTGGCTCCTTGGAGGTCTGGGAGAATAGGAGAGGTGGTGAGAGAACATGTCAGAAGGCCAGATTGATGACTGATAATATACTCAAGAGAAAGGAGGGGCTAAGGGTTGCACCATTGGCTCCTAATCCTGCTTGGCAATTGGTCTTGGGCAACAATAAACGCTATGCATGACAACTAACTGCTTTGTGACGCCCGGCTATTCCTTTTCCGGGAACTATATTGTGTTGTAAAATAGTTGCATGCACTGACCAACTAATGACAATAATTCAGATGTTTCTTTAACATTCATCCGTCAAAATAAATACTATTACTAAATAATATACAATCAGGGTATGTTTTTAGATGAGAAGGAAACAACGGTAAGAGGAACTGTTATAGCTCTAATGCACAAGTCACTTTGTCTTTAACTACATGTTTTTCCCGCTATTTTCACAGAATCTTCACCTATTTTAGTTGAATGTTCACCTACACTGACATGCCATGGCTTCATACGCACTGTTTACAGTACACTGCAGATAATCAACCTTTTAGCCATACATCTGATTAATTTATATACCTTGATCTGACTAGCCCACAACATATCTCCAGATACAGTTTACATGACGAATTAGGTTTATATTCTGCTGGGTCTATTGAATAATTAAGCAAACAACCATTTTAGACGCAACTGTAGTGCATATGGCACACTTGCATTTCACATCAAAACACTTGGAATGAATTAAGTTGTAGCAGCGGTGGTGAATATTTGATTGATGTTTATGTTTGATGAATTTAATTTAATTGGCATTGCGCCAATACCATTGCGTGATAGAGTGAAATCGCAGGACTTTTCCCCATCTTTTTTTTCTCCCTCTTCGGCAAATGATAGGCCTAATCTTGATCAGCGGTGGTTTACCTCATTGGTGCTTGTACAATATACTGAGATGATAAACGGATGGTAAACGCAAAGTTCATTGACCTGACTATGAAGCGCCTGAACTATTGAGAGACGATTACAACATAGAATATACATTTTGCCACATACTGTACGTTAATTTTTAATTTGTTGCTGTGTGCTCGGAGATAAGGAGAACAAGAATACTTAAGTAGGCCTAACGTGAAAGGTCGCGGCGAGATCCAAGAGTGTAATAACTCTTTCAATGGGTCGGACTCCCAGTCCCATCTCCTCTGTACGTAAAATATAACGTATATACAATATAAAGACATAAGATGGAGCCATCTTCTATTGTCTTTATGCAGCGGTGATCATGTTTCAGCAGGGTGTAGGCCTGTCACAATTATTATACATCATTATTTGAGATTATCGCAATTATTTTTGCATAATCCTCAATCCTCAACATTTCATAAAACAAGCTTACAATGCATCACGATGGCAGTATAATAGTAATAAAACTTTTTATAACGAAGCCTTCTGAAATTTCATTTAGATACATATCAAAGTTTCAATGTTAACCCATTTTGGCCTGACGTCGAAATTTAAAAAAATGTCTTCTAAATCCTGAGAGCTTTCTGAAATACCTATGTTTTTATATCAGTGGTTCTCAATATTTCATGTCAAGGTCAAGGACCCCAAAAATGATATGTAATTGGCCGCCGACCCCCATCTGAAAATATGTTGTTCCAGGGACACCCCAGAAGCAAAGATTTGAGTTAAAAACATTCGCTCTGAAAGAATATACGTATATTCATTATTCAAATCTGAAAGAATATATATTGAAAGAATTGCGCCACATTTTCACGATTTTTTAAAAATAGCAGACCAGCTCGTAGCGCGGCTGCTATTTTTGAAAAATCGTGAAAATGTGGCGCAATTCTTTCAATATATACTCTTTCAGAGCGAATGTTTTTAAACTCAAACCTACAAGCTCGTAGCGCGGCTATTTTTCAATAGCTAAAGTTTAACATTACGCTTAAAACACCAAAAGGGGTTCCCGCCCATAATGGGTTAAATGCCAAAAACAAATTCGTTAATCGCAATTATTTGTGAGACAATTCATTTCCAACTTAAATTTGTAATCTTGACACTCCTAGAAGGGTGCCACTGTTGCATGTATATAGCGTAACACTGTATAAACATATCATTGGTTCCTTTATATTAGGATGAACTAATTCATTCAGAGTAGTACATGCCAACTGCACCTTGAACCATGGTCACCTGGCTTATAAAATGTCATTACATTACAGTAAAGTACTGCTAATTATTATACTACTATTATAGAGTCCTGAGCCTGAGCATTCAAAAATAGATAAGTTTCCCAGAAGATTCCATTAGTCGAGCTTTGCAGTCTAATCTAATGATCTATGATCATTTGTTTTGTTAATTGCAAAAACGACTTTCTAAACCCTCCTTTAGTGAAAAAACTTGTAACACTGTGACAAGATGCAATATGGGGAATTCATGCCAATGATGCCATTGATTCAGATGGAGCAAAAGGTTACTGGGACACAAAGATTCTTCACTTTCCATTAACCTTCAACTCTCTGATTCCAAATGCATGTCTTTTTCGTATTACAAAAGGAACTACATTTCTTTTCTTTTTTACTGCTCTCGGTTGGTTTAGTGGGCGATGTGGAGGACCTGATTGCTTATGCAAAATTGTGGAATACATGACAAGACTTAAGCACCTGAGGGTGCTGGCTCTGCCAAACACAGCACAGGCTGATGATTCTTTGCTTCACTGGAGGTAGGGAGGGAGGGAAGGAGAGTGAGATGGAAACAAGAGGTAATAAATAGAGTGGAAGTGAATTGAAGTTTACCTTGGGGGTGGGGGGGGGGCCTGATGGAACAACTGAGATAGATTGGTTGCGATGCGAACTTTGGATTGTTGTCATGGTGACATCTGTGTCGGGGGAAGGGGGGGGGGGGGGTGCCGCGACGGACGTCTCCGTGGGGGTATTGGAGAAGATCTGTTCAGTAATGAGTCGTAGCGAACAACGGAGCCTCATCGGAGAGCAGGGAAATGGATTGCGAGGGAATCTCTGGAACCAGTTCAATATTGCGTTGAAAGCTAAACAGATGGCTTGTTGTAGCGGAAGACGCCACTGAGGTCTATCTGACGATGATGCGCACGATCGTGTCCTCCGTGTCCAGAGGAGCATGCCAACAAATTCGCTGGTGGTTGTGCAAATATGGTTTTTTCACCATGAGTTCAAGGTTCAAGGTTGTACTTTTATGTAACTGTACACAAGATGTAACAATCGAGTAAAACTTATTTTTGTTTGGGTTCCTTCAGACAATAGATAACATGACATCAAAAATCACACACAGCAAGCACAGCAAACAAAAGGATAGTGCAAGAAAGAGCAAAAAAGAGAACATAACATATGTGCATGTTTTCCCTGTAGTAGCAAAGTTATGTAAAGCTTACGTTCCATACAGCATAAGTTTGTTTAGAAAGGTGCAGTTCGAGGCTATGTTCCATACAGTATATACAACAATTTCATTTAGAAAGGTGCAATTCGAGCATAATGTTGCCAGAAGAGGGTGTTTATGTGCGTGTGTGAGGTGTGAGCCATCCTGTTCTCTATCATCTTCGGATTTTCCCTTCATATCCGCTTTGCTTTCTTTAGTGTCATCTCATCAGTATTTCTACAGCCTCATATTAATATCCATGGATTATATCTCAATGATTCATAACTACACAGTCTACACTGATGTTCATTTGACCCTTTTAGCCTTAATGTCTGACTGTACCACGTCCACGTGTTGTTTACATTTCTGACAAAGTATTCAATCAATCAATCAATGAGAAGACAGCCCAATGTGCCTTTAGATTTTTGCTCATCCATATTACTTGCTTCCCCACTCTCTCTCTCTCTCTCTCTCTTCTACTCCTTTGTCCTTCTACTGCATTGTCCTGCTTTCAGATGTCTACAGATGAGTTGGAGGCCTACGTGAACAGCCAGTTTGACGAGCTCCGCAGACTGGCCCGTCTGGAGGAGAAGAGGACCCTCCACCTGGTGGACCTCAAGGAGGCCTTCCTGACGGCCCACGCCGCGGAGAAGATCGCAGAGATCAACGTCCACACAGAGCGGCTGGAAGAGGAGATGGCCTCCATCACGCATCAGCTGGACCTGCTGGACCAGGTGGAGAATAACGAGGCGGCGCTGCTGGCCGGCCCTGCCAGGGCGGTCCTGGAGGCCAGGCCAGCCCCCCGACCACCGGTGAGAACCCCCGCACCACATACTGCTGTCTAGAACAGTGGTTCCCAAACGTATTCATGTCAAGGACCCCCAAATGGACCCGTTGGGGTCCATTTGTACCCTCTGAGTTACAGTCCCATAAGGGTCCATCCATTTGGTTCCAAACTTTCATTTAGCTCCCCGGACCCTACTTTGGGAACCACTGGTCTAGAAACTCGAAATTGGTGATCGTGCATAGTTCCTATTGTATCGTTATTTCCATAAAAAATGGAAGAAGATGGGGTGGGGGCAAGACTAGTGCGAAAGGTGATCAAACAAGAAATAAAAAACATCTACACATTTACACATATATGTAGTGTAAGATGAGCTATAAAGGCACGTGAGGCATAGCGGCAGATGTATGCTGTGCATGATAATATACTTGATAGTTAATGTGCTAGAAAATAACTATACTGGGGGTGAGGTTTTTCACTTTTCCATGGACTTCAGAACGGATGGTTGGATTTGTATTAAAATTGGTGCTGACGCTCAGTCGGCTGCCCCCGAAGGGATTTGCTTTTTGGGTCGAAAAGGTTACGGTAAAAACGGTATACGTGTGGGTGGATTTACATGGTTATTAAGCTGCCACATTTTGGGGTCGAGAAATATGTTGGTGTGGGCAGGATTTGCAGCCCTAGGTGCAGTTTTGTTCCATTTTTCATCACAGACAGAATATTGAAACAAGTGCCACTATCCACAAACCCATTCCAAATGTAAGCAAAGAGTCGCTTGAATGATTGGGATAATACATTATGGGAAAGTTTGAGAAATGTTACTTTCCTTTCATGGTGTCAGCTGTGAAATGTGATCATTTGATACAGGTATTAAGAACCACCAGAGTTGGCTGAAGGGGCTTAAGTGTAACTATGTTTGTCCTCTGGCTGGGAGCCAGTTACTCCTCCATTCCAGCTGGGTACACTGTGCCTGGGCCAAGGTTGTGTTTCCAAACATGCATTCACTCATTCACTACAGCACACGTGTACATATAGTATGTACGTTCATGCACACGTACATTCTTAGGATGGTGGTGGCCCACTTTCACCTGTAACCAGACTCTGCAACACTTCACTCTGTCCCTCTCCCCTCATTTGAACATACAGGAGGAGACTCTTATTGCTTATAGTCCGCAAATTAAAAGAGCCCACTGGCCCATTTGTCACCTGCTAGACTAGTAACCACAGGCAGTCGGGCAAACAGGCTGGAATGTGTTTTCCCTGGTGAACCCATGCAGGGGCAGAGGGACTGCACACTGCAGTAATGTGCAGATTGCTTTTCCAGCTGAGAAATGGATCCATGGTGGGCCAAGTTCATTATGACCCTAATTGAATGCTGATGGTTATTCTGTTCTCTTGTTAGTTATTGCTGGAGTGGGCACTTAGAGATGTATGGTGGTTGGACAGGCACAGGGGGAAAACGGTGTGGGAGCGATGGGTATAAGGACATGCAGGGAATTACTGTCATACTGTCAGTGGTGCGTATGTGTGTAAGAGAATTAGCCTAGTCTTTCTTGCAAATATGATCCTCAGCCTGTTTATGTAACGGGACAGAAAGGGTTAGATCTACTAGCTATCACCACTAGCAAGAGGCTTCCAAAATAGTGCTGTTTCTACATTTTTAAGCATGTCCTTCATATATGGGGTTCATGCATTCTCCTGATTATTCATTCATGTTTGCATTATTCTTGGCAACTCGGTCCACAAATAATATATACAAAAACCGAATATTCGTCCCATGGGCGGAGCTTGAAGGGGTTCAGGGGGTGCACTGCACCCCTGGCAAAAAGGGAAAAAAATGTTTGTTTTTTTTGTTTTTTAAACTTAACTTCTGGCTTCTGACTGTAGTTTGTAATCATCTCTCTTATCATGATATGATGACTCGCTGTATGGCTGTAGTGCATGTGTGTGTGAGCTGCTGTACTAGCTAAATAACTCATTTTTAGGGGTTAGGGCATTGTAAAAACGCTAAAATAATAAAATAAAGGTAAAAAAAATTGCGGGTGTCGTTGGCCAAGCAGTCGCACCCCCAGGCGTCAAGTTCAAGCTCCGCCTATGATTCGTCCGCAGAAAATATTTGTCAGAAAATGGCTAAAAATGCATTTTCGGCCTAATCGGTTTTGGCCCGAATAGGCAGAAATTATATCACTGAATAGTGTATGCAATTAATGCATTCAAAAGAGCTGAATACATGTTTTATGGACCCATAATAGTGATTATTATTTAAGTAAACTTTTGCCATAACCATTTCTTTTGCCATAAATCAGGTAGCTTTAAGGTACGGCCATGACAACAATGGTAGGAAAAATATATATATAATATTAATCATATTCGGATATTCGGTATTTGGTTTGCGGCCAACTGTTTCCTATATTCGGTATTCGGTTTCGGCCAAGAATTTCCCTTTCGGTGCATCCTTAAAATACCATGTTATATTTGTTGTCCAGGACCTTTTTTTCTTTTTTTTTTTACTAAGAATTGTTAATCCATTTTGACCTGAAATCAGATTCTAAAAATGTCTTCTACATCCTGACAGTTTTCTGAAAAAGCTATGTTTCTATGTCAGTGGTTCAGACCTAAAAGCTCGTGCTATGAGCTTGTAGATCAGCTATTTTTCAATAGCTAAAGCATAGCATAAAGTGACTGTGGGTGGTATGATTTATGTATATGCCCTGGACCTAATGCAGCAAGAATTCACAGCACACGTCCCAAACTCTTCTCCCGTCTGGCTCCAAAACTGTGGAATGCACTTCCCATTGCAGTCAGAACTGCAGCATCACTCCCAATCTTCCGCCGTAGCCTGAAAACCCACCTTTTCAGACTCCATCATGGCCCATAGCACTTACCCTAACCCCTTAGATAGCATTTCTGTTGGCTTAGATAGCATTTGACACAGACTTATAGCATGTTATGTAGACAGCACTATAATTGTATTGTATATAGTCATAGCACGCCATAGTACATATGTATAGCATAGTAGTGAATATGTATAGTTTATTATGTATAGTGTATGTATAGTTTCATCATATAGATATTCCACTGTTACCTTCTTAGCTTACGCATGTTTCATGATAAATGCTTTTATGTGATGTATTCCCATGCTTTTGTTCTTGCTTAAATGTAAGTCGCTCTGGATTAAGAGCGTCTGCTAAATGCCTAAATTGTAAATTGTAAATTGTAAATTGTAAAATGGATGAGGAGAGAAAACATCCGGGTGTTATGTGGTCCACTGCAATGGTAAATCAATTCTACAACTGTTACATCAGCCAGCAGCTAAAGTAAACCGTGGGATTTTGAGTGTTTCAAATGGAGTCAAAACATTACCCAATATGACATCAGAAAACTCAAAAGTTGAACTTAACGAAACAAAATCTATTTTCTTTGGTCTGAAACATAGTTTATTTTTATTTATCTTTTGTTTGCTGCTTGTTCCTCTTTTCTCTTGTATTTACTCGCCTTGTCCTCCCACTGCCTATAATCTAATCTCACAGTCCCTTTCTGTTCTAGCCTGCAGCATGTTCTGATGTAGTACCTTGATTCTAGCTGGCATTGTAGAAATGAAAACGATACCAGCTTCCATGTCAAGTCAGGAAAGGCAATGCTGCTTTGTATGCATATCAGCAACTTGCTACCCACAACCAAGTAAGAATAGAACCCTCTGGGGTGGACTAACATTCACAGGATGAACGTTTTTCTCACTGATAATTTTCTAGCCTTTAAACCCCTTCCCAAGCACAAGCCACATAATTGAGGTGATTCTGCTTGTAATTTAGTCGGGCAACTAAATTACCATTGGTTTAGCTTATAATCCTTTATTCATCTAACACACTCACACACTCATACGTGTACTAGGGCTGGGTGCAATAACCGCAATACCGCCATACCGCCGGTATGTAACGCATACCGCGGTATCGGGTTCATTACCGCGGTTATTTTTTATTTAATTTTTTATGATTTAATTTTTTAATGAAATGAAAAGTGTATCATAATAAACAGTGACGCTCAGTCAGTCTAATCATGCCAGCAACACAACACCAGAGGGAGTTCAAAAAACCATGTGCAACCCAGATTCGGCACAAACAAGGATTGATTGATTGATTTAAATATTTATTAACAGTTTGCAAAATTACACTACATTTCAAGCACAACTCACTACAAAGACTGTTAACTGCGAGTGGACACTTGTTTACAAGAGGGTCCACCTAAATTCATTTCACTCCTATGCCACAAAAATGTGGAACGCCCTACCAACTGTCATTAAGACATGTAAATCCCTTGACTCCACCCACCCCTTTCCCCCCTCACTGTATACGTTTTTCCCCCTTTTTACCTCCTTTATGATGATTTCCTGTTTTTGGCTTTATAGAAGTGCATAGTGTACAAAATGATGTGATGAATTGAAAATGGTGGACCCTCTTGTAAACAAGTGTAATGTTTTATGGCAGGGGTATTCAATTAGATTAGGCCTGGGGCCACAACTGTAGAATGATTGTGTGTGGGGGGGCCGCACAGTGTGCTAGCGAAGCGCGGAAATTTGTGGGTTCTCAAAATGCTTTTTGTGCTCAAACACGAAGATTTATGTATATTTCCGCACAGTAATGAGCAGGATAATATGTCTAAACAGGTATATGCTACCTTAGAATAGATGTAGGCCTAGACCTATTTGACAGTGCATAAACAGCATTGCTTTGTCATTAACGACCATCAGCTGGACGGACACAGCGGTATGGGGGCCGGCAATAACCGCGGTAATTAAAATCCCATACCGCCCCAGCCCTAACGTGTACTGTACACACATAAACACTAGAAACGTACAAATCACACCCATGTGAAGTGAGGGGCGCTCTTATCATCATACATCATCCAATAAAACAAAAATGAATATCAATACATTAACATGATTTATGAATTAATTAATATACAGTAGCTAACATGATCTTCATCTCTCAGTTCTAACGTTGGACAAAACAGTTAAAAGTTGCTTATATGGGAGGAGCAGAGGTACCCAGACAGCAGAGAGCTTAGTAATGTCTAATACAAATGCTGTTCTAAATCCTTTCAAACATACATTAGTTACGTCACCAATAATAGTGGTCCCTTATTGGCAGAGCTTGAAGGATAAGCGCCGGATTTACGTCATACAGTATGTGGCGTAAAGTCTCCATTCATTGTCAATAGCATTTAATGTTTGTGTTCAAACAGAATCTACACTATAGCTGTTTTATAGGAGGGGCTAGCACCCCCCCAAAAAGAAAATAACTTTTGGGCACCTTGTGAATGGCAGTAGTCTTGCCTCCAAATTGTTCTCTAATCTCCTCATCTGTCATTTAATCGATACAAAATGCTTGTGGGTAAACAGCTGCACCACTCCACAGTGTTTACCCTTCCAATTGTTGATGACCGTGATGATTAATAAACAGACCCTGTGCCGATCGGCAATGATCTTTCTGTCTAAACAGCACACTTGCAGCTTGTATGTGTTGTGGGTCGGGTGGGGGGGATGAATGGACACATGATCTTAGTACGTTTTGGAATGAAATAATTTAAAATATTTTAAAGAAATGACAAAATAAACCCCTTTAACACAATGAGTGCCGCCTGCTGGATGAAAGTGGTATGGCGCTTGGGTGCCAGTGATTTCAGGCTATTCCACTATGACTCGCGTCCGCTGTTGCCTTCCATCTCGGATGCTAAAGTATTAGCGTTAATGCTACCGAGCTAAAATAAGACCAATCCTTGCTCTAGAAAACACCAATGTTCCAATCGCGATCACCGGATAATCAGAAATGATCGAAACATCGAAGAATAGTTTAAAACCATGGACAGCGGCGTAGTTTCTGAGAAAAGAGCGTGCAAACTTGCAAAGGCTGCGTCTAAAACAGAAGCTAATGGCTTTGTTGAAACAAAAACAGTGCGGGCAGGGCTGTGAAAACGGTGCACAGCAACCGGGGCGGTTAAAAAAATGAAACGCAGCGAGGCAATATTATATCGCGAGGCGATATCAAACGCCTTAAGACGAGCCTGCTCGCCAAGAGCTCCCCGCGCATTGCGCAAAATTGATTAATCAGGGCGAGTATACCTGTCAACAGTAATAATAATTTAAACTAATACAAAATAAAAATATAAAGAAAATTAAGACCGAATTGCTCACAAGCTCAATGCCTTGTGAGCTAAGACATCATTGCTTGGTTGGCACATAATTAAAGCGGAATCATTTCAGTGCCACATATTGGGCATCGTTTTGATACTGGTCCTGAGTCCATTCCGAGAGCACCGTCATCGAGATACATGGCCTGTGGCTACTATGCTGACAGTGATTGTGAGATGGACTTTGTCATTACTCAGGTTGTCAGCACTGCAGCTCAGGATTGCTAGCATACGGAAATCTTGGTACCTGGAAGCTGTGTGTGTATGGGTGCGGGGAGGGGGGGGTCTAGGAACATCCTGCAATCTCTCTGCTGTTTTCCACTCTAGCCCCCCATTACTGCCCGGTACAGACAACTTAATGGATGTCTTCCCGTTTAATGCAAGCTATTTGGTGCTGACAGAATCGATGTACAGAAACTGTAATACTGATTTGCACTGACAGTGAGAATCTATCCTGTGGAATAAAGCTTGCTTAGTGTTAACCTCATTAACCTTCACCCTATTTTAGGCATGTTGTAGGTGCAGATTTTCAATAGCTTTAAAAAATAGCCGATCTACAAGCTCACAGCACGCCACGATGCAACATGTTGGGAGCTTGTAGATTGGGTATTTTATTTTAGGGCTTAAGTGATTCTAAAGGTAGCTCCAGAAAGCACAGACAGTCAACTGTCAGCTAGTTTGAAAGTGTCGGGAGCTTGACGATAGGAGACTCCCGACGACAAGCTCCCGTTGCTTGCCGTCGATATCGCCTTCCCGACGTGTCGGAACCCGTTGATGAAGAACCGAGCATGTTCGGTCGGCTGGCGACCCTTGTGAGCCGACGCTATCAATGTTGTAGTGATGAGGGGGTAAATTACTCCACTGTAGAGTGAATCTCTATTCTCTAGTCTGCTCGTTATGTTTCAGGGCTGACTACTGGTGTAGTGTGAACTACTGTAGATACCATATTCTCAATCTCAACTCTCAATTCCTATACCAATCAATCAACTTCAGATCAACTCCAAAGCAAAGCTAGCGAAAAGAAAATGCTATCTGTGTTTTGTTTTGGTGAGGCTGCAGAAGCTCCATGTTGCCAGATTTTGTGAGTGAAACAAGCGACCAGGTCTATGAAAACAAACCAGTTTCACCACTTGAACTGTTTTAAAAAAGAATGATGAAAGCAAGCCCAAATAAACAACTACACTTAAATAAGCCCAAACTAAAGCAATGCACAACTATGAATAGGGATGTGCTGATGAGACATTTTGGCCAATATCGATATTCAGCTCCTCTGAAGTGACATGTTAAGCGACGTCCATTTCTGCTGACAACACAACGCAGCTGAGGACTCGCAACGCAAAAACATGCTCATTAGTTATGTGTCACAGTTTAATTTGGCCCGCATATCACCCCGCCCACCCACCACCCCATCAACACTGACACTTGCGTGTGTGCATAATATAACATTGCCAGCTGTAGAGGCGGAGACATTAGCATCATGCTGCTCAGCCTAGAAAGTCTTCCTGGAAGGAAGTGTTTCCTCGCTCATAGCTCCTCAGAAATGCTCCTTGGACCAGCAATAAGAGACCTGGCGTGAACATCAAAATGATGGTTCAAGTGAGGATAGAGGAGCAAGGAAACTTGGGATGCAGCCTGTAGCATGGCATTCATTATTCAGCCTGGATTCACCGCAGTCAACGTGCTTGCAATTGTCAGACTACTCTGGCACATACTGCATGACGAGCTGCCAATCAGGTGCCATATTGAGTCGATACCAAGAGAGGATAATACAGCAGGGCAATTTGGCACATTTCATTTGGGGGACCCCGTCACCCCCCACCCACACACACACACACACGCACCCCAATTATCATCCCACAAATGCATGATAATTACTAATTGGGACATCATTATAAAGTCTAATGGACAGGCATTCCAATAGAGATCTGCCCTGACAAACCGCATTTTAACCCTCTTAGCAATATTATTAAAGGACCTATAACATAAAATTCAACTTTTTCAATTTCTTTTGTGTTTTTGGGGCTCCCATGTGTGTTTTCTATCCCCACAAATAACCAATTTTGAACAATCAGGCCTTCATGTCATATGGGTGTTTTAATGGAAATTGCTCTCAGAAACAGCTCATCTGATTTTGGCCTCATCGTGATGTCATCAATGTCACCCTACTTTGTATAATTCCTCCATTTCTTCAGTCTTCAGTTGCAAATTTGCATTTCCACTTTGTTTACAATGTCCACCATTGTTGATTTTCCAAGCTGGCAAGCCTGGCATGGAATGGAAACAAGCCTGGTTTTATCTAGCATGAGTATTATAATGACTCAAATATTAAATAATCTGCATATCAGCACCCTCTCCACCTCAGGACAGTGTGGTACTGCAGCTAAAACTGCTTTCAAAGTCCAGAAAGAATTGACAAGGCCTGGTTATATCAGAGTGGTGATTGAGGCTCAAACCATTAGAAATAACTTTGAGGGACATAGACAATATGATTATTAAATATTAAAAGCCGTTTTTAAATGCATGTTATTTGCGCTTTAATTGCAAAAATGGCACCTTGTTTCTTTTTCCAAGGCTGCGTGTTGAGGCTTATTACGATAAGGGAAATTAATTGTTAAGATATGGAACATTGCCAGCTGTGATCCTACTTGTTGAAAATTACTGTATCTTGTTTACAATTAATGCATAACACCTGTTCTAAGTTTATTTTTTATAATCCCCCCCCCCCCCCCCCCTCTCTCTCTCTCTGTCTCTCTTTTGTCTGTTTCAGCGCGACATTGAAGCCAGGCCAAGGTAAGACTGCCAATGTGATTCATGTTCACCCTTTTATAGAACCGGCTGAGCAGAGCCTAAGAACCCTTAAAACCTCCTCAGTCATGTGCTGCTGCCATGAGAGACATGCTTAGTATTCTACCTGCATTGTGGCAACACACGCACTGACATGTGCACGCACATCCCACCTCCCCTCTTCACTCCACGCACATGGCGCTACACGTTATACAGACCGAGGCTCGGCGCCAGCCGCACTGTACATCAATCCCCCCGCCCTGCCTCCACTCCCTCTACCCCTGAGCTGTATGCGAGGCACGTCGGTGCCCCTGCCAGACAATTAGTAGCACTCATCTGTGTATTCCCTCTGGAATTAGAAGGGGTGACAGTCTGCCTGATCCAATACGGTGGGCCAAACTGTGGCTTTCAGACGTGTGTGTGTGTGTGTGTGTGTGTGTGTGTGTGTGTGTGTGTGTGTGTGTGTGTGTGTGTGTGTGTGTGTGTGTGTGTGTGTGTGTGTGTGTGTGTGTGTGTGTGAAGGACTGTACATTGCCAGACATGACCGTCTGGTGGACCTGGTCTCAGACAAGATCAGAGGAGTACAGGACAGGACAACAAGAATGTATAAACACAGCACTGTAAAAATAGACTGGTTTGATCACAATGACACACATGTCAATTCACTACAAAATATTCCAAATACCCCAGATATTGTGTTCATCAATGAAATTAGAAAAACTGTCACTATATTTGAATTTGAAATAGGCTGCCCATTTGATTTGTATATGGACACTTGTTTTACATCCAAACTTATGAAATATCAGCTTCTGGTGGAACGTATTATGGCCTTGGGATATAACTGTCAACTTATTGTCCTTGTATTTGGAAGTCTGGGCCATGTCCATAAACTTGTGCTCAGGGGTCTGCAATTGGGTGGATTGCTAAAAACAAATGCAAAAAAGCTGGCTAAATACTGTTCTGTCTCAGCTACTATGGGCAGTCTGTCTGTCTGGAGAAGGCGTTGTTTCATTTATCCTTAGGTGGCTTAAAAAACCCAAAACAAACATCCTGTCTAGTAGTGTCAAGTAATAGTATGTCAACAATGCGCTATATATATATTTTTAGTTTTATCTTCTTTTTTGTGTGTTAAGCAGCATGTGCAGCAGCTATATCTGGTTGGACCATATAATGTATAACCTAATTCTGATCAGTGTTTGGGTCTATTGTATTACGCCTCTTGTGCAGATCCAAATAAAAGAAATCAAATGTGTGGCTGTGGTGTCATAGCAGGAGTCAAGTCTCCTCTGCAGGGTTAAGAGCGTATAATATTTACATTTGTAGCATCGCAGCCCACAGATAAATACATGCGTGATCAAAGAGTGAAAAGAAAACCCCAAAAACATATATATTATTATCAGTGTATTGTGTCACAATCTGATGATATATTGTGCCTGCATCTCAGACAGTGTGAAATGGATCCGCCCTATCTCATACACATTGATCGACCGACAACGCTAGACAAGTGATTCCCAAACACGGGGAACCATTTTTATGGGTCACGAGAAAATATAATAAAAATATCTTTCAGAAAAAAATGAATGAACACAGAGTACACCCCCCTGTGATACTGCCCCACTCACTGCTGTCTGTCTCTGGGCTTTGATCTCAAAGTATACCTCCTCTCCTCTGACTATATACACACACACACACACACACACACACACACACACACACACACACACACACACACACACACACACACACACACACACACACACACACACACACACACACACACACACACACACACACACACACACACACACACACACACACACACACACACACACACACAGACAGACAGACAGACAGACAGACAGACCTGTGCACATTCACAAACTCAGATGTCGATTCATTTTCTGACTGTCTGATCTTGGGGAAACACAAGCCTATTTGTCTCCAAATAGTAACACACTATTCCCCATGACACTGGCCTATTCTCCTCAAACAAGGACTGTTGGATTATATTGGTTCAGTTTAGTTTGTTACTTTCCTACTGTATGTATGATGTAAAACACTGTAGTGTGTTGTGCGTGCCCAGTGTCCACTCATAGTAAACTTGTGTTTTCAACAAATGTTCAACAATATGAATCCATATATCGAAGCACAGCAATGAGTTTGGCTGTCATTTTTACCGTCTTATTGTTAGTAGAGAATGCTATTATGAGTCTGTACTGTAGTGCCAAGTTAACGTGCAGCATGCAGCCAGCATTAGATGAGGTTCTTCAGCTCTGGAGCAGATGGCATGTCACTAGGCTTGGACCCCAGTATAGCATGGATTTAATAGTCTGACCTTTCTCAAGGTTAATGCCCCCCCCCCCCCCCCCCAAGTACATTTTGCTGAGTTTCCATGCACCTGCTTCAATAACACTTTTGAATTTTCTCAGTAAAACTAGAATCCAAATGCAAGAAATAATAGCAGTGTAGGCCAAAATAAGTATAGCCAAAAAAGTTGGCAAATCCATAAAGAGAAGATGCAATAAAGGGTGACGGAAACAGAGTAAATGATCATTTATTCACATTGTGGTGCAATACCATTTCAGGCTAGATTTATACTTATTGCACGCGGGTGTCGCACACAGAAAACGCTAGCTTTAAGCCTTTATTCCTCACCTATTTATTGTGATGCATATGTGATGGAGGGCACCAACATTCTTCCAAAAGCAAGCAACATTTTATGCATAGACTGCAAATGCAAACTCTTCATAAATGTTTGTGTTTGGCTGGCACACTTTTGATTACATAATATTGCTGTGTTGATGGAAATGGTTTTCAATCTCGATGTCTAGGTAAATGAAGCTTATACAGTATATATTCACATTTTCTTTTGCCAACCTTTTTGGAAATTCACTAAGAATTTGCGCAACTCTAACTTCTTGATGTGAGGATTTAAGACACAGAGTGCTAGAAGGGTTAACAGAGGTTGTGTGACTTGGCATGAAACAAGGAGCTGTGTTCTGGTCTGTTTCATGCGTGTGGGTAAATGCTATGTGTCATAGCAGTCGATAGTTGAGATTAACGGGTTGTGGAATAAAAGAAAGTGAGAGACCAATTCCAAATGAAATGGGTGGCTAGAAAGGAGGCTGAGAGGGTTGTTTTGTAGGGGGAGAGGGAGAGAAGAAAGAGCGTTATTTTGTAGGATCAGGCCAAGAATGGATGTTTGGGGTGACATGTAATGGGATCCAGACAGTAAATTGATTATGGATGAGAAACACTAATCCTCTCCGTCTGAGCCCCGTTTCACTGCCATAGAGTGAGGTCTGGCATCCTGCACCATCTTCTCATCCTCACTTCACTTCAGCTCATCAATAGGATCTTATATACCCCCCCCCCCTCCCTTGCCAAAATAAAACCCTTAACATAGGTACTCAGAGGCATGCCTGCCAACATTTATCTTTTCATAGTGTTTTTTTCCCGCTCTAATGCAAATGTCACAAATGTTCTTTTATTTTTTCTTCCTTGAACGCTCCCCACACACACACACAGATTCCCTGCAGCTCTTTTCCTCAGTTCCCAACCATGTGTGTGACAGGGAGGGGAATATACTCCAAGGACCCACATCAGAACCACACTTGCATCATCTGGCTCTAATCTGGCTATTTTGGCCTCTTCGTGAACTTGGTCGTGCTTCAGACTGTGGTACTTGCAACTGATTCCCTAACTTCCAAAGAAATTCACATTTCCATTTCTTTGAGTCCACATTTATAAAATACATTATCAAGGGCACAAATATTTTTCAGTTGCTTCTGATATCCCACACACTCGGAACATCATGTGTCTCAGTGCTTGAATCCAAACACGCCCTAAATGTACAGAATATAGGCAACACATGCACAGGTCACTTCAGTCGTGTCATATTACCAACACCTGGGAAAAGAAAAAATCATGGGTACAAAAAGCACCTTCTCCTCCAAATGTACTGGCTGCCTATAATGGAAGAGATTGAACACACGCGCGCACAAACACATAGTTTTATCAGCGGATGTGAATTTGCTTGTCTGTCTGGAAATGTACGCTCTCACTTCTATGACTCTGGTGTGTTTTGCCTGAGCATTTTGATATATTGACTATTGAGTGATATGGGACAGCCATTCCAAGCCCAGATTTTCAGCATTGTGATCAGATTTCAGTGAGATATTGCCAGGGCTAGAACTCCCTGTGTTTTATTTGGCTCCTCCTGACATTAGTCCTCCCCTTTTAACTATCCTCTTTGTGTCTTTTTCATATCCTGTCATGACCAGAGAGACTCAAAGAATAGCGAACTAGACAAGGTGGTGTTTTTCAGGGGGCCTTTTTAGGGGACCTATTTGTCTAGGTCTGTGTTTGTTTGGTCCTTTATTGCAGGCAATCTGTATAAAATAAATTTGGATTTGGTCTGGCACAAGAAAATCACAAAGTTGTTTTGAGCTGTCTGATGCCTGTCCTTTAGAAATATATTTTCAAAAGAACAGGCCATAGACTGTACTTGCATGTTTGTGGATGCTGTGTGTCCATCTTATGTAGGTATATTTCTAAGACTGTAGATTATTGCTTTAGAAGCTAATACCTCAGGGGGTGGCAGTAACTTGGGGACAGCTCGGGAATAAGAATGTTCTGGTTCGATCTCCGGTCTACCTGCCTTAGTGTCAGTGTCCTTGAGCAAGACACTGAACCCCTAATTTCTCCCAATGGGCAGGTTAGTGCCTTGCATCTGCCATCGGTGTGTGAATGTGTTTGTGAATGGGTGAATCTAATTCACATTGTAAAGCGCTTTGGACAAAAAGGGGAGGGCTGTTCTCTCCCTGATAGAATGCTTCTGACAGAAAGAAGCAATAACTTGAGCGTTGACGTGTGTTAGCTCACTGCTCCTTCGGTCTCTTTCGGTCAATACCACTCCTTGATCACTGGCTCTGAAAGCAAATAAACTATCTGAATCAACAAGAGTGAAAGTATGGTGATGTCTGCTTAGCGAGAGTGATGAAGGCCTCTTGAACATATAAATCATGCAGTGTAATCACACTAATATGATAAGACCTGCTGGGGGAGTGTGGCACTTCTAATTACGATACCGGTTCCTCTATGCATTTCTCCAATCACTCATGTCTCTAATGCTGCATTTCAGCCGTCCTTGTCCTTAGCCTCCCTCACTTTATCATACATGGACCTGAACACATGGACCTGAACACACACACACACACACACACACACACACACACACAAACACACACACACACACACACGCACACACATACTCTAACACGCAGACGCTCAGACACTCACACTTGCACATTCTCTTATTATTTCACAATATATTATATATCCTCTCCAATTTCTTTCCCATCAATTTGGGATCTGAACGTGCCCGCACAGCACCGTGACCAGCTCTACTTTACCATGCATGGAACTTGAGGCAATCCGGCATTACATTTGCATTACATTAGCCATAAGTGATGAGAGCTATGCACTGGGAGATGCTCAGATGTGGAACTATCACACACACACACACACACACACACACACACACATGCACAGAAGACACACACGGCATGCAAGGTTCAAGATTCGATCTACTTCCCGATCGTGAAGAGAACATGTGCACTCTGGCACCCACCTAGCCACTAGGTGGCTTGGCACACACACACACACACACACACACACACACACACACACACACACACACGTATGTGTGTGTGTGTGTGTGTGTGTGTGGGGTATGAGTTGCTTGCCCTTCATGAGGTCCAAACAGATGGGCTGGGGGGGTGGGGGTGGGGGGGTAGGGGGACATGCCTAGAGGACACAGCCTGGAGATGAAGGGATGAGGGGAGGGAGAGAGAGCTGGGTTTCCTCTAATGAAATATTTACATTCCCCAGTGGAAAGAGTGACTACGGGGCCTCATGCTTCCCCTCCATCCCACCTCTGTGCAGTCGCTTTCGGCACGTGCTTGTCTGCGCGTGTCCGACTCAACATGCCCTTATTTAATCATTTAAGAGGTTACAGCTGTGTGTGTGTGTGTGTGTGTGTGTGTGTGTGTGTGTGTGTGTGTGTGTGTGTGTGTGTGTGTGTGTGTGTGTGTGTGTGTGTGTGTGTGTGTGTGTGTGTGTGTGTGTGTGTGTGTGTGTGTGTGTGTGTGTGTGTGTGTGTGTGTGTGTGTGTGTGTGTGTGGCGCGCGCACACGCTTTCTGTGACCATGGCTAACCTTCTCTTTCATCCACTATCCACCTCACAGACTCTCTTGTCTTTGATGTGTTCCACTACAGAGGGCTGGTCTCGTCTTCCTAGAGACCCTCTAGTCCAGTGGTTTTCAACCCTATTCATATCAAGGCCCATTATTTCTCGGCATTTGAGCCACGAACCATTTGATGACATTTCTCAGACCCAAAACTTCGAATATTTTGCTTGGATAAGATATTGTCCACAGTTCCACGCTGTATTGATGTTGGTACCATAGGAGAGATAACAGGCAAATGTTGATCAAAATAACGGTAATTATTATTTGACATTCTGTAATTGTGTAGACTTCTTGTAAATTAAGTAATGCAGTTATTTAACAATAATGTAACTCTTGAGAGTGTAAAATGAAACCAAATCGACCCGTTCATTTTACACTCAAGAGTTAGATCTATAAGGGTCCATTTGGTTACAAACTCCATAATTTAGCTGGGGACCACCTGGAAACCCCTCAAGGACCACTGGTGGTCCACAGACCACTGGTTGAAAACCACTGCTCTAGTTAGATAAGAGTCCTGTAGTCGGTTATTTTTGCTGTAGTTATACAATTATTATTCCACAATTCACATGACCTCGAGTTAATCACTTCCTACTCTCTGTCTCTGTTTGGGGTATGCCATTCTAGGTGAAATTAGAAACATAGAAAGGAAGAAATTGCAGATCTATAAGCTCACAATAAGTCACTACGCGATGCGTTGTAACTTAAGCTGGTATTTTCACTATCATAGTAGTGGTTAAGAAGTTATTTTGCTTACAGATTGATGTTATACACAATACACACATCTAATGATTATTTTCCTATTTGAACAACTCAAAAGTGTTCACAGTGGATAAACATGCATTTTTACAGTGTTCATTTAGATTGTTTAGAGTCAACTA
The DNA here is from genome assembly GCF_964188405.1 of Protomyctophum parallelum. Lineage (NCBI taxonomy): Eukaryota > Metazoa > Chordata > Actinopteri > Myctophiformes > Myctophidae > Protomyctophum > Protomyctophum parallelum. The sequence continues at coordinate 24,336,056 of NC_139700.1, read as the reverse complement.
ATCAATATTGTGTTCCGGCTTTGACCAATGGAATGTTGATCCAAGTTATTATTTATCTTCATCACAATGACATCTCACTTTTCAACGTTTTAAAGTTTGTTTTACATACAAATACATTAGTTATTACATTATCATTAAAATCCTAGTGTTTTTCCTAATTATTTGTGGGGCCACTTGTAATATCCTCATGGCCCAGCAGTAGGCCCACAGGTTGAGAATAAACGGTTTATATGATTTATGTTGTAATGTAGACTATAAAATTATAAATACTGATCATCACACTTATGTTTATTGTTTACCCAACCCAACGTTATTATTATAATACAAAACAAACACAAGCGTTCACATTTTTGTTAATTTGTATATAGCCAATTAGAAACATTTACTAGCCTATGTATTTTAAGTCAATATTGGGATACTAAAGTTGTTCAACCAATTGATTATTCTCAAAAAAATCACACCTGTGTGAACCGAGTGGTGCAACTCCCCTCTCTCTCTCTCTCTCTCTCTCTCTCTCTCTCTCTCTCTCATTAGCAGGCAACAGCTGCAGCACTGTCTCTCTCTCTCTGTTTCTGCATGGCACAACAGCGCCCCTACTGGTACTCATACTGGTGCTCATACATAGGTGAACACATACATAGGTGAACACATACATAGGTGAACACATACATAGGTGAACACATACATAGGTGAACACATACATAGGTGAACACATAGGTGTACACGGACATTGCTGGTTGTAGGAGTGGTTGCACCAATCAATAATTTTATCCCTACTACAGTATCTGTATACAGTGTGCAGTGCACATATCTGTGTGTGTCAAGCAGTTAAGAGGTATGGACTGATTTGTGTCAGTTTTGTGCGTGTGTGTGATACTGTATGCGAGAATGTGTGCACTGTGTATACACTGAAGGAGATAAGACGAGGTGTGTGTGTGTGTGTGTGTGTGTGTGTGTGTGTGTGTGTGTGTGTGTGTGTGTGTGTGTGTGTGTGTGTGTGTGTGTGTGTGTGTGTGTGTGTGTGTGTGTGTGTGTGTGTGTGTGTGTGTGTGTGTTTTTGATCTAACGTTTATCCTCTCTGATGACTAAAGTCAGTTATTTTGCCCCACCGGTGACCCACCTGAATACAAATAAGGTACTTTACCTACAAAAATATCACTGATAGCCATCGTTTGGCTTGCATAAGCAGCATCCATTTATTTCTCTTGTGTATTTGGGAGCTACTAAAGTCTGAATCATAACGTATACTGCCTGTCAAAATAAGAAACTCATGTCAAGGCTTTAGTGTAGTAATTTATTAGTCTATTCTCTGTCATACTAGATATGGCTCCCATGAGAATTTGATTCACCTGGACTCCGACAACGTTCAGAAACATCGCTGGAGTCCAAGGGCCACTTCCACCAAAACAAATCTGTCACTGTCCAGTCAGTGACTCCCTGAGCATTTGAGGGCCCTTGTCACTTTTTGTACAGACCTAGGACCAGCAATATAACAGTGTTTCTACTACAGTAGTAATTGATCCGCCTTTGTAGATGGATATGAGCGTGGATCCCTTCCTGCCACTGAGTGGTGTTGTAAAAGAGGAGTCTCTGTGATGTATCCGTGACTATTACACTGTGGCAGAATCAGGTTAAAGCTGTGTTTTTGTTGATGCTCCTAATCCATGTGGTAGCCTTTTAAATAATGGATTGTTAATGTGCAAAGTGCAGTTTTCACTCTATCTCCCCACCACACACAATTTGTATTTGTATCTATACTAGTGAGGACACCCCACTTTTCTTTTTTTTCAACAATGTATTTATTGTCTCCACCAGGCCGAAGGCATGGGGGGAGAGTATGTTTTGCACTCCGTCCGTCCGTCCGTGTGTGTGTGTGTCCGTGAGCAGCTAATCTCGGCCACCGTTAATCCGGTCAATGCCAAATTTTGCACACACACTCCCTGGATGCCAACGTTGAACCTCTGCCCCAAACTTTCCAGAACGGCCTGTTATAGCGCCACCAGGAGGCCGCTTTGTGCAAAACAAGTTTTTGCACAGTACACCTACAGATTTTGTCCAAACATCACGCAAATTGGTACACAGTCTCTCTAGAGCCATTCAACGAAACCGGTCTTTCAGATTTCTCAGACTCCATCCTGATTGCTTAAGATTGGCTTCCAAAGTTCACAGGAGTGCTCAGTTTCAAACAAAATGCTGCAAATCATGAACACATCGCGTGAAATTGTGCACCCACATTCCCACTAGGCCGAGGACGAAATGCCACATGAACAATTTCAACTCAGCCTCAAGGTGGCGCTATAACTGGCCGAAAAGTGTTTTTACCTCTAACTGCACGGATCTGTGGATAACTTTGTATGCCAACTCCCTAGTTTACTTTTGTTGCCCTTTTATCCAACCACCAGATGAAGGCAAGCTGCAATGTCCTACATTCCTATCCTGGTGGAGACCTGTGCCCAGAAGGGCACTTTTTCTAGTTTATTATGTATTTTTTCCACACAAATGACAATACAATACAGATACAAATATTCAAAAACAACAATGTGACACTGGCGCACAAATACTGTAAGTATTATGTGACTGGTCCTGGAGCTGACAAAAAGGGACTAATTTCGGACTAAAAACTACCTTGCATGGTTTTTAGACTAAAAACTACAGAGTAGTTATTCTGTTTTGTACAGATTATTAAAGTACAGAATGTAAGCTTTCATATGATTAATCATTCAATGAAATTGGAAAATATTTGACAGAGTTGGTTGCACCAAAATACCCAAAGCTGAGAAAAGCCCCTGTGAATATACAGAACATTTCAACACCATGACCTGGCCAGAAGTGGGTGTGACAATGGGAGGGACAATAGGTACTTAACTCCACCCATAATGACTGTCTAATCACCATAACCACCATGTTTTAGCTGTCAACACTAGAAACAGTAGATCAGACAGACCTGCTTTTATTTGCAAAATATACAGTATAGTAGAACAGTAACATTTTATGTAACCTTATGTGGCAGCTAACAAGGAAAGGGAAGAATAACCTAGAACTCTGACATGTTTAAGCCAGTAGAACAAACAATGCAATGTGTAAGGTGCAAGTTGTGTACAATCATTCAATTTAACTCATGTATTGCTACTAGCTGTTGCTACCAGCTCCAGGGTCCAGCGCATACATTCACTTTAAATAGACAGTGTTTGCCCGCCCCTCCCCACCACACACACTCGCTACAGACAGCACCGCAGCATTGGAAGGAACACACACAAGCTCCTTACCTCTCGTCAGAAGCTTTAACATGGCGCCAGCATCGCGGTAAAAAGGCACAAATTAAATCCGAAATGTGGATGGCAGTTGGAACGGTGGGGCATTGTTATGGGAACCGGACCAATGTTAAAGGCTTCCGTAGGCCTCAACCATTATATAGACGGAGTCCATGTTGGGGTACATATATATACGGACTTGGGATATGACACCACCTAGCGTAGACGTACATATATATACGGACTTGGGATATGACACCACCTAGCGTAGACGTACATATATATACGGACTTGGGATATGACACCACCTAGCGTAGACGTACATATATATACAGACTTGGGATATGACACCACCTAGCGTAGACGTACATATATATACAGACTTGGGATATGACACCACCTAGCGTAGACGTACATATATATACGGACTTGGGAAAGAAATAATGAAGTTACACTACCTGGTTGTAAGCTACAGTACACCATTTCTATGCAGATCTACTTTCAGCAATCAAAGTCAGACAATGAACCCAGTTAAGTATTTTTTATTGAAGTGACAAAATCGCTGAATCAGGAATAATGACACTCAAAGCTTAATTTTAGGGGGGGGGGGGATAACCTATACAATATTGCACTTTCCCTGAGACAGACCCCCATTTAATGGCATTTTAACTCAGAGTGTACAAATGGAACCAAAAGGACCCGTCAGGGTCCATTTGGTTTCATTTGTACCAAACGTAAAAGCTCAGCTCAAACGGATCATTTGTTTTTTACACAATCATCAGAGTTTAGCAGATGCCTGTCTTGGCTGAATGGAATATTAACGAGCTTATCCACGTGTGGGGATACGCACGAGTGTTAGCAGTAACAGTAGCCTACTGTTGTCGGGATCCATGATATAAAGTAGAATAAAACGCTAGTGGTTTCATTTAAATCAGCGCAAGGCTTGCCTTGCGCGGTCTTGCGCTGCTGATCCTAAACCAGCATAATCATCACACAAGTAACTCAGCCGTTCATGTCACTGCAACACTAAACTGATCCTAGGTCAGCAGGACTGTTCCTGCTTTCCTTGTCCTCGTTGTCAGACCCAGAACACACAGTGCTCTCCCACCGACAGCATGTGTCCATTTATCTCCAGCCGTGTAGCTATAAAATCCCAAATGCTCCTCCATTCAAATCGTGAAATAAGCGAGATGTTGAGTTACTATAGCCATGTTGAAGAATTCTGTGTTTACAAACACACAAGCACGATACTGGGCGGTGCTCAGATCGTGAAACTAAAGGACCAATCCAAACTGTATGCAAATATCGGAGCCTGCATCTCTCCGCCCCCAAAACACAGGTACTGATATAAACAAGCCTTTTTGTCATATAAATGTAACCATTTAATAACTTTAAATCAACTATCTATTGGAATGAAAACCTTCAACATTCAAACTGTGTTAATATGAAAAAATAAATACATCGCAAAAAAACGATTTAAACAAATTTATTTTCCTATTTTCTGGCCTACATTCTAGCCGAGTTGAGGACCATTTTGTCAGCCTGAGTCACATATCTCTCAGGCACAATTCCTTCCCTAAACCCCAAACCTAATATCTAAATGCCTAATAACTAAGCGCAACCACAATCATTTCCTGATCACTCTTGCCTCTCTTTTTTAACCATAAAAACAACTATTTCTGTTGTGAGGCTATCACTATGTCTATTTCTCAGATTCTACTTTTACTTATAGGGACATTTGGCCCTCACAAGTATAGTAATACAAGTCTACACACCTGTACACACACACACACACACACACACACACACACACACACACACACACACACACAAGCTCCTATTGTGTGTGTGTGTATGTGCAATGAGCACATATGGATCTATTTGTGAGCATGTGTTAATGTGTCGAAAGTGCTTTTTTTTATACCAGGAGAGATCCTTGTCAGCGTAAGCACTTTATTCGCAGAGAAAAGAGAGATGATTGTCAGTTTTGTTCTGCTGACACTGAAAACTTCGTATGAGACAGGATTTAACTCTTTAACAAGGCACGGCACAGGACTAGACTTTAAATATTCATGTTCATTGAACTCCCCCTTTAAGTATTAAAGAAGGTCAGATTTAACACAGAGTGAGGGGTAGGAAACCTTTATATTTGAGTCATTTCGCAGATGCTCTTATCTGCAGTGGCTTCACCGCAAGCACGACAGGAAGACGTTCATATACGTTTACGATCATAAAGGACTAATAAAGAAAGAATGGACAAAGACAACTCCCTGAAGGACACGCCGGTGATTCTGCACGTTCCCTTCCAGAAACTTCATCCATCATTGTCAAAATGTGAACAAGTAATAAAAGAGGAATAAACTATACTTTATAACTATCTAAAAAGACAAATATTGAACTGCACACTTAAACCCTATACTTCATTGAACGGAGTCCCCCAAGTGTCTACGAGGCCTGTTTTAAACCCTATACTTCATTGAACGGAGTCCCCCAAGTGTCTACGAGGCCTGTTTTAAACCCTATACTTCATTGAACGGAGTCCCCCAAGTGTCTACGAGGCCTGTTTTAAACCCTATACTTCATTGAACGGAGTCCCCCAAGTGTCTACGAGGCCTGTTTTAAACCCTATACTTCATTGAACGGAGTCCCCCAAGTGTCTACGAGGCCTGTTTTAAACCCTATACTTCATTGAACGGAGTCCCCCAAGTGTCTACGAGGCCTGTTTTAAACCCTATACTTCATTGAACGGAGTCCCCCAAGTGTCTACGAGGCCTGTTTTAAACCCTATACTTCATTGAACGGAGTCCCCCAAGTGTCTACGAGGCCTGTTTTAAACCCTATACTTCATTGAACGGAGTCCCCCAAGTGTCTACGAGGCCTGTTTTAAACCCTATACTTCATTGAACGGAGTCCCCCAAGTGTCTACGAGGCCTGTTTTAAACCCTATACTTCATTGAACGGAGTCCCCCAAGTGTCTACGAGGCCTGTTTTAAACCCTATACTTCATTGAACGGAGTCCCCCAAGTGTCTACGAGGCCTGTTTTCCCTGTACACTAAATATCTTTGTCTGAAATAGCCAATAGACAAGCTCACAATAGGTCATGTTGCGAGCTTGTATAACTCCTATTTTGGCCCAACAATAGGGAATCTAGGGTTCATGTGATTGATTTTGCATTGTCCCAGGGTGAGGTTGCAATGCAGCCTGTAGATGTCACTTCATGCTGGGAGAGCTGGCGTGACCGCTGGAGAGGACACAGAGAGGAGGGGGGGGGGTGCTACAGTAAGCTCCCTGGGCGGGTTAGTCATACAGCAGGGCACAGCATGAAATACGAAAGGGAGCGTGGCAAATAATATTTCAAAAGGCTCCGCTGCACAAGACAGCAACAATAGGTTACTCTCTGACTGCGAGCCTTACCATGGTTCCTGGTATAAACATTTTGTTATCTTCCCCTTGGGTTATATAGCATTATATCTGCTTCAGCCAGCACCCTTTCTGATAACCTTGTGCTACCTAATATCTTGCCATGTATTGAACATCCTATAGACTTTCATATGCACTTTATTTAGGTCACTTTCACAGATCGTATCGTGCGTCGTCGTGAGGCCCACTCGTCATCTCTGCAGCAGTCTTATTACTACTTTGTAATAATTTTCCTTTTTCTGCACCTGCTCATTAAAACAAGCCATCCAGATTAGTTTAGAAGTGCCATCTCATTGTCACAACACCCACTGTTTGTCTGTTCTTTCAGCAGACAGGATGTGAATAATAATAATAATAGTTACAGTAAATAAGTCCAAAATGTGTTAATTACAGTATTCTCCCCGGGAAGGGGTGGGTGGGGGGGGGGGGGGGGTTGTGCACGTGCACGCGTGCGGGGGGTATGGGGGGGATACAGAGGGATGGGGAAAACTGAACTTTGCACATTAAAACTCATTTACTGCCAAGAATATGTAACCAAATAGCCCCCAGCGCTACAATGTTATTTTGAAGGAGCTTTTATTTTGAAGTGTGCATGTGTGTGGGGGGGTGACAAGGCAGAACAGTGGTGAGATAGTGGAGTGTGACCTCACCAAAAATAGCCAGTCTACAAGCTCACAGGTGTTATGAGCTTGTATATCTGCTATTTTCAGTGCACAAAGTACAGTATGACTGAGGCTTTAGATAGTGTGTGAGCAAGACTGGTGGCTTTGGAGAACGCAAGACTGTTGCCTCCCGAATGCAGATGTTTGCCCATTTCCTTCGAGTGTTACTTACTTAGTTGCTGGTCTGTCAAATAGTTACGGTACATTGTCTACTTCAGTCCTCCATCATCCAGTGGCCTGTTCATGGCACCTGCTAGTCAAGCAACCGCAAGTTTCATCCCTAATTGAGTTGCTCAATTAAATTATACCTGATGCAAGAATGTTTGTTTGCACTCACTAGAACACTTGACAAGAACAGACACAGCATGGCACAGGAACATTAACTGTGAATTGTATTTGTACATCATTTACAAATGGTAAATTGCTTCGCTGGATTTATTTAATTTCATAACATAATGCACATTCTTTCCTTGTCTTGTCTCCCCATCCCAACTTTTTCTATGTAACTCTTTCTCTCTATGTATGTATGTATTCACCTCTCTGGTCTCCATATCTTTCCCCTCTCTCTCTCACTATGTATCTATCTACAGCCTCCATCTCTCTTTCTTTCCTCTCTCCTCTCTCCCCCATATCTCTGTCTGTCTCTCTCCACCTGTATCTATATTTCCCCCTATCTCCCTCCCGCTAGGTGGTCTAGTCACATAATACATTATGACTCTCTGGAGGTAAACTCAATGCCCCACAACATCATGGCATGCACTGCAAGTGAGTGGCGTGCACACACATGCACCCAAAATGCCACACTGACTGAATAAACACCCATTATTCATCTTTAAACCACACACAAAAGACACGTCATGCACGTGTATACTGTATAGTTCTATGCAAATAAGATGTTCCTCCACACAGACAGAAAGAAAGATGCTTGCATAGTAGCCCATCTCTCTGTACCTCGCCGCCTCTTTCTTTCTCCCCTTTAAGCACACGTATATAGGTATGCACTAACACATACACACACACTACAGCGAAGCTATCCTTGGGGTAACATTATATGTGTGATTCTTTCTCTGTAGAAGAGCATTATTAGTCACTACATAGTAAAAACCTGAGTGTTCATTGAACTCTGAGGGTGTACAAATGGAACGAGTTTAAATGAACACTCCGGATTTCACAGTGCAGATAAAGAAAAGGGTTATGAATCAGTGCCTTATCAGACCTTGGGCCCCTGGGTATGAACTGTCAACACTGATACAAGAGAACCAGAGCAACTAGGCACACGCACGTGCACATTTATGGATGCCACTGACAGCCCCGCCCACCCCATTCCACTATGAGATAGTGTTACCAACGCTAGAGGCAGTGACACATCACAGCACCGGGTTATTGGGTTAGATATCAGGACTCTATGACCCCCCCCCCCCCCCCCCCCCCCATTTCCTCCTTTCCATCCCCCCACTAATCTATTCCTCCAGTGAGTGGAGAAGGTTGTGTTGGTTGGTCGTGTTTAAATCAACAGCCCCCTGTGACAGGTGCTGTCGCCGCGGAGATGAATATGTTATTGCGGAGCCATGTGCCTTTCAGTTGAACATCTGTATTGGCTTTGTAGGGAGATAATGGGGAGGGGCAATTTAATCACCCCAGAGATTCTAACGGGAGATTTAGCATGTGCTCTACATGCTCAAGTCCTGCTCATATATATGCCAAGGCCATTTTTCAACTGTTTCTTCCTCCATTATTTTTTTTGATGGGAGAAGTGAATGCCTGAATAGCTGATGTCTTTGTTTTCTCGTGGGCACCGTGTTTACATGTCTGGGGCGTTCCTGAAGTTTGATCGATCGTGCGGTATGGATGTTTGTTGAGCTATAATTGTCGCTATGCCTTAATATTTAGACCAACAAGATATGACAGGGGTCGTTATTTTCCCCCTCTAGTCTACACCAAACCGCTTTAGCCAATAGCCAATCTACAAGCTCACAGCACACATTGAGAGCTTGTAAATGTGCTATTTTTAAGATTATGATCGTCTAATCACAATAATTTGATGTATGATTGTTGAAAATGATTCATACATTTTTAAACGCCATAATTCTGAAAGTATAATTTATTTATTTATTCTGACTATTGGTATCATGTCAGTCAGCCAAGTCTATAATGCCCTGTACAATTGTTGTTTACTAAGCCTAAAAGCCAAAAATATCCACTGCCAAAATGGTTGGATTGCCACACCACCAAGAGCTCTCTATACGAGTGCTTTCCTCACTTTAAGGCCCTCCTCTGTGCAGTTGACCCATGCTATGCGCCTGGCAGGTATTTTTATTTAAAGTTACTTACCTCTATTAGAGCATTGCTTCCTATTGCTAGGGGAGGATGTTCTCGGGAGATGTTATAGGTTAACTTATGACCTCAGTGTTCTTTGCAGTTAGCATGATGCCAACCTTGACACTCTCTAACTCTGGTTAAGAGCAGGTAAAAAATATATATATATTAGATTTTGTCCATATTGCCCAGCCCTAGTTGAAAGTTGACAGATTGCTCATCTGGTACAGTACAGTCTGGTATTATTACCCTCCCACCAAGGCCAAATAAAAGCTTGATATGTGATAGTTTTGTGACCTGTGTGCACGGAGGGATGTAGATTGTTTTGTGCTGAATGTCAAAACAGTGAAATTGGTTTCTGTCTTGACTTGTGATAGAATATTTTAGAGGGACATATCTAAAACCAGGAGTGGGCAGACCTTTATGACAGATGTTTTATAGATGCATTAGTACACATAAAAGTTTAATGGTCAGGTTGCACTGGGGAGCTGTCAGTGCCCTACAGTATGACTGTTTTTTTATAGGGTTGATGTACGGCACCTAAGCCTGAGTTAGGCTTAGTTGCGTGCACACCGTAAATAGAGAGCAATTTTCTGTATCCGACCAACACATTCTACCAATAAAGTCAAACGCTTAATTTATGCATGTGGCTCTGAAGCCTAAATACATTAGTCCTCTTGCCCGTGGCACGGGCAGCTGGTGTCTGGGATTCGCACCCAGCCTGACGGCGTGTTGCCAATCCCAATCCCGACGACCTTTGCTGCGTCTCTCCCCATTTCCTGTCACCCTACTGTCCTATCAATAAAGGCATAAAAGCCCAAAAATGTATCTTAACCGTATCACTGCCACCTGGTGGACGCAAGTGCCAACGCTTGACTGCCGACCCGGATCTACTTGGTTTTAGTGTGATGCACGTCCGGTTTGGGCGTCCATTTTAGATGCTAAATAATTAGCGTCAATGCTAGCGAGGTCAAAACCATGCTCCGTAGATTAAGTTATTCAGCTTTTTAGTCCGCCTGTATACAAGAAGTGAACGGCAGTGCGCACACGCAAAACTGGCCTAGGATCACTGAAGAAGGAAAGGCCAAGCAAAAAAAAAAGGAAAGAAATCAGCTTATATGACGGAACGTTCTGCCAGAAATGGTTTCCGGTTAGATTCTATATGGCGGAATGTTCGGAATGTTTTTTTTGTATTACCTTGTTTGTTTTCGCGAAAAGTGGAAATGTGCCTTTGTGGTGTCACCCTGGAAGAAATGTGGAAGACTGGGATGATGGGTGTATGAGACTTTTCTCAGGTGGAATGAGAGTTGTGACAGGCTGATGCCTACACTTTGTGGGCTGTCTGTCAGTGTCCTTCACACAGGCGGCTTGATGACATGACAGGGGGGGGGGGAGTATTCAGATGACAGAAGGCTTTGCCTAATAGCCAGGCTGTTCTCGAGTTCTGTCTCCATGTTGCAGGCGCGCTCACACACAGACACACTGTACACACTTTCTTTTTTTTTCCCTGGATCTCGTCTTCTTTGGCCATATGTGCCAGTGCCTCTTCTGTACCTTCATCCATGATGGAGAAGAGAGGATTGGAGACAGAAGAAGAGTCATTGCAGTATTTGTTAAAAAGGCTCGAAATTCCCGAGCGTGTCCCACAGCATTCCGGGACACCACCTGGGCGATTCTCTGAGGGACATGGCGCCAGGATTGTGACAGTTGGAGCCGATGGGGGTGGAAGGGCTGGCGGTGGGGCAGAGGGGACAAGCAGGCGCCAGCCTGCCAAGTGTGTGGGCACCGCTGTGACCAGTCAGTCTTCATAAAGGCTTGTGGGACAATGCCAGCGCAAAGCTCATGTGACCAGCTATGCAGGAAGGGTTTCCACCGACAGGCTGGGATTGATGGCTCCTACACAGAGGAACATGGGAAGACATGGAAGGAGGGACAGAGAGGAGGAAGAGGGGCAGCACACAGGATTGTGTGGACAGCGGAGGGCAGTGATATATGATGAGGGAAAGAGGCAGGACTGTAAAGTAGGGCTATTGCAACAGTAATCAAAGTACCGTAATACAAATAATCAATTTAAATCAAATAAATGGTAAAAAAAAAGAAAAATGCAAATCTACTACACGCCGCGAAAAAGCATTGTCACGTTTTCACAGCGATTTATTACAAAATAATTCAAAATCCTGCTTCTCAATTATTCACTTAATCTAAGAAGTAATCAACAGAATAGTTGTTAAGAATTATCGATAGCTGCAGCCCTACTGTAAAGAGAAGGAACTACAGAGAATATCCACTGTAAGCAACTGATGCATTTTGTGTTTTCATCGGCAGGCTTAAGATAGAAAGACGCATTCAAGTGAATCTGCCTAACTCTTGCACTTCTGGCCTTGAGTTCTAAACTTCAAGGAAGTGCTATGTACTACAGAAAGCAGCAGTAGTGGGTGAGGTCGTGAGGATGAATGGTGTGCCTTTTAAAGCTGGGATGTGTTTCAAGATAATATACTTGGAAAGGAAAAGTAAAGTGTCTCTGTGCTAGTTGAGTGTCACAGAGAAACCACAGAATGATTCCCGCTAGCAGCGAACACACTATGTCAAGTAGATAACTGCAGAGGAAAACCTATGATGTGCTCCATTTGTCCGACTGTAGGTCGCAGATTACTATGAAAACCTGCAAAACCTGTCAATCCATCTGTCCATTGATCCGTGTGTCCCGCCTCTATATATGGTTGTCAGTCCATCACGCCTCGTGACATGTTACGCCACCATATATGTTCGTCAGTCTGTCACGCCTGTGACACGCTCCATATATGGCCATCTCCATATATGAAGATCACAACACTGACCGCATCAAACCCTGGATAGCCATACGTTGAGAAGACTGGATCATCACCTAGATCTGCATATATGGAACTGACCTGTTCTGCCACCCTTAGATCTCCATATATGGAGCTGACCTGTTCTGACCTTTCATATGTTGATCTGACCTCATCCAACCCTATACACTCAAGACATGCTCCATATATAGCTAGTACAGAATTCATTCCATATGTTGATCTGACCCCCCGTGCCAGCGCTCACCCAGCAGTCTGCCAGGTGGATGCGTGCACGAGACCTCGCCCTTTAGGTCGCTTCTCACCCTCAGGGCGTCTTACTGGTATAGTATACTGTATACTGTATTTGGCACATGATGAACCAATTTCCCTCTGACTAATCTTAATTCATTTCATCAGTCTCTACTCGTATTCATTCTGGTTCTAGTCATTAAACTGTTGCTTTCATTATCACTTCTTTCCTCTCTTCCATGGGCTGTTCTAAAAGACATCCATTATTCTTTAAGTGCTGACTAATTGGAGTGTAACGACTGTCGGAAGCAGACCACATGGCTAGTAGCACTGTTCTTATCCGGGGGTGGGCTAAGTGCTCTGTCATTGTTTATTGTCAACTTGCAGCTCAGTCAAGAAAGCCTTTGAGGTGTTTACTTCCTTTTCATTTTGTCTTCCCTTAATGACATTTCATGTACATCCCCCGAAGCATGGAACGACTGGGGTTCTGTGTGTCACACTGTTAATTAATGAGCAGTTTTATTTCAGGGACCCCCCCCCCCATTAATTTCTAAATTGACCCTGTGGCAAAAGCAATTGTAAAATCACTAAATGAGCCAATGTGTGATTGACTGTTTTACAGTGGTTAATGCTCTTATCTCAATGGGTTTACATGAATTCCTCTAAATGATTAGTGAGCAAAGTGTACAAGAAATTAGCCCATGGTGGGACGACGGCACATTTTTTCACACCTAAATCCGCATGTGCGATTATTCTAATTGGGTGAACAGAAGTGTTGTGTTTTAATCCACACCACTGAATTTCAGTTTACACTCTGCATGCAAGTGGCGGAACCATCCTCCAGATAATTAATGCATAAATTGCATGCAGTGCATGTGACCTTTTTGAAGGAGTGGAACACATTTCATGATGTACATACTGTAATGGCATGCACATGCATGAGCCTGAATCGGGGGTCGCTTGAGGCTGTAAATCTGAGCGATGAAACGGATTTATCCTCACCCCTTCCATTTTGCTGTGATAAATATGATGCTGTGTACGCCAAAGGTCATGTTGAGAAATGTCTGGACCTTTTTCCTCTATCCTTGAAGCATTTACTCTTCTGTGTTGTTTACCATGTCCTCACTTCCCACATGAACTGATTCACACGCTTTCTGGGGCAGGTGACCCTTTGTGAAAGTTCCTGGTGATACTTAGAGTAGTGATTCTCAGCCTTTTCAGGCCATGACCCCTCATAATAATCATATTTTGAACTGTGGACCCCCCCAACATCATAATTTTTGAACTGTGGACCCCCCAACATAATATATTTTTAACTTCCCTTAGTTGGGATGTGAGGTGTTGAGGTATTAAAATACCTTAACTTGTCACTTCACTGTCATCTGGGGGGAACCCCAAAAACTCTCTCTCTCTCTCTCTCTCTCTCTCTCTCTCTCTCTCTCTCTCTCTCTCTCTCTCTCTCTCTACAATGCGGTGCCATAGTCACTAAACCTATTTTTCTAAATATTAACTCATAAGATGCTTTACATTTGCTCAAGCTCTGGAAGTCAATAACTACTACTACTGCCTGATCACCTTGGGCGCTAGGTCATGTGGAAGCCCAACAAACCACTCCATCTCCTTTGCCTGCATTCTCAGTCTGTCTCTCTCTGCCACACTTTATACATTTTGTTTTGGTATTTTGGACCACATGATGAAATGTACATTAATGTCTCAAAGATTTAAATCATGAACATCCGATTGTGTCACTACCGAAACAATTATGTCACTACCGAACCATAATGTTGTAATAATGATTGTAATGTTTCGGTAGTGACTGTTACGGTAGGGACAATTTGATCTAGTCTTTAGCTAACTCTACAATGCTAGGCAAAACATGGCTAGCAAAAACAGCTTTAAACTGATGTACATGGATAAAAAAATCACATTATAATTTAAGAAGAAATGATGTGTTCGGTAGTGACAATCCTTAAAACCACACACTGATTTTCAGACTTTGGAAGACATTAATTTCAGACTGAAGAAAACAAGCTACTCACCATTATGAACATGAAGTATATGTCACTTCTTGGTGAAGAGTGTGGGGATGTGGCTAAAACTGTCACTCAAACTAGGCTCAATCTATGGACTAAAACACTTTGTATTTCAGTAGTGACATGAAAACAGCTTTTTTATATAAAGCTTTTGAATTTAAAGAAAATTTACAAAATAAATCTACATATTTCAACTTCCCTTTAAGATAAATCAATACGATTTATTTAAAACCAACATTTAATAATACGACAAATCATTTAGATATTTTCATGAAATGAAATGTAGGAGTTAGAGGTTGGGACAGCCACCTCCCAATAGAAAGTAACATATAAAGTATATTTCTTTATGTAAAATTTTGTTCTATCTCAATAAATGCATTGTGATTAAATGGATCATAAGATGATATTTGTACACGTGTAACGTCTGACTACTTAATTGTTTAAAAAATATATATCTTTCCTTGTGGGACTGTAATTTGAACCAATTTGGTAGAATGTCTCATATATATATATATGTGTATATATATATATGTATATGAGCCATTCTACCGATTTATTTATTTTTTGGCAACTGAATGGTTGGAAAATGGAAATTAAGAGACATGGGGTCCCCAGCCTAAAACATTGAGAACCCCTGCTTTAGAAGACTGCTATCGTTCAAAGTGAAAGATTACTATTGTATAATGGAGCTCTTAGGCCTGTGTAGACACTGATTAGACCATAAGTGTGTGTATCACCCCCCCCACCCCCCCTCTCTCTCTCTAGCATTACAGTGGAACAAATTGGCAGCTTTGTTTCATTCCCTATTTGTAGTTTGGCATTTTGCTGATGAATATTTCTCAAAGGCAGAATTGCTCTAGAGATAAAACTGTTTGTTTTGTTTCTAAACTCTTAATCAGAGAAAACTTATTTTTTGTTTATTTAATTCTCTTTATTTTTTTGTGAAAGTTAACGACCAGGCCATTTCGGAAAATAAACCTAATATCAAAAGCAAACCGAAGGCGAGAGATACGGCGGCAACACATTGGCCTCGACCGCTGCAATGTTCCCCTGGCTCACTGAATGTTTTGCACACGTTGACCCTCCTAGGCCCTAGCCTAAAGGGTGATTTATGCTTAATTAAAAACAGGCGATATACAAGCACACAACACGTCGCAGGGACTCTTTCACTCTCACTACCCACCCACTCCTTTACTCCTTTCTATCCACCCATTTCATTCATTTCGTACTCTTTTTTTTATTCCACTTGCAATCCGCTGATCTCAACTGTCTAATCTAAACTCTGGCAATGGACTGCTTTGACATATACTGTAGCATTTACCTACATGCATGAAACGGAACACGGCAACACGTTTCATAGCAAGTCACACAACCTTTGTTAACTATTCTAGTGCTGTCTTCCATCGTCACATCAATAGGTTAGTTAGAGTCACACAAATTCTTAGTGAATCTCCAAAGGTTTGGCAAAAGAAAATGCCAATATACATTATAAGCTCTATAACTAGGAAGTCACGTTGAGATTGAAAACCTCTTTTCATTTTACAATTTAGGCATTTAGCAGACGCTCTTAATCCAGAGCGATTTACATTAGGCAAGAACAAAAATCATGGCAATACATCACATACATAAAAAGTAGTATTCAAGAAACATGCGTAACAGTGGAATCTATATAATGAAACTACATATAAACTATACTATACTTATATACTATAAAGTGCTATGACTACATACAATGCAATTCTAGTGCTGTCTACATCACATGCTATAAGTCTGTATTAAGTCTTAACCCAGAGCCAAAATATTATAATGGAATCAATGTGCATTTCCATCAACTACCGTTATGTGAATATATTATTCTGAATTAGGCGCAACAATATTATGTAATCAAAAGTGCCAGCCAAACACAAAATGTTATGGAGAGTTTGCATTCGCAGTCTATCCATCAAACGAGCAACCAAGTATAAATGGGACATAACTGCACTGTGCACAACAGTCTGAAAATGCATCAAAAGTTTTGCCTTGATGGGAAAAAATATAAAAGACATTGGTATTTGAAAGACAGAGTTTTGCTGTGTTAGCTGGAGAGTCACTTTCAAACTAATATCTGTCCCCACTTGAGTCCTATTTCTCTTTAGCAAATAAAAGAAAGCCCAAGGCGTTATTGAGCTTTGATGTTGTTATAATGCATGTAGACCTCTTAAAGTTTGCTAAATTCAGGGCTAGCAAACTGCTGTGGGGCTTAAACAAACTTCTGTAGAGTATACACTCGTTTGTATGCAGGACCATGTTCGAATTTGTATCCTGAAGCCCGAAGGTGTTCTCTAAGTGCCTCTCTTGTGCTTATGTTTTTCCTACAGCAGTTTTGGGCCATGTGTTGTCACTCACTCACTCACTCATGGACGTTTGTGCCCTCTAGCAACAGCAGCATTCTCAGTTACTCAGCAACCACCACAGCAGCCAAAATAGTCTGCTATTTAGTGCCACAAAAATAAATAGTTGACCACTGAATATGTATTAAAGTCAATGTTTTGTATACAGAAACTTTTGCATTTAAAGTATAAAACCATTAAAGTGAAAACCTTTCCATCTTATATTTGGGGATAACAAATTTAACAAATTGTAAGAATTTTATACACACTTACAACTCAAGGATAAATAGCAATGCCCCGGTAAATATGTGCACATGCACACACTACAGTGGGGGGACATGCAACAGGCCAACAGCACGCACACCAAAGCCCACCCCCGCTCGATCATGATTGGCGGAAGGCCCCTCTCTATCCTGATTGGATGAAGGCTGGGCCACCTAGCCAAGCCTGACCCCACGGGTTAACTGGGGACGGGGAGGAACTCCTTATATGGTCAGCACACTCTATAGTAGGGAGGATTATCACAACAAAACAAAATAATAAATATTTGAATTAAGTGAAATCACTGAATATACCTTTAAGTGAGTGAGCAACACGTATAGCTGGACGAGGGCTATACAATTAAACTTCAAAATGATATGCATTTTTATTTGCTGATTTTGTCAGTTTACATTTTCATCTGTTAGCCTTAGCAAATGATATCACAGTCATAATACTCTCACAAGAAACCAAACCATAGCTAAACTAATGGTCTCTTCCCTCAAGAGAACCAGGTGAAAATGTAACATTTTAGTCTTTAGACTTAAATCATTCTTCATTTCTTGCCTCTAGTAAGTATTGAAACCAAGTATAATGTTAACCTCACCAGATTGCCTATAGAACAAATTGAGTGGCAAAGTGAGCTTCAATGTGAGTTTAATGTTGTTTAATGCAATCAGATTTCTGTTTGGATGTATTGGCTGTAGAGGAGATCTTGAATAAACAAGAAGGTGGCCGCACACACCAATAGCCAGAGTACAAATATTTATTAGGACAGCAGGTAAGACAGGAATATCCAAATGTATTGGCTGTCCTGTCAAGCCCATAAAGTAGTTTTTTGAAAGTGTAAACAAAAAATTTCTGTCTTCACGGTAGAGAATTAAGAAGCAGGCATTTTCTCTTCTCTGTTTTTTCTGAATGTATTCGTTCTCTAGGAGGCTGGGTAATATTCTCTCTTTGACTCAAAAAGGCGCTCCTCCCATCTTTCCGATATAGCCACATCTCAGATTCTAGTTGGCAGGATTGTTGCAGAGCAGAGTTTCTACGTATCACAGTGGGGGTTGGGGGGGCTGTCAATAAAAGATGTGTGCAGAGACCATTTCTAAATTACACATTTCTAGAGTGGCTGTCAGATGAAAGGAGATGGGCGAGGGAATTCACTGAGAGGAGAGGGGCTTGCATTCACTGAGAGGAGAGGGGCTTGCTTGCCTTCGCCGACTGAGATGAAGCTAGATGGCAGGACAATATACATTTAGATCCAGCAGAACGTTAGTCAGCTTTGTCTATTTAATAATTACCCATCATACCATACAGTACATACTGTTTTACTTCTATGATGGACCATCATCTGTCCCCCCCCTCTCATCACTATGTCTCTTGCTTCCCACCCTCTCTCCATCAGTGCTCACTTCTCTCTCATCTCGCTTGTTCGCTGTCCTCCTATCACTCTCGGTCATCTCCCTTTTCAAAGCTGTTTGTAGTGTTAAATCATCCCCAAAAAGTGACAAGTTTTACTTCATTAGGTGGCTGCTCCGCTTCACTGAGGACAAGGACGAGAGTCTATCCTCTCTGGGTCTATCAATAACCATTAGGGACCAGCTCTCATTAGTTCAAACCTCAAAAGGCCTCGAGGGCTTGAGTAATGTGGATATGGCAGCGCATGTGATAGACTACTGGCTCTTTTGGACTACGAAGGGTAAACCTGAACCAGAACCACAACTTAAGGTGTTAGGCAGGTGTTAACATCACCCCAGTTCTCTGAAATATGAGTGAGTTGTACAGTAGCTCGTTAAGCTAAGCAATTCTGGCAGATATAGGTGTGCTCTGTTTCTGTTGAGAAGATGTGTATCTTGTAGTGAAAAAGAGACACATGTCCAGTACATGGAACATGCCCCCCTCCCCCCATCCTCTTTAGCCACATTCAACATGTCACTGCAGTATGATTATCCTCATGGCAACGAGGCCGGATGGAGCCGGAGAGCCAGCAGTGTGATGGGATGAGGGCTTCCGTGCGATGACTTATGAGCCCAGAGGTTTCTCTGCCAAGAGTAGGGAATTCAAACTTAATCAGGGCAAGGACCCCTCCCTCCTCCATCTATGAGAGAGAGAGAGAGAGAGAGAGGATCTAGGAGGCAATGTAATGCTTTGCTTCCTCCTGGTTTTTCCGTGGAGCCAAAAGTTTTAGTTTTCTTCTGTGAGAGATGGGCTCATTTCAGGGCTATTGGAGAAACTTTCTCTTTTACCCAGATGGAAGACATTAGTAAGATTAGCTTAGTTCTATACTCTCTTAATCCTTTCCAACTTCTTCATCCCTGTCTCTCTTTTCTCTCTACATATCTATAATTTATTTTATACATAATTATATTCACTTGCACACACAAGCTCACAAACGCCCCCACACTGAGGCACATGTCGATCCATCACCCCAGAGCCCAGCTGATATTGTTCACTGATCCCAGACAGGGAGCTCTGTGACCTCTGTGAGCTCAGTGGGCTTTTCAGTCCAGCTTGGCCCCTGTCCACAGGCCACGGTCACTGCCTCAGTGTCTGCCAAGGGGAGGAAGCTCTGATTGGTCCTGATCAATAATATATTGACTGCATTAAAGCCTATGAATAAGTCATGGCTGGTAAGAATTAGGAAAGTCCTCAGAAACACGCTAAAATATCTCTCTCACACACACACACACACACACACACACACACACACACACACACACACACACAGCCATACACTTACACACAGCTCATCTATTTAGGCCACAGAAGATGTCGACAGACAGAAATAGAGGATAGAGGAGGGGTTTTAATATTTCCCCCTCTTGCTGACATTTTGTTGCATGTTGAAGCGCTCTCCCTCTCTCTCTCCGCAAGTAACGTCCCTTTCCCTATGGGTGCAATAAATAACTTATTACATCCATGTGTCCTAAGGCTTAGAGAAGACCATCTGAATATAAATAGTTAATTTGTCTCCACGGGGGCTGCCCTGCTCACGTTATGGCATATAAATATATTTGTAATTACATTTCCTTTTGTTTTCTTTCTTTTTGACTGCAGATGAGACCTGAAATTGCCGTTTCACCCCAAACACTCATATCTGAGGCATTGGACACTTAATTGATTAAGTTTCCAATTAACTGATTTGTAATGGCGTAATAGAACAGTGGGTCCAAATAATCGCTCCATCAGCAAGCACTTAATCGTGGAGGGGTGTGTGTGTGCGTGTGTACTGTAATATGCATGTGCATGTTCATTTGATGAGGTGCCCTGTTTTGTTGTGAGGTGTTGTGCGACGACGATGATGATGATGATGTGCTCCTCGTCCTTGGTGATGGGAGAGGAAGCGGCACTTTGTTCCTGCCATCAGACGCGTGTCGGAGAGGAAGCCTCTAGGAAGTGTGCAGTCAGAGAGATGCTGAAGCCTGTTAATGAATGCGTTAGCCTTGCTGCCAGAGACTGTACTCAGTGTACTGCATACAAAAAAAAAAAACCTCTGATGATGATGAAGAAAAAGTCTGACGGGAAAGAGGAATGACGGGAGCAAGAGGGATAAGGAAGGGGCTAGAAAGATGGAGCATGTGTCAGAAGCAGAAATAGATGGAAGTGTAGAATATATGTTTACTGTATGTGTCTTCAGTCGCTGAACTTCGCAACGTACTGTATATGCAGGGTTGGAGTTGCTGCCGGGGAGGATGGGGGGATCCGTGCATCTGCTTTTGATAGTCATACATTTTGATCGATGTGGGGATATGTTTTATCCCTGCTTCTGTGTCGTGGGAATTAAATGGACATTTCACCGCTGAAAGAACCTGCAGTCACTCAATTTTAACCCAATTTGTGCCCT
The DNA here is from genome assembly GCF_964188405.1 of Protomyctophum parallelum. NCBI lineage: Eukaryota > Metazoa > Chordata > Actinopteri > Myctophiformes > Myctophidae > Protomyctophum > Protomyctophum parallelum. The sequence continues at coordinate 24,314,849 of NC_139700.1, read as the reverse complement.
AGATGTCTCCAGACGTCCTGGGAATGATTAGTATTTGTATTAGTTAACAGTAGCACAATTTTAAATTTGCACTCTATGGCCAGAAATTCTGTGTGTTTGACTAGGGATTGCTGAATTCCTACAATGACCATAATGCTTTGATGCACTACCCTTTCTTGTGGAGGCTGCGTGGAGGTGGGACTTGTAGTCCAGGAAGGAAGTGAAACCTAATTTTCATGACAAATTTTGGTCATGAAGATGACAAAAATATCTAAAAACACAAATTACACAGTATAAAAACTCCAGGAAAGTGTTTCTTGTGTATGATTAATTCTAACGTGACTAGCGACGGGAACACGATGGACCGTCATAATCTTTGATTAGAATTGGACGGATTGATTTAGATCAAGAGTTATTCATGTTTTAAGATTTTCGGTCTCATCCATTAAAATGGGGGGAAGGGGACATTTTGGATGACGTCCCAACCAGAAATGACATGGAATGTTGCCCAACAGGCGCTCCCAGTCTGTGGAGCGATGCGCTCTGTTATGATATCAATAAAGTTCCGTCCTTTTATTAATCTCCGTCCTGAGTGTCGAGCGTTACTATTTGATAGGACGGAGACCTCTGTTTATGCCGCTCTGGGTGTTAACCACATGATCCCTGGCATTATTATTATAATGTATTAACTGTGAGCTTGTAGATCAGTTATTTTCAGTATTTGTTGCTAAAAGAAGTACCGGTATAGGGTTTAAGACATAAGTTGTTTTTGATTGTGTGCTTATTTTTTTACGAATCAAACGCTGTGTATATTATATGTACTACTGCAAATCAATTCATGCCATGGCATCAAAAAGATGTAGGCACCAGAAAGCAACTCTTAACGGACGTCAACATTTATGTGCAATTTATTGGTCATTACCTTTATTGACAATTAGATTGGTTGTAACTTATAATAAGCACTTATTGTCATTGCCGGGGTAGACAATACATTTTATATACAAGCATCATATAGCATCATTCAGTTCTCAGTACAAAATTGTCTCCCCAAGGAGACAGCAGCAACATTGAAAGTAACACATTTGAAAAATAATGATAATAATCATAAATAATAATACTAACAATAATAATAAAGTGAAGAAATGTAAACATGAAAGACAACATCTGATCTGATCGAGTAGTTCAGTCAACGGACATGAAAGATAAAAAAAATAAAGAAAAGGAAAGAGGGGAATCAAATATTATGATAAATAGTATATGCGAGTTACAGAACGTACCATACATATTTTTATAAATACTGTCACAATCTACCCACATATTGTACAATCATATCACATTAAACATTCATGATCTCTTTGTAGAAATACATCTTTGTAATGTTAAATCTCGATGCGTGCGAAGGGCGTCCATTTCTTAATAAATTGCTCATTTTGTAGCCTCACCAAATAAGTAATTTCTTCCATGTCTCTAATTTCTGTTACTTTATTCAGCCATTGTTCGTGGGTTGGAGGTTGTTTTCCTAGCCAATTTATTGTGATAGTCTTTTTGGCCGCTGTTAACAGTATCTGGAGGAGGTACAACTTTTTCCTACCTTCAAACCCAGTCGGCACCACTCCTAGAATAGCTGTCTTGAAATATTGTGGTATCTGAGTGTCAAACACTGTTAATGTCATTAAAAACATTATTCCAGAATTGCTGTAGCTTAGGACACGTCCAAAAGATATGCGTATGATTACCAATCTGTTCGACACATTCCCGCCAGCACTCAGTTGTAGGAGTAGTGCCTGCTCTACCAGTCAATAATGGAGTCTTTAAAAATCTGCTTACAATTGTTACATTGATATTCTCTCCAATAATTAGAGTTTGTTACTTTATGCACTTCAGAGCAGGCGTCTAGCCATTCTTCTTGTGAAATCTCTTGTTGTATTTCTTAATAAGCACTTTAACATTAACAAATTACTTAGACAAGAGAATGCTCGTCTAATGGAACATGTCTGATTTAAACATTAAATGGTATTAAAAAGTCACATTATAGGATTGGCTCTGTTCATATAGTTGGCAAGTGTAATGATTGTTTCAGACAACAAAGTACCTTCAGTGAAAACCATCCAATTGCCATCAATCTTGGCAGTGCCAGACAAACATTAGCCTTTATTTTATGTTAATGGAGAGCAACAGAAGCATTAAAACCAGCTTTATTTGTAATGGTCTGGATCCCATAGCATTGCTATTATATATTATAATGTCTAGATATGGACTAGTTTGTAATGAATGGAGGGCAGCAGAACAATGAAGAAAAGTCCCAAATGCTGGAGCAGATGCAGTTGAAACAGATTTATTAACCATTTGAAGTGGGAGTGAAATGGCTTTTTTGGGCATTTTATTTTGTAGTTTCAGACTGAAACGGAAGCCTCTGTGCTTCTGAGCCAATCAGAGCGTTGCATCCCTTCAGACTATGGGTCGTTAGCTATATCTGTGTCTTGTGTCTTTGTTTACAAGTCAGTGTCTGAGTAGCCTCGGTCCCAGGCTTACTTATCTGCGAAAAGAAAAGCCTGGTCACAACCTAAGGCAGATAAGCTATCGGCGGTTGTATCCTCCGGAACAGCCGTCAAATGTATTTCCCCCGGATACGATATTTTCCCGACCAATCACAACACTTGTTTCATTCGCGGAGAATGTAAACTGATTTGTAAAGCATCAACGATTTCACTTCCGCTAAAATCCCGCAACTTCCGCTTTTCAGTCTTTTCAGCTTAGGTCTTGCCCAGGGTGGTGTCTGAGAGACAAACGGTGGATCTCTGTCTGTGTGCTACTACATGGCTTATTTCTAACCTATAATGTTTTCAGATACCTGGATATGCTCCAATAGTGTGAAAATCGTATTCACCGCATACTGTATCCTATACTGTATGGACATGGACATACAGTATAGGATACTGTATCCTATACTACATCTGGACATCTAGTATAGGATACTGTATTGTACTGTATGGATACTGTATGTCTACAGTATATACTGTAAGGAGTTTTCCTTCATCTTTTATACAGTGAGTCTTTTTCTGTAAAGTTTCCCTCTGTTTTTGAGACCACCGCTCCGGTAGTCAAGTTTGAAAAAAAGGACAAAGTAAGGCGCAACAGTTTTTTCAGTGCTTCATAATAACACATTGTTCAGAGTTTAAGCTTTCAATGTGCTTGTCTGGAAAATTATACATTTTAGCATTATGCCTATCCATAATCCCTTTATAGACAAATATGTTCCATATTTCCAACAACCCTCCCTGCAATGATAAAACTGCAAAAAAATAGAATGTGTAATCTCACACCAGTTTACAGTATATTGTAAGGGCCGATTCATACTCCTATTTTAGAGCCGAATAAAAGTCGGTTCGGCTCTGTAGAGCCTACAATTTGACGTCATTTGAGGTTCGGGGGGGCGGGTACCGTCCTAAAGTCGGCTCTTCGGTGCTACTGAAAATTTCTGACGAGCCGAAATCATTTCGGCACTACAGCGCCGAAACAGTGGTAAAATAGGAGTATGAATCGGCCCTTAGTAACTGCTTCATTGACAGTCAATACGAGTGACTGACTGGATTCATACAGTAGTTCAGTTCTCACTGATGTTTTACTTTCCATCAAGCCTCGTAATACAATAACGCTGTCAGCTCTGAACCAGAAAATCACTCCGGGTACAAGCCCAATTACATTTTCACTTGTTTGACGATTCATTCCCCATGGAACTCTGTATTGTTATCGCATCAACGCAAGACCTATACCGTACTTCTCCTTCGCGTTTGGAAACAACAGTCAATATTATAGAAATACAGATATACACCCAAAAGAGTGTAAGAACACTGACACTCAGGATTTTACAGTGGAAGTTCATAACATTATTTATGTTCCTACTGCAGTTCCCAAGAGGTGTGCTGAGGCACAATGATGTGCAGTGAGAAAGTCCAGGTGTGTCTTGGGATTTAGTGACAACCACCATTAGTATTCACCCAATCTACTAGGGTGATAGTAGATCGTGTGTATTATTGCAATCTAACCTAAGATGTGTGAAATCCCTGTACTTCTGTGCGTCTGTCGTTCACTAATCTTGACTTGTTCAACTTGTTGATTGGCCATTTTTGCTATGACTACAGATGTGCCTTGAGATTTTGAATTACCTGTTGGTGTGCCTCGGGTACAGAATGTTTGCAAACCATTCCCTATTGTACATTTGCTTTAGATGCAGAACATTTAGAGTCCAGTGAACAGAGGCACATTTTCCTACAGTACTTTGTAATTACTGTATGGAAGGAAGGAAGGGTGAGTGGGAGTGATTTGACAGAACTTGTGCAATAGCAAGTGAGACTGCCTCTCACAGTCTCTGCTCTCTTGGGGAGGAGCCGTGCTCTGTCACCCTTACCGTGGTTGTCCAATTAGAGCTGTGATTAGTGTAAACTGTCCCCAGTGAAATGAAATCCATCAGACTGGCTCAGATCGCTACAGACGGGTCCCTGCAATCTCTGCAATCACTTCATCTCTGTCACTGCAGTGCTAATATAAAACCAACAGAATGGATGATTTCTGCTTAAGGCACGCATTGATTGAAACTGATTACATTTTTGCAAGTGTTGATTACATTTGGCAAGTGTTGATTATATCATACTGTATGTGTGTCGTGGTGTCTTTGTGGGTTTATAGTGAAAGATTGAAAGACTAAAAGGTCGAAAGAAATCATGTATATTGGTAGAAATATAGGGATGGGAATTATCGATTAATGCATTATTTGATTTTGATAAGCTTATCAATCGATTAACCGGTTAGTTGATATATTAGCGTTTTTGTAAAAAATAAACTATCGTCGAATCTTAATTTCCCTCAATGTCTAACATAAAAAATTCTGATACAAAATAATAATAATACAAAATACATATTATATTCCGTAATCAAATGTTTATTTGACCATTGACGATACAGGGCCAGGCAATGGTATCTTTGTATGTGCGTTCCTCGGCTACGCACACACGCCGACAGTGTTACATTCACAGAAAACCACCCAATGATAGAACCACAGACTTTTCAATTCATTACGATTAATTATTAACTGTTGAGTTTAATTGACTAATTTCTTAATGGCGATTTTATCGATTAACGATGAACTATTAACATCCCTAGTAGAAATATTTTTATATGGACTGTATGTTTTATTTCAGACTGCCGCAGCCAAGACGAGATCCTGTGGACCGTCGGGATTATGAAGACAATGAGCCTGGATCATCCATGGGCCACGCCCCCTGACACCAGACCAGTCACTGACCACAGCCACCTGATTATGAAGACAATGAGCCTGGATCATCCATGGGCCACGCCCCCTGACACCAGACCAGTCACTGACCATCAGTGTCTGCCTTCCCCACCTTATAGATTAACAGCAAAATGATGTGTGTGTGTGTGTCTGTCTCTCTCCCTCCCTCCCTCTCTCTCCCTCCCCTTCTCACATCTGCGGGAGAGAGGTGACCTTGAAGAAGACTTCTGTGACAAATATGGATGGCTGCGTATCTTACGCTCTCAGACTTTTTAATTCCCCACTAGCTCCTAACTTTTATTCTTTCTCTCTCTTTAATTGAAACGCGAGTTCTGCGCCGTAAAATACCATCAGGGTCAATTTCTCCGCAGCCAATCAGAATCAGGCTTCTTGGCAGAACTCGTCTGTTAAAGCCTGCAGCAGACGGCAGGGTAGGATGATTATGACAAAGGCCTTCACGTCCGCGTATTCACACAGACATGACGTTTCACGCAGAGGAAGAAACGGATATTTGTCGTCCGTCAAAATGCCTTTAGCATGATTGTAAAAAGAAAAAAAAGTTAATTTAAAAGTGTCCATTTCCTCCTCACATCCTCTCTTTGTTGTACAGCTTAATTTTCTCCCCACGTGTGTGTGTGTGTGTGTGTGTGTGTGTGTGTGTGTGTGTGTGTGTGTGTGTGTGTGTGTGTGTGTGTGTGTGTGTGTGTGTGTGTGTGTGTGTGTGTGTGTGTGTGTGTGTGTGTGTGTGTGTGTGTGTGTGTGTGTGTGTGTGTGTGTGTGTGTGTGTGTGTGTGTGTGTGTGTGTGTGTGTGCGTGCGTGCGTGCGTGCGCGTATCTGCTTGTCAATCCATCATCAAACGCACCCATTGATCGGTGAGCATATGGTGAGTCCATACTAGGTGAAAATCGAACTGTAATTTGACTTGCACTCCAGCAATGTCAGCATTCTGTGTAATGTAGAGAAACGTTGGACATTGACGTAGGCAGGCTTGACTTTCAGTCAAGGCACGTTGCTGCCGACTTTAGATTTTTCTGTACCTCCATGCTAGTGCCTTTTTTTATTGCGATTTATTTACTTAATTCCTAGATACAAAATGAAAAGCTATCTATAATAATGTTTAGCACTGTTGCAGCGCACTTGAGTTGCACTAAGGGCCGTGTATAGTAGGGGTGCAGCAGTAAATTGTACTATTTGATTTAACCAATTATAAAAAGATATTTTTTTTATAAAGCCGATTGGAGGGTAATTGAACTATAATTTTTTTGAGATTTAGGCTACGTTCGCTATTTTGGCACGAGACCTTCGTGCAAGAAAGTATAAAAATGTGTTTAATCAGACTGAGATTGTCCATATTAAACATTGGTTGGAATTATTTTGCGTGAATTTGTTGATATATCTAAAAAATATCATCACTTTGAGTAATCGCTAAGACAAAAAGCGATAATTGCAGCCCTAGTCTACACCAACAAGGGGAATGTAGATTCTGGTTTATTTCAAATAATTCCAGTGAATAACTCATGTCTCTACTGTAGGCGTCTGTGATAGATGTGTGTAGAGAGGACTGTCTTAAGTTCCTTCATGTATTTCTTTTATTTTTCTCTATATTTGTATTAAATCAACAAATAAAGAGAGTGCCCTATGTTATGGTTGCCAACTTGCCATCAATTTAGTCTTTTTTTCTTTATTTTTCTACATAGTTCTACATAAATGTTTGTCAAACCAACAGGCATTGGGAGACTATCAGGGAGACTATCGATAATCTCGGAAATTATTATGATGAAAACCTGGCCATTTTTCACCCCTGTCAATTATCTAATGTGATTCTGGGCTCTACACACCCTCCGCCAACCTAGTCCCCATATAAGGGGGACATGGGGAGAGCAACAGATTTGAACTCATGCTTCCTTCATGCCTAAGTGTCCAAGTTTCCCTGGTTGGACGTAGCGCGTGGAAGGAACACGTTATTCCAACCAGTTCCTTTCCCCTCCATCAGGCACCCCGGCTGGCCAAGGGGAGGCAGTTTAGAGACCAGTATTACTGCATGTTTTTTGTGAGGGTACCTACCCTATGGGACACGGGGAGAACATGCAAACTCCACCTTTCGGCAAGGCATTTATGAAGTGATCGTAAATAGCTGATCCTTGCGTAATTTTGGTCGTAGCGTTGATGTGATCAATCTGGCACGCCCTGTGAAATGAAGCCTCTCCCTCATTTTTGCGACATAAACAACTGCAATACGACCAAACAAAGTCTCCACGGCTCACCTTGCCAAACATTAACGTGTGTGGTACTGGTGGTGGTGAGCTGACTGGGTCCGGTTCCTGGGACCGGGACTTGGGTTTCCAATCTCCCAAGTCCCGATGAAGGATGCAGTCCCCACTTGCGCTGGCTCGGTACATTTGGCATTCGAGTGACGTGTCGGGTTTAGCCTTAAACGAGACGAAACGAGGAGATTGCACATAACTCCAGGAAAACATGGGTTTGTCTGCTGTAGATTACAGTACCCACGTTGGGAGACTTGACTCTCCAGCTGCAGCAGTCTCCAATGTCACATTGATAAATGAGGGCCTTGGTCTCGCTTCACCTGCATTCAGGAATGGTGGAGCGACCTTATGTTAAGGTCGGGTCTATAATGCGTTATAACCACATTTATGAATTATGATGCATTGTGCATTATAACTTATTATAAATGTTTATAATTATGCATAACAACTTACAGTATAAAAAGGTTTATGAAGTATTATAACTTACAATAATTTAATAAGTGCTGGTCATAATGCATTAACTCAGTGGAACAGTGCATTACCACGTAATGCCAGGTAACACTTTACTTAAAGGTCGGGTGTATAATGCATTATAATCACATTTATATTGCACTTAAAATGTCTCATCTCAGACGAGCCGGATCCTACTTTTATCACATCACAGAAACAATCAAAACACTTTGGCTCACACACCCCCTCCATCCTCCATCCCCTTCCATCTCGTTCCCTCTCAGCGTCACGGCACGCGGCACACGGCACGCAGCGCGCACATGGGCTTTCACACCTGCTTTCAACCTTAGCTGAGATGTTCTATCGGAGCGTGAATGCTGTCTCAGCAGTACTGCCTTCTCGGCACTGCGATATTGACTGATTGGGGAAACTCATTTAGCCAGTGGGCATGGCTGTCTGGGTGGTAATGTGTGTGTGTGTGTGTGTGTGTGTGTGTGGATTCACATTCTCTGTCCAGTTTCTCCTCATATAAATAACTGCACTTAATGACTTACTGGAAGAGTCATCGATCCCCAGCACTAAGGTAGCTCAGACGTGTGTGTGTGTGTGCGTGCGTGCGTGCGTGCGTGCTGCAGGTGGGCTGCAGCACAGAAATTGTAAAGTATTGCAATCCAATTCAAGTGAGATTATTTATGTTTAGTTATTATATATCTAGTATTATGGTTAAAACATTGTGATCTGCTGTCTGCACTGCAGACAGTGCCTGCTGTGTTGTGGGGTAGCTGTGGAAAGATAGATAGATAGATCTCTTTCTGGGGGGCTGGGAACCCCAAAATTACACCAAAAATAACTGACTTAGTGCACTATTAGTGGCTGTACTCTTGTATTGCTCATCTCTTTACTGTCATTTTATAGAGCACATTGTGAAATATTGTGCTGTAAAACTGCATTAGTGCACTACTGGCTACTAGTGGCTGCATTAATTCAGCGACTAGTCTGTCTGTCTGCCTGCCTCTCTTTTGTGGGGGCTGGGTACTCCAAAATACCCCAATTTCGCATTCGGGGGGCCCTGAAATGTTGTCTACACACAAACGACATACGATATACAAGCCCTCAGGACACGCATCGACAAGCTATGTGGTCAGTTCTAATAAATAAATCCAATTTATTTCTTATTTCCAGTATGTCAATAAACAGACTCATCAAGGCTCGTCATAGTGGGAATGTAGGTGGTGGACTGGACCCAGTGCTGTGAAACCACAGACACCAACTGTCTTTTAAAATCGCTGCAGAGAGAAATGGGGTCTATTAAATACAGCAATCAAAGCCGCAGTGCCACTAGAAAACATGTCACGTAACTAATTCAATCCCACAACCCACGAAGCAATTAATTCCTGTCAATACAAATGCACATATTGGCTCTTGTGCCCATCAGGCAGAGGAGGCCTTATGGCTCTGTTTGTGTTCCCTTGTGTGCATGCATTCTGCATGCGTAGGCAAACAAGCTCTATGAATGAAGTGGAACCTGAGAGAGCAGGTGTAATCGGGTGTGCGGGGGAAAGAAAGGGAAACTTGTGGTCTCACTGGCTAAATGAGATCAGACAAGCTTTGCTTCTCCACTTCCTCTCCAGACAACAGATGTATTGCCTCTGGTTTGTTATTATTTCTCTGATCGCCTTGGACACAATCTGCAGCACAGATGACAGGATAATGACTAGGCGTTGAAACCGGACTGCCTTTTGACAGAATGAAACCCCCACTCTTGCTATGCCGTTATACTGCTTCCTTAATTACATTGATGTATAGCTGCATGCATGCAAGTGCACACAATATAGACATTTAAAGTATCCGACCTGTGTTAGTCACTAGAGGTGTATTGCAATATGAAAATGTCACTCATGTTGATGTTGACCACAATATTAGTGACATGAAATGTGTTTGTATTTAGTTACGGCAGTAGTTGTGGTTTAAAGGTGTTACTATGACTCTTAGATGTACACTAGAGGACTAGTGGTTAATAGTAAAACGTAATAATAGTAAGTAATAATGACTTGATTGTCCCATTTATAAAGATGGGTGAAATTCTACAGGTCAGATATAAAAGTATGCCTGAGTAGAGTGAGATGTATACATAATATACAAGCGGGTCAGATATCGGTAAGATATAGGGTACATGGTTATATGAAACGTAAAAAAAGGTTGTCATTTTACATTGATATGCGGCATGTTTTACATTGATGTGTTGGGGTGCCCGCTGGCCTAGTGGTCCAGGCGCATGCCACATATAGGTTCTGGCCTGACAGCGTGGCATGTGTTCAAATCCCGTTCATGATGACCTTTGCTGCATGTCTCTCCCCTTCTCTCTCTCTCCCTCTGTCCTGTCTATCTTTACTTGCAACTATCAACAAAGTCAAAAAGCCAAAACAAATCTTTAAAAAAAAAAGATTATGGGGTGTTTTTCATTGAGATTACTCAATGTCATACAACCACAAATTGTGTCATTGACAGGATATAAATGGAAGGGATAATTAATCTAGAGATAGTCTATTAATTCCATTACATTGGAATTAATAGACTATCTCTAGATGAATTATCTGTCAGGAAAATCCAATTTTTTCTTCATTGTTATTTGTGTCCATTTAGCATTTTTACTCTCTCATGGAGGCATGGTTAAATTAACTCTCCCAATCTGTTTTGTCTGACTGCCAAAAAATTTGAAGCTGATAATTTCCTCTACCCATTCCTAGCTGAATGGTAGAGAGCCCTGCTGTGAAGCAGAAGATGCCAGGTTTGATTTCTGGCTGCAGCAATGTGCAGTGGCGTGCACAGACATTTAGAGGGGCTGGTGCTCAAGTGAAAAAAGTGCACCTTGTGCAGCGTGTGGTTGCCTTAATAGTGAGATTTATAGATTCTGGGGCATAATTAATATATTAGAAGATTTTTTTTAATCAAGACTTGATCAATGTCACCATGGGCCACATACTGCACACGTTTTTCTTTTTTTTTTTCTTCAAAAGGGCACATTGCTGTCCAGAGGGCTAGGGCAGGTGTTGTCTATCTGTGCACGCCACTGGCAATGTGTCAGGTGTCCCTATAAACAAGACACTTCACCCATTCTGGGGTTCTTCTCTTGTTGCTATGTACAGTATATTGGCAGCATCATTTTTCTTTGTAATTGTTGAATTAATATTTGAATTTTTTCAGAAAACTTAGGTCAGGATTTAGAAGGCATTTTTTGAATCAGAGTCCATTAACCCCTAACTTCCCCTCATGGTGCCACTATAACAGCAACATGTTTTGGTCTAACCGTAGGTTATACAACATAAATGTGTTTCCCCCTGGATTCCTTGGATCATAAAGCTATACTTCCCACATAGGCCCTGCACTGGCCATTTTTGCCAGACCAGATTTTCCACCAGTTTGCGTTTTTTTCTTTAAAAAATATTTTCTACTACTCCTACAAATCCTACAAACTCCTGCTCATCTGCTGAAAAAACTTAAGTGAGGTGCTGGAGTCACAAAGGGATAATGAAAAAAATAAAGGGAAGCTCGAAACTCTTTCTTGATTCAGATTTTCCAGATTCCATTCAAATTGGCTATGACTGCCTTCCAAAGTTTGCAGGCCATAGGTCCTCAGATGAATGTACTTTTCTCTTCAGTTTGAATTCTGATTATATTCATGAAGACAATTACCATCAATATGAAACACTGATGTAATTATTAGAAAATATTTGAACATCTCAGTTCATAAAAACAAACATTTGACAGCAAGGCAGCTGTAATATTGTCATCCACCTTAGTATCATTAGTCTGAAAACTTCAGACTCCATCTTAGTCCATAGCACTTGCAGTAGTACTTGCCCTAACCTCGACCTCCTACGGGCATATATGCATAGGCTCAACTTCTGTAACTTAAATAGCACTTTATGTTATAGACCTAACACTCTATAGTGTATACACTTAAAGTTTCATTAGATAGATATTCCACTGTGAGGTTCTTAAGCTTACGTATGAGTGTTGATGACTATTTTTCATGTATTTGATGTATTACCATGTTTGTTGTTCTTGCTTACTGTAAATCGCTCTGGATTTACAGCATCTGCTAAATTGTAAATTGTAATTGTATCATACTATTTATTGCGCCTTGAGCTATCACAATATATGCCTCTGCTGGCTCGTGATGAGGCTCTTTGTGAAGAAATATTCTCCTGACAAATCCTAGACATGTATTTCATCGGCATTCAACCCTGGAGTGAACACAGTTAGGCTAGCACAGTCTGTCCATTACAGTAACTAGCTCTAGAGCTACGTCATCCAGGTGGATAGTTGTCCGGGTGCCCACTGGTCCAGGTGGACACTCATCCAGGTGGATAGTTGTCCAGATGTCCACTGGTCCAGGTGGCCACTCATCCAGGTGGATAGTTGTCCAGATGCCCACTGGTCCAGGTGGCCACTCATCCAGGTGCCTAGTTGTTCAGGTGCCCACTGGTCCAGGTGGCCACTCATCCAGGTGCCTAGTTGTTCAGGTGCCCACTGGTCCAGGTGGCCACTCATCCAGGTGCCTAGTTGTTCAGGTGCCCAGCCGTCCAGGTGCCCACATGTCCGTAGTTGCCGAGTTGTCCAGGTGCAGACACGTCCAGGTGGCCAGTTTGTGCAGGTGGCCACATGTCCCTAGTGGCCAGTTGTCCGTGTGTGTGTGTGTGGATCTTATGAATACTGGGCGACCAGTAACGTCAGACTATTGGGGTGGCGGACTATTGGTGTGTGTGTGTGTGTGTGTGTGTGTGTGTGTGTGTGTGTGTGTGTGTGTGTGTGTGTGTGTGTGTGTGTGTGTGTGTGTGTGTGTGTGTGTGTGTGTGTGTGTGTGTGTGTGTGCGTGCAGTGAAAAAGGGAGGGGTCATGGCATGTCGGACAGCACACACTCAAATAGAGTAGTACCTTTTCTTTATTTTTCTTTATTTAGATGGTACACCGCATATTCATACAACAGTACATATTGTAAATAACATATCGTTGCTGTCTGGAAGAAACCACCATCAGATTTGTTTTTTTGCATAAATCAATGCTGTTGAACACATCTGTGTGTTGGTTAAATAATATTGAATATTGAATAGTATTAAAATTGCTTCGGTGAAAACCTCCTAACTCCATTGGATCCTCAAACTGTCAAACCAGCTAACTCCACTCGGTTTAGCCATCCTTTTTTCTTCATAAATTGAACACCCTTTACGTCTCTGTTGGTTAAAAAAATATTGAACCAATGAAAAGTATTAAAAAGCGCGTAGACAAAAACCTAACTCCACTTGAGCAGGATGTTTTGTTTTTTTATTAATATTTTGGAGTTCCCTATCGCCCAGTCATCGGTGAATGCATTGACACCAGTTCCAGACCATTGCTCCAAATACTCTGATGTCACCCAGGCGAGTACAGGTGATCACTGATGGCCCCATGTAGTCAAAGCCTAGCCCCTTTCGGGACCCTACATAAAACTTTTCTGATATATTGTTGAGTTTTACGTTGGGTCCCTGCTCACTACTGTATTTTCGTATGGAAATTCCTATATGCGGAAATGGAGATTCTCTCTAAAATAGGACCCGCGGCATGTGACGCCATTATTTTCCTTGAGTTATTCTGAATTCGGTAACTTTAAGTAGCTATACATCCAGCTGCGAATATCTCCTGTGGCGCGGAAGCCGTTAAGTATTTTTAATCTTTGTTTGACCGATTTGGTCGCTTTATTTCTTCTTGTTTGTTTACCGTTTATTGTACCGCCTCCCGGTGTGCGGTTGGCTTGTGAGGCTACGTCCCTGCCTCTGATCTGCTGTGTCATAGCTATAGCGCCACTAGCTAGCCAGATAGGCGGTACAATGAGGTGTCAATAAACAAGGAAGGAAAAGAAGAATCCAAGCTTCCAAATCGGGCAAACATATATTAAAAATACTTAACGGCTTCCGCGCCACAGGAGATATTCGCAGCGGCATGTATGGGTACTTATACTTTACATATTCAGAAAGCCTCATACTGAAGAATATCGTCAAAGAGCGCGGGGAGGCGGTAAACATGTAAACATGAGCCAGTAAATGTTTTAATCAGGTGGCATGGACGACGTGGAACAGGACCCAATGCACTGGGTCGAACAAAATGTCAGAAACTTCAGTAGCATTTGGGTTCTGCTTGGAGGGCTAGTCAAAGCCATACATTTGCATTTCTATGGACAAGGGTCGCATTGAATGGCAACAATGGACTGCAGCCCAGTATCTTTGTTGTCATGGGATGGGTTACTTTCTTTCGATTAATCTGACGGCACACTTGAGCAACTCACACAGCATACGAAAGTGGCACATACAGGTTGGGAAACACTGTATCTCTTAAATGTCAAATCAAAAACAGCGAATTAAACAATGAAAACAAAAGTCGGGAATGTCGTGATCTGCAGGGAAAGATCTCTTTATCAATTAAGTCAGAAATGTCGTGATCCGCAGGAAATGTGTTATACTATTGGTGGGTAATTGGTGCAGTGTGTTGAAACTGTATGTGATGGTGGAGACTTGTCAAGCCTATGGCTCCTCTATGATCCAGGCCAGCTAGTGGAGGCTGGTGGCTGCGGGCCGTCCCACCCGGACTGACAGCAGGCATCTGTCAGGGCTGACAGGTACAGACAGCTGTCTGGCAGCCCCAGCTCGTGAACAATGACCGGGCGGAGACGAGGGGGCTGGAGGAGAATCCATCTCGCACTCTCTCTGACAGCCTCCATCACTGCACCCGAGTTAACCGCGCCATTGTGGGAGTCGATCTGTGCCCCCTATCGCCTCATCAGGTTAGGTGAGTGGAACTGCTGCTGTGTGGATTGTGGAATGGGAAGGAGGTGCTGCAGAAGGTGATAAGGTGGACAGACTAGAGGCTAAGGCCTGAGGTAGAGAGATGACCCTGGTCCCATGGTTCATGCTGGGGCTCGGGGAGATCAAAGCAGTAATGTTGGTCACGTGCAGAGTATACTGGAGGTTGAGAGCATTATGAGTTTGTGCAGTGGAAAAAGTGTTGGAATGGTTGGTTTCCCATGCAGCTGATAGTGGATTGTGATCGTGAATGAAATGAGCAAGCATCCCGACCAAGTAACTCATCCTACTGGTCTTCTGTGGAGTTGCACCACACCATGAATCCACATTGACAAACAACTGTCCCTTTCGCTCTGTCCAGCCTAATTTACACTTCGTTGTATGACTGTGCACTCACTTTAAAGTCATTTTTGGTTGGTGTGCAGTGCACTCTACGATTAAGTATAAAGTAAACACACACACACACTATCTCGCTCTTTCTTTCTTTTTTTGAGTGGCTGAGATGAGATGAGATATACTTTATTAATCCCAGAGGGGAAATTGAAGCATTACAACAGCATAATCTGACACATAAAAAGCTAAAACAACTGGACATTCAAGGTATAAGAAAGAAATGGCATTGTTTTCAAATTGGCCTGTTGTAAAAAAAAAAAAAAAAAATCTCTTTTGAAGACCGGAAGTGGTTTTTCAGCATTCTCAAACCTAAGGCACTATGGGCGGGGCCTAGCCTAACTTGATGACGTCATCAGATTTCTTCTGTTTGATGGCACTTTCAGATTGACAGTTGCAACTACTACAGTTGGTACTTCCTCTTTCGAGTTAGCTTCACTTCCCCATTTTGGTGTAGACGTCTGTAATCACAAACAGATGGTCAAACAGATGGTCAAACTAATAGAACACACCACAACACACCAAAATAATACAATACATACATTAAACAAAACATTAAGACACCATGTACCAGAGGTGGGAGGAAGTCCCTATGTTGCAAGTCCAAGTCGAGTCTCAAGTCTTTGCTCTCAAGTCAAGTCAAGTCTCAAGTCTTTGGCATTCAAGTCCCAAGCAAGTCCAAGTCCTGAACTTTTAGTTTCGAGTCCCAACCAAGTCCTAAGCATTTTGTTTCAAGTCCCAACCAAGTCCTTACTTTTTGTTTCGAGTCCCATCAAGTCCTAAGCATTTTGTTTCAAGTCCCAACCAAGTCCTTACCTTTTGTTTCGAGTCCCAAACAAGTCCCACCAAGACATAATACTAATTAATGATATGTAAAGATTTACATAAATCATGAGCATCTATTGAGCCATTTAGATCATGTCAAAGGTCATGTCTCACCGAGACACAGGATCTGACACAAATTAAATGTTTCCCCTGAGCAAGCAGGCTATTATTATTACAATGGTAAAATGTCATTACTTGCACTGAAAAGGTGTTCAAATCCAGGGTAGAAGAGGAATGTTACATAATGCCTCGATCCACTTTTTCCACTCCCGATCCGATACCGATCTAAAATCATCAAAACCGATCCGATAACTGATACCGATCCGATATCGATCCAATCCGATCCAGCACATATTTAAGTCGCTCTATGCTTTCCCAAATCTGTCAGACATTTTTTTATCTTTACCTTTTATTACAGATTTTATAGTCTGGAATGTTGAATCAGGATTGATCAAGTGATAATATTATTACTCAAAACAGAGAACAACACCTCCCCAGAATAATAGTCAACAAACAAGTTCCACATGAGTATAGGTTGAGAATAACTGACCCATTTATTTTTAACAACTTGAGCCTATACTTCAAATGTGGAAGTGTTCTAGTGACAAATTTATTTTATTGTATTCTATGCCTTTTTTTATCCATACTATTTATTAGTATTATGCACATTATGCACAAAATTTTAAGGACCCAGCAATTTGTATCTCTGTGACCCCAAATTATTATTTTGTATTTGTTTATATTGTAAAATCAATGTCAATTTAGAGTGTACAAATGGAACCTATCATTTGGCTGGGAGTGGGGACCCCTGATCCCCAAACCGTGCATACTGTCCTACAGCTACACAGCACACTGTCTGTCCGTGACAATGGAAATAGTGTCTGTTTATTTAAGCATTGGTTAGCACTTAAGCAGTTATTAGCATCATAGCATGGTCTGTCACATAAGTATTGACAAACAGCGGTCATATTTGTCAACCAACTGTTGGGGACTGTGGGGATATATCATTTTAAGAACATGAGCATGTCGTCATGCTCAGCTGTCAGCTTGTTGCGCTGTTCCGTCTCTCGTCTAAGATGTTGACGCTAATCAATGCTAAAGATTAGCTTGCATGGAGCTAAGGCTGAAACTTTGCTGCTGTTGTTGCCACGGTGGCGAATCCATTTTTGCACTCGGCTGTTGGGTCTTTTTTGTTTTAGAATATATAATACTCCCATGCGGGAGCGGCTGTCAATGTGGCTTTCTCCACACTGAGTAGCAGCGCGCAGTAATAGCTAGTGGCTAGCCTAGCAGCCTGCACTGTGCAAGACTGCCACTGTGAAGTGTGACTGGGGCTGCCAATGCCTCTGTAGCGCACACTGCTGGAGGAATAAAGTCCTGGAGTGGAGTACTAGAATGGACTGGAGTGGAGTGCTTGCAGTGCTTGGAATGGATCGGTCATTTTCGCTGTAGTCCGATCCGATCCCGATCACGTTTTTTGGCTGATATCGACCCGATATCCGATCCGCGGCATCCCTTTATATACAAATACCAAACTATTTTACATGTCATAAAAAAGATAATCAGATGCTGTAAGGTATTAAGTGACTTGAAAATGTTCAAGTCAAGAGGGCTCAAGTCAAGTCAAGTCTCAAGTCCTTGGCGTTCAAGTCAAGTCAAGTCTCAAGTCTTTGGCATTCAAGTCCCAAGCAAGTCCAAGTCTATTTTTGATTTGATCAAGCAAGTCTAAAGTCATCAAAATCGGGACTCGAGTCCAAGTCGAGTCTCGAGTCTCGAGTCCAAGTCCCCACCTCTGCCATGTACCATACAAAATTAAAAAAACACAACACAACATACCAAAAATAATACAAGACATACATTAAACAAAACATTAAGACAACATGAAGAATAAAAAATTCACAAAACACAACACCACATACCACAATAATACAGGACATACGTTAAAACAAAACATTAAGACAACATGAAACATACAAAATTCGCAAAACACAACACCACATACCAAAATAATACAAGTCATACATTAAAACAAAACATTAAGACAACATGAAACATACAAAATTCACAAAGCACAACACAACATACCAAAATAATACAAGACATACATTAAAACAAAACATTAAGACACCATGAAACATGCAAAATTCACAAAATACAACACAACATACCAAAAATAATACAAGACATACATTAAACAAAACATTAAGACAACATGAAACATACAAAATTCACAAAGCACCACACAACACACCAAAATAATACAAGTCATACATTAAAACAAAACATTAAGACAACATGAAGCATGCAAAATTCACAAAACACACCACCACATACCAAAATAATACAAGTCATACATTAAAACAAAACATTAAGACAACATGAAACATACAAAATTCACAAAGCACAACACAACATACCAAAATAATACAAGACATACATTAAACAAACCATTAAGACAACATGAAACATACAAAATTCACAAAGCACAACACAACATACCAAAATAATACAAGTCATACATTAAACAAAACATTAAGACAATATGAAACATGCAAAATTCACAAAGCACACCACCACATACCAAAATAATACAAGTCATACATTAAAACAAAACATTAAGACAACATGAAGCATGCAAAATTCACAAAACACAACACCACATACCAAAATAATACAATACATACATTAAAACAAAACATTAAGACAACATGAAGCATACAGAATTCACAAAGTACAACAAACACCACACACTAAAATAATACAAGACATACATTAAAACAAACCATTAGGACAACATGAAGCATACACAATTCACAAAACACAACACAACATACCAAAAAGAATACAAGACATACGTTGACCAAAACATTAAGACAGCATGAAGGATAAATCACAAAGTTATAATATCAAAGTGCTCAAAGTGTATGTGTAAATTTACATATGGGGGTAGATTTGACGGAGGGGACACCATAGTGCAGCCTCCAACTTTTCATCCTAACCTAAAGGGGGGAAAACTGATTCATGTTTTATCAAAAGATAGTAATGTTAATAGCGTAGTAGACTTCACATACTAAAGAATCTATGAGGAGCTATATGCAATAGATGGGCTGTTAGTGCACAGACATCTCCCCCAAAATTGCCCAGATCAGCCTGCTATAGCCATGCCATGAGGCTGACTTTGGTAAAACACATTTTATATTACTCCCCGCATATCGCTACACCTTATCTCTATAGTCAACCTATATTTCATATTCCAGCCTAATTGTTTAACAAGTTTGCAGAATTGTCCCTGTTTTGAACAAAAAAAAACTAAAATCATGAACGCATTGTGTAATTTATGTGAAATCATTCACGGTTCAACCATCTATACATTCTTCTTAAGAAAACCCTGTAATGGGTCCCTAGTAAAACTGTACTTTTCTTGGAATCCTTTCAATGCTTTTAGCTCTTTCAAGGTTATTTATCTGCTGATCTGTATGATACAATCTAAGTATATCCTACGGATATACTTAAAACTAGTATGAGTGTATGCTAATGTTGATTGACAGGAAATTATACACATGAACATACAGGTTACGTCAATATGATATACATGATTACTTTAACTCTTTGAGGGTTTAAAGTCAAATCCCATGTCAAATCCCCTTTTCCCAATGGGAGAAATGCGTTTTTGAATGATTTATTGAAAATTCTCTGTTGTGACTCTGCGACAATAAAAGACCTTCAGAGAAAGCTTGACGAGTTTTCTTCCAGGAAAAAAAAAAATTGAGTTGATACAATGTTTAGTTTTTGTGTTGGAAGCCATTTAAAAAAGCCTGCGCTTAGACAATGTAGTGTTTTTAGCACATGGAAAAAAGATACAGCCGTTTTAAGGTTTATCTTGGTAACAGCTTTTTTTCTACAGGGAGCACATACCTATGACATATCTCATTTTAAAGGGTGAGTTTTCTAGTTCAATAATAAAAAAATAAAAAGTTTGCCACATGTACCACTGTAGATATTTTGCCATCTATAAATAGCATAGTCACTCATGGCGAAACTGCACCAACCCAGATAAAACTGCCTACTGCCCCTTACTGGAACAAGATAGAAACTCATTGTTATTTTCTCCTTAAACTAGGCTACATTACGCATATTTTGATATATAATATGTTTACATTGTCTTACCAGTACCCTAGTCTATTCATTCATGCATCTCAAAAACCTGTTATGAAGAAACACAGTTTTGATAAAAAACACATCCAATGACAGAGTTTTGAGGACTTTTTGAGGACTTGAGGCCTATGACATATATAATAATGTAGACTTGAATGTATAATGTATTATATAAAAAAAGAATTGGGTTCTTACCATCTACCGTTACAGAGTAAATCACAGTTGAAACTCGCTTAGTCAGAACATAAACCTCAGAATAGTGTAAAAATAGACATGAGATGTATCTCGGATTTGAAAAGTGCAAGTTTTATTTCTTTTTTTCCTTACAAACATAAAATTATAATAAATATAGAAAATAAATAATGCAATAAGACATAAAAAAAGAAAAAAAAGAAAGGAGAACAGTTATTCAAAGTGATGTGCGATATTCTTGTCCTTGTGGTAGACAAAGTAGCATGGGTATAAGCACAAGGGCACCTCACAGTCAGGGCAGACATAATAGGTGCAATGCCTTATTGGTTTGCCTGTGGGACCGTTGCTGAGCAAGTGGAGCCTGCAGTCTCTCTTTTTTTCCACTCTCACCATTGAATGGCCACCAAAACGCACTGTCAGTCTCCCATTGTCATCACCTGGCCTTGCCCTGCCTGGAGCATCACCCGCCGCCGCCGCCCCCCCCGCAGCCCCCCCCTCCTCCTCCTCCTCCTCCTCCTCCCTCAGTGATATCCACTTCTCCACCACCAACATCAGATAGTCCAGGAGATTTTTTGTCCTGCCCTGCTTTTGTTTGTGCAACAAGAACGCATTATACATGGCCATTTGGAACAGGTAGAAAACAAACTTTACAGGCCACTTATATGACTTTCGAGCAAACGGGTAATATGAGATGTGTTGGTCTAGTTTGTCCACACCATTCATATACTTGTTGTACTGGTCAACACAATGTGGCTTGATTTTGTCCTCCCTGACTGGCTGGCCTGGCGTCACTTTTCCTTTCTTACGCCTCTCTGTGACTTTGACCATCGTGTGTGGGTGGATGGTGGTGCACATCTTCACCACCTTCTTGTCCCGCCAAGCCAACAGCATCACCCCGTCATTGTTGTGGCGCATGAGAGTCTCGCCCGGCTTCATGTCATTTGGTTTGCTAAGCCGCTTCATCTCCGGTGGTCCCCCCCTGTTCTTCCTCATGGTCCCACACACATGGGTTCCCAAAGAAAGCAGCAACTTACACCTGTCCACCGAGTTGTACAGATTGTCCATGTATAAATGGTAGCCTTGGTTGGCCAACGGACCGAGAAGCTCCGTCACGATCTTGTCAAGCCCACAGCTTACTCCTGTGTATGGTATCATGTTCCAGAGGTAGCCTGTTGCTGAATCAGCGAGACAGTAACTCTTCAGGCCCCATTTAACTGGTTTAAGAGGATTATAACACTTCCAACTAAGCCGTCCTTTCCAGAGCATAATGCCCTCGTCTATCGAGATGTTCTTCTCTGGCGTGTAGCAAGACTGAAACCGGGCCAGTAGATAGTTCAGAAGATGTCTGACCTTGTACATTCGGTCCCCTGTGTCTGGAGACAAGGAGTCACTGAAGTGAAGAAACCGCTTGAGCAGCAGAAACCGGGCCAGTTTCATGGTTCTCCTGAACTGCGGTGTCTCATTAGCCTTACGCCTAGACCAGTAGGACACGAGGGTTGGCTTCTTCACTAGGCCGGTAAGGAAATAGAGGCCGAAGAAGTTTTTCAGCTCCATCACAGACACATCCGTCCATTGCTTCACTCTGGAGTGCGGGAGTGGATCCTGGATCTAGATAGATAGATAGATAAGTTAGATTTATTTGCAGAAATTACAACAAAGTAATCAATTTGGGAAAACTCAAATCAATGTGGAATATACACAATACACACCTTTGCAATGGACTGCGCTGCATATCTGTTAGTCTCATCGCAGATGTACTGGAGCAGCTCCTCCGTCAGCAGCAGCTCAAAGAAAGCAACAGGATCACTGTCTGCAGTGAGGTCAGAATGGACACCAGGCTCTCCAGTAAATGGGATGTCATGTGGCTCCCACCCAGCAGAAGACCACCCTGCCGAAGCCGTTGTGTCGGCATCACCTAAATTACAGAAATACACAATTATTAGCATAAGAAAATACATTGTTTTTATTCATGTAGAATACATCTGGTGGCGCTGTAACATGTGATGAGACTATAAAATGATATACATGACTTTGTTAGTGCATTGTATTTATACCTGCTGTCATGGGCACAGGGGGAGCAGATAAGAGGACAGGCTGTTGTTCATCCTCTACAGGGGCAGCACCTGCAGATGCGATGACGGGCTGTTCATCTGTAAAACAACAACAATTTCAATCAATGAGAGGTGTAGTACCTACAAGGATTGTGTTTGACATTACCTGTGTATCATACCTGTTGAAGTCACATAGGTGTTTACATCCATAGTTTCCACCACCTGCCAATAGGTGGCAGTGTTAGTTCACTAGCTGTGAACTAACACTGCCACCTATTGGCAGGTGGTGGAAACTATGGATGTAAACACCTATGTGACTTCAACAGGTATGATACACAGGTAATGTCAAACACAATCCTTGTAGGTACTACATTGGCATGGTGTAGCGTTCTCCATAGTGCCAAATGCAGACAGACTTTAGCCACATCCACAAGTTATTTAGCTCTCTAGATAAAAAGTACATTTCTCACCTCCATCCACATCACTGTCGACCTCACTGTTCACCTCATCTCCGGCGTCAAGCCACTCCTCATCACCTGGTTCTAAATATGTACAAATAAATAATCATTTAGCTGGAGTGCACGCTACAATTACATTCCTTCATACAAAAATGTAGCCAATCACATAGGAATTGTGGCCAACACATCCATCTATTCAGTGTGGAATCCACACTGAATAGATGGATGTGTTGGCCACAATTCCTATGTGATTGGCTACATTTTTGTATGAAGGAATGTAATTGTAGCGTGCACTCCAGCTAAATGTGTGTTTGGCTACAATGTGTTGGCTGAAATGGATGTGGATCCATTTCAGCCAACACATTGTAGCCAAACACACATTTAGCTGGAGTGCACGCTACAATTACATTCCTTCATACAAAAATGTAGCCAATCACATAGGAATTGTGGCCAACACATCCATCTATTCAGTGTTGATCCATTTCAGCCAACACATTGTAGCCATCACACATCAGTGTTGATCATCCATCATTGTTTTCTTTACTTTGCCGCTGGGGAAAGAGTGGTACTGTAATGCAGGCCTCTATCGATTTAGTAGTATAATAAATTAGCTTATAGTATTGCGCTTGCATGATGATCAAATTAACGTATTGTACCGTGGTTTATAAGCTATATATTATGAGAAATGTTCCATTACTTCCCCCCTCCTCCCATACATCCAGATCGCTGGCAGCCTGTAATGCTAGCTGCTAGCTGTAAGCTCAATACAGATCTATTTGAAAGCCCCATTGGTTCGCTTAGGGCTCCACCGCCGTAAGGGGGGGGGGGATACAACGACGGACATTTCTCGTAACAATGTTTCAGATAATAAGATTCTTACCATGGAGCTCATCAGGGGACTGCTCGTCCTCGTCGTGATAGCCGTGCCTGAACGGCTCAAACTCCTCTTCAGAGGAAGATAAGATGGGAGGGGGGGGGGGGGCAAATCCCCCGGAGAACCTAGTCGCCCGTCCAGAACGGCGGAGTACGGCGGTGTCCTCGCTCACGCCAGGCCGGGAAGAGGGATCCCCGCTACAACCGGGGCTGGGATCAGCCGCTGAGTCCTTGGTCTTCTTCTTGACCGGGGACAAGAGCGGCTTCCCGACAGCGGGGACAAGGGGCTTGCCACCAGGCATGTCTCCGTCGCTACCAGAGATCTCATCCTCGGTCAGGGTTTGAAGAGGAACCGGACGGGGCTTGTCCTTCTTTGATACGAAGAATGCACAGAGGTGTTCCTCCATGGTTGTCTGGCGGACACCACCAGTAGATGTAGACGGAAGGGGAGATGGCCTCTTTTTGGCGCATTTCTTTGGCGCCATGCCGAACTACGCTACTACTCAACGCTCACAAAGCACTAACAGTCTAGAACAGTCTAGAACAGTCTAACACACTATATAAACGAACAGGACGTACAAAACAAACCAACACTCAACCAACAGACGGACACACACTAAACAGATAATAAAATAACACACTAAACACTATACTATATCTAAACACTGATCTAAAGCTATACTAAACACTGATCTAAAGCTATACTTATTACTAAACACTGATCTAAAGCTATACAAAACAGATAAGACGCGGACACTTTTTTTTGGGTTTTTTTTTTTTTTTTCACAGACAGACAAGACAAGACAACAGAAAACTAACTAATAAACTAACTAACTAACTAACTAACTAACTAACTAATAAATCTAAACTAAATATATACTACTACTACCACTACTACTACTACTACTACTACTACTACTACTACTATTACTACTATTACTAAATCGCTAAATCGCTAAATATATACTCACAAGCTTTCAACACGGCACCATAGACTTACACCAAACTGTCTCCCCACAAAGATCCACCGGGCGCGGGCACCTTTTATAGCCAAGGACGCGCGCGTGTTACGTGACACGGGATTTCTGGGTAATGTAGTTGGAATTTCAACAAAGGGACTTCACACAGCGATGCGGAGGTTGTTAATCTACCGATATTCATTAAAAAAAAAAAAAACGAAGAAATTCGTTTTCCCCCACACTCAGAACGTTATTGAATAACGCATTTATTAGTTATTGCTCTTCTAACATGTAGCTTACTATTTTGTATTAACTTGTAAATCACAAAATATTGAAAAGTATAGATCATAAAATCCGTTTAGACCCATAAAAATTGGTAATCCATGGTTGGCTATGAACAGTTTTGCAGTATTTAACCTGATTTGAACAAAAACCACTCAAAAGTGTGTTGTCAACACATAGGACAGTGGTTGATGAACTCATATGGACACCACTGATATATGTATGTGGCTTACTTGGAGTATCTAATTCGTCTTTTTGATAGAATACATCCGTGAATAAACCCAATCCCCATGGTCTTTTGTTTGATAAAAAGTCAAAAAGTAATATGGATTTGCTTTATAAATGATAAAAACGGTATTGGGTGAATTATGTACTAAACATACCATAATATAATACGAGAGAACAAAATGTGGGGAGAGACAATTACTTTTAGACATGGTAATACATCAAATACATACAAATTTGTCATCAAGAATCATACGCTAGCAAATAACCTAACATCAGTCCATCAGTGAAGGGCCTTGAGGACACTATCTAGATGTATAGCATCCCAAGTCCTACCCCATAGACCTGGATCATAATGTTGGGGGTTATTTAAAAAAATGCCACGATCGTTATTTCAAAAATAATAACTATAACCAGCCGCATTAGAAAACACTACATTTTACACTTTTACTGAAAAAGATGTACTGTATCCCTGCATCCTGTGTGAGTAATCACAGGTTCTGACAGTTATACTGTATTGCGTATTGTATACATTGACCTAACTAACCGTACATCACTCAGTATTATCCCCAACCTCACAGCTCAGAGTGCCACAGACATGCCTAGGCATGCCTGAACACACATGCAAACACACACACACACACACACACACCCACACCCACACACATACACATACCGTACATCATACACACATACACACACACACACACACACACACATACACACACACACACACACACACACACACACACACACACACACACACACACACACACACACACACACACACACACACACACACACACACACCTGGTGTAATGTGAAGTGAAAGATAAAGAATCAGGTGCTATAGGTGGAGGTCTGTTGAAATAATAGTAAGAGGCATATATGTGGACTGTTACGAGTGACATATTGTGAGAAATACAGATCTGCTACTTTTGCATCAGTGTGTCTTAACACTTTTTTCCCCTCATACTTTCGTAGCTTAGAAACACGTGAAAATTGGTACCAGCGATTAATGGCTAGACTTATGTACTATATAATACTGGTAAAAACTAACCTTCTTTTATACAGACATGAGATTACACTACGACTCCTGTGGGCTTAGGTGGAGTCAATATAGTGTGCATTCAAACCCCCCACCCCCCTATTCAAAAAGGGAAGTCACAGTCAGTCCTGCATGCAGCAGTTTGATTGCGACACAGATGTCCATGTCAAAGAGGAAGTATCATATTCACACACACACACACACACACACACACACACACACACACACACACACACACACACACACACACACACACACACACACACACACATAGACATGCATACAAGCTGCTTGCCTTGCAACCAAACTGGCCAGACACAGTCTGTCAGTTTTGAGGAAGTCACATAGAGGAAGCGAAAGTTGAAGGCTCAAACACACACAGAATCAATCGGCCAGTCTGACTGCGAGGTATAGATAAGAGCAGTAATTGAGAAATCGAGGAACTAAAGTAGGAACTGTTGACACACACTTACACAATCAGTTAGACACAGTCTGTCAGTTTTGACCATCTGTTTGTGATTACAGATGTCTCCACCAAAATGAAGAAGTGAAAGCGGAAGCTGCAAGTGAAACTAATTCGAAAGAGGAAGTACCAACAATAGTAGTTGCAACTGTCAATCTGAAAGTGCCATCAAACAGAAAAAATCTGATGACGTCATTAAGTTGGGCTAGGCCACGCCCATAGTGCCTTAGGTTTGAGAATGCTGCCGAACCAGGGGTAGTAGCTCAAAAAGGTGCCTTATACCACTACTGGTGTGGGGAAGCTCGCCGGAACCGAGCCGGCACCCTGGCCGTGGTCCTGTGTGTCTGGAACTTCTGGGGACCCCCCGGGGACCCCCACACATAAATCACTACAACAAAGAATGAACTGTAAGTGGAAAACAAATCAAAGCCACAAAGAGCAATCTATAAACAACTTGCTCCACAACAGCGATGTGTTTGGGTGAAACCATAATGCAAGTACGGTAGTACACATTCAAATCCCTAGATTTGGGAGCTATATAGTGTTCCCACTATAGCTGAAAAATAACATTGGCTGGTTTCCCAAAGAAATGTTGTATTGCACGTAGCTTGGACACACCCCTCTAGGCCGCACACCGAAGCCTACTGTCCCATTGTGCAAGTGAATTAAATGGAATAGCATTCGATTGCGGGTTAATAAATATAGGCCTATACGAGGTTAAATGCGAGGCTATTGTGCAGTCAAAGTTACCAATACAAGCTAGCTAATTCAGCATTATTTTATTGACCGGTCAGGCCGGTATGGTAGGCCTCAGGCCTACCATTGCGTGGCACATCTATGCACGGAATATCTACGTTCACAGTGAAAGGGGGTGTTGTTGAGAAGAACCACACTCCCTACGCAGATGCCCTTTGGGAAACTTATCAATACACCTATTGCGCGTTCACGTAAACTTGCCATTCTGCCATGGTCCTTGTTTTGTTTTTGCCTCCATCGCCGTCCCTCATCCCTCACCCCTCTCATCACTCATGCTGTGTATGTGGCTTGTCCTTTTCTGATCGCCCAAGCTCCTCAGGAGCTTGTTAATTGCTCCAGTGACAGAGGGCTTCGTGTGAGCCAGCAATAGTAATTGCTCTGGGGAGGGAGGCTGTGGCTCTAGGCCTCCAATTTAGCTCTGATGTAGTCAACCTTGCATTAGATGGATGCTTCGTTGTCTGCTGAGATGGAAAAGCACGGGTAAATTAAATCAGGGTTGTATCGTTATAAATGTTTGTAATGTGTATCTATCATATTTCTCTCTTCACTCATTACCCATCCCATTAACCAGTATCCCCATCATTATTGATATCCCTCTAAGGACATGTGTGTCTGCACGAGCATGTGTTTGTGTGTTTTTGTGAACTTGTATGTCTATACATGAAACTGAGTGTCTCTTTATGTCACATTGATAAGTGTCCATCTTATTGATTCATTATCTTGTTTCTTTTTTTGCACGTATAGATCCTCCAATGTATGAGTGTATTTGTGGGAAAACAAAGACCCTCCTAGTCCAAAGAGGTTTGATTGATTGATTGAAATATTTATTAACAGTTTACAGAATTACAGTACATTTCAAGCACAAACTCGATACAAAGACTGTTTACTGTGAGTGGCCGACCCAATTAAGCATTACACTTGTTTACAAGAGGGTCCACCATGTTCAATTAATCAAAACATTTAGAGACGTACAAATAGACACTTCTATATAGTCAAAGAACAGAACAGGAATTCATCATAATTCTCTCTAGATCAAATAAAGGCCTTCTTGGTTTTCGTGTGCGTCACTCGAAGCTTGGCTAAGTATAAAAGTCAAAATGTGATCCTAGGTTTGTCTTGAAGCAGACTGGGATAAAAGCTGGTCCTACCAACATTTCTCGGCTGTCTTTGAAATGTTAGATTCCTGTTGGTTGCCACCTCATTAACATCCAGTTGTAGTACTTACAGCAACCAAAGTCCCTGGTTTTCTTCCCATGTTCACGCCCTCTTTTTCGATTCTCAGATTCTGTCTCCTTGAATGTCCTTCTAGGTCTAAGGACTTTTCTAAAAGCTGTTCCACACAGAAAGAGATGACACCAAGGTTTCTAATTCCGCAACAGTATCTGAGGTGTTTGTTATTAATTCCTCCAGGCCCTTTATTTTTCTCACGTTGAGATTTAATTCAGGCCCTCAGCTTATCCATAGCAGAGTTATTTTCCGCTTTCAGCGTTGCTATCTCTCTTCTCAATGTATCAGTCACGCCAGCAAGTTTCTCTCAATCCCATACATCTCTGTCTTAACGAGAATGAGCTCAGAATAGCTGAGACTTTAGCTATTGCTATTGCAGTCAGAATTTCTCGGTTGCCACTACTCTGGGATCTCTCCTTGCCAGTCCTTGGGGTCTGTCACCCCAGCCGAGCCCAAGGCCTTTGCGAGATACAAGGATCGGAAATTGGAGATGATTTAGCTGGAGTAGTATGTACTCTGGATTCTTTGGGGCCTTCTACCTCGCTTGTAACTTATTTATTTTATTAATTTGTTAACTCGTATGAAATAGTTCCACTGAGTGTATTAAGAAGTGATTCCTGCTTGCTCAATAGTGGAGGATATTAAGTCAATATTTCATGAGAATCGTTCACTTTATGGTACAAGCACCAAAATTGGCACACGAGTGCTTCGGAACCTACTCTCTCAGAAAAGTACGTTGTCCACTTGAAAAAACTAAATGGACACCATTTTTCAAGATGGCCGCCAAATGAAAAAGGCCTTTTGTGGCGGTTCTGGACAACCGTGGGTCCGACCGACTCGAGACCGGGCACTGCACTCCCTGTGGGTGTGTGGAACGTGTGTGTCGAATTTGAAGTCGGTGGGGCGAACGGTTCTCGAGTTACGTGGATTACAGACGTACACACACACAGAATTTGTGCAATTAGCAGATCATTGGAACGGTTGTTCGCTTGGTGATACAAGCGTGACATTTGCCGTGAACATTCCTTTGGTCAACTCTTTAACTTTTTAAACCGAGCCATCCAAAAATCCAATATGGCGGTGATATTTCAAGATGGCCACCAAAATTAGACTGGTTTTGCATTTCAGCATATATTTGGCTATACCTTTGTGATGTACTGTACCACACTACTGTATAATACTGTACGGCACTGTAGGGCATCATACTGTACCATACTGTACCATACTGTACTGTACAGTACCGTACTGTACTGTACTGTACTGTACTGTACCGTACTGCATGGTACCATACTGTACCGTACTGTACCATACTGTACCGTACCTTACTGTATGGTATCATACTGTACCATACTGTACCGTACTGTACTGTACCGTACTGTACCATACTGCATGGTACCATACTGTACCGTACTGTACATTACTGTACAGTATCATACTGTACCATACTGTACCGTACTGTGTACTGTACTGTACTGTACCTACCGTACCGTACCGTACCGTACCGTACTGTACTGTACTGTACTGTACTGTACTGTACTGTACTGTACTGTACTGTACTGTACTGTACCGTACTGCATGGTACCATACTGTACCGTACTGTACTTTACTGTACTGTACCGTACCGTACTGTACTGTACTGTACGGCATCATACTGTACTGTACCATACTTTATGGTATCATACTGTACCATGCCGTACCGCACGTTACTGTACCGTACTGTACTTTACCATACTGTACTGTAACATACTATAGTGTACTGTACAGTACCGTGTGTGTGTGTGTGTGTGTGTGTGTGTGTGTGTGCACGTGCAGGGAAAAGGGGAGGGGTCGGTTAATGTGGAAATTGTAATGTAATTTGTGTCACAGTGAAATGTTGTGCAATAACAGTATGTCATACAAAAGCAATATTTGTACAGTAAATATGACATGGATGCAATGTAGTGCAGATGGATTTCTGTATTTTTTGTGCATAGAGAGATGTGTGCTAACGGAGTGATTTGGTAGGAGAAGTCGGACGGATAAACAGACATATTGCTTTGCATCCCCTATAGTAGTAGGATCTAGGATGAGCATCAAAACTATATATTTTAAATACTTTTCATTAGCACAATTTTACATTCCATAGGGCTGGACCACACATGGACCCCATTTGGTTTTGTTTTCTACATCTTCCTCTGTGACCTGCCACCTTCATGTCATCTCTCACAGCATCCTTAAACCTCGTCTTTGGCCATCCTCTTACCTGGCAGCTACATCTTCAGCATCCTTCTCCCAATGTACCCTCATCCCTCCTTTCCACATGTCTAAACCATCTCAACCTCACCTCTCTTGCTTTATCCCCAAACCTTCTAACCTGGGCTGATCCTCTAATTCAGTAATTTCTGATAATGTCCTTCCTTTTCACTCCTAATGAGAACCATAGCATCCTTAATTCTGCCACCTCCAGCTGTGCCTCCTTTTCATCAGTGCCACCGTTTCCACTTTCCAACCGTATACGGCATGGCTGGTCTCACTACCATCGTATACATCTTCCCTCTCACTGGTAGCCTTCTGTCACAAATATTTCCTGACCCATACTATGTCCCATATTCTCAATACGTTGGCTTCTCTTGCTAGAACATTTCCATCTCTATACTCACCTTAACCTGTTACACTACTGTCTACTGTCTGGTCAATTGGTACAAATAATTTTCTCCCTCCCTCACCATCTCTCTTTGCACTTACTGTACATCTCAAATAGCCCTGACCACTTCTTAGCCCACACCACCTGACATCACATCTCTCTCTTCTTACCCATCATCTAAAAAAAACCCCAATGGGCATTGCCCATTGACATATATTCAAGTCTGTGTGTGTGTCTGTACATCTGTAATCCACATAACCCGAGAACCGTTCGCCCCACCGACTTCAAATTCGACACACACGTTCCACACACCCACAGGGAGTGCATTGCCGTCGGTCGGACCCACGGTTGTCCAGAACCGCCACAAAAGGCCCTTTTTATTTGGCGGCCATCTTGAAAAATGGTGGCCATTTCGTTTTTTCAAGTGGACAACGTACTTTTCTGAGAGAGTAGGTTCTGAAGCACTTGTGTACCAAATTTGGTGCTTGTACCATAAAGTGAACGATCGTGTCATTAATATCCTCCACTACAATGCTTGACAGCCCCCACTTTGTATCAATGATATGTTTGCATTGTTTTCAACAGTTTAACTGTTTTCAAAGTAAATCATAAGCATTTTGTGTAGAGACAAGTTGACCACTCAGCAATCACACTGAATAGCAGTAGGGTTTTTAATTCTTTCCATATCAGTGGCGTTGGATTTAGCTTAAAGATGCAGGAAATAAAAGCTCAGATGGAAGGCCATCTGTTCAATGAACCATGGAGTGAGAACAGCACACACAACAGTGAAATGAACTGAATGAGGTCCAATTTACACAATTTGCTTCTTGAGGAGCTGCTTCGGAAGCTGTGGGGGGAAAAGATAAGTGGTTCAGAGAACAATTAGGACAGGCGGATGTTGAAGTTGTTTTGACAATGAGTCAGTTTGGTCTCTTTTTGCTGTTTTGTCAAATTGCATTTTGCACTCTGGAAGTGTGAAAATGGGCCCCTCATGGCTTATGGATCCGGGTTCCATAAGCTTTACCGACCCACCAATAGTCTGACATGCGGAAAATGACCGGATTAAGGTTGGCGAACATGCGTTAAGGTTGGCAACACGATTAAGGTTGGCGAACATGCGTTAAGGTTAGCGAATGCCCTGCTCCACAGATTCAGGTTCATGCTCTGAGTTTAACCGGAAACTGCCCATAGATCCGATGTCCCGTTAGTCCGAACATGCACATCCCGTGCTTGCGGTTAGGTTTAGGTTTGCTCCCGTGCTTGCGGTTAGGTTTAGGTTAGGGTTAGAGATAGGGATAGTAATTTCGGAACAATGAACCTTCTGACTAATGACACGGCACCGTTTAACCAATACTTCTCTTGTCTGACAAATCAAACGCTTCATGCTCCGAGTTACATCAATACTTCTCTTGTCTGACAAATCAAACACTACATTTATTGGATTTGAGGATGTCTATGATGATCATGAAGGAAAGACACAAACCTGTGTGCTGTGTCCGTCTGTCTATCATATCTGAACGCCTCGAAACTCCCATGAGTCCTTGGCAATGCCTGCGTTGAGTTAAGTCAGTCCATGTAAGCAGGGGCATAGCAGTCGGATCTGTTGCTCTGGACAACCGACTCTCCATATGCCTGTACAAGTTTGTTAACATGACTCTCAAAGTTTGGGCAACAGACCAGATTCGGTATTGCATAAAGAAAGGTCACTTCTCGCCCCCCCCTACAAATAATTGTAAAGTAAAAAGTTAAATATTTGACTCTGAGATGTACGGTAGTGGAGTAAAAGTACAATTATTATATGTATTTTGAAATAAATAAAGGACTGTACTTAAGTTCTGTACTTTGTTATTTTATAACCAGTTTGTTGGAATATCTGGTCAAGCAGGATGCACTGTGGAAGAATGTATCCCTAGTCTCCATGGTTTTGTGCAGGTACTTGTGCAATATACTTGCAGACATTTACTAAAAAGAACTTTGTCCTCATTTCAATTTCAATGTCATGGACAGATACTGTAATCTGTAAACTCTCTCTCCTTTACATCAGCAGAAGTCACATCTCTCTGCTGCTGCTGTGTAAATATGCTTCCCACACACAGAGGCCGTCCCACCTGCGAGGATGGGAAGCGTGCTAATGACCTCTGCTCAGCAAGCAGGGAGAAGAGCGAGCCGCCCTCCCCTAGTCCACAGCGCCACTAAACACTCCATCACGCCCCGTGTGCATGGAGAGCCAGCCGTTTCTCATGGTAACGATGCTAATGGAACAGAATGCTACAAACGTTGGAGTTTCGGAAAGAAATTGCCGCGCAACACATTTGTAGGCAGGGCACTTTGCAGGAGACATCTGTTCCTCCTCAGCGTGAAGTGGAAAGATATATCAATTAGAAGAAATAAGGAGGTGAGTAGAGAGATGGGACATGGAAATTATTATCCAGGGACCAGACATTATGACTCGCTTAACCACATGAAGCCTAAGCATCCCTATTATGGGCATGTCATTATAGGTAAAATAAATGCAGATCGAGCTAGCAGATCAGCTAATTTCTGTGAAGAGATTTGGTATTTAGAGGGATAATAGGAGCAGACCAAGTATAAACCCTCGGGGGACCCCAAACAATGCAGTATGTATGGTTTAAGTGGCAATAGTCTGGGTGAGTGATTTCATTCTGTTTGTGATTGTATCTGTCCTCTTTAGAAAGAATGGAAGCAGGTGTACTCTAATGGGGTTGGTTTCTTTTTTGCAGGAAGAGCAGTGCCGTCGCTACACAATACGCACTGCACGTAGGGCAACACGCCGATGAGGGCAACAACATGTGCCAAAAAGCGGCAGGCCAAAATAACAATTTTCTCCGGATCTGCTGCGTAATAACGTGTGGGCCATGGAAGCGAGGCAGTTGAGCTTTACCATCAGAGCTACATACAACATCCTTCCAGTTAACCTTCACCAGTGGTTCGGTGAAGACCCGGTGTGTGTTCCATGCCAGCCACCCTCAGGCACATTCGCACAGCGTGCTAAAAATCCTTGCGTCCACCCTGGAGGACAAACCACTGACACCAACTCCCTACCACCACCAGCATCCAACCACCAACAGGCAACTACCCAGGTCTGATCAAGCTGTATAGCTGGCCACCTTGGGGAGGGTCAAGGCCGAAACATCCCAAGAACCAACTGTACACTACTGATGGTGCGTCCCAAATTACAACCTAAACCCAGTGTCCACCATTCACCACCGTTCATCACCAAGACGACGCAGGATGACACCAAGACGTCCCACCATTCATCACCAAGACAACACACTCTTAGGTATGTGCACGCTTGCACAAAATCTTATCCTGTGTTTGATAAACCAATTTTCAACTGGAAAAGTACACACAAAAAAAGTTAATTTCTAAGGAGAGATACAGTTATGCGTCAAAATAAAAATTAGTCTTTCGATTCCCTTATCAGTGATGGCTGGTCCCAGAGGAATACAGAAATGAGAAAAGCTATAATTGCGGTAAGCTTTGAGATATCAGATCTGAGGAAAATGATAAAATAAAAGACAGACACTGAATGCAAACGTATGTATGTTTGCAATCATCAGAGGAGATTCTTTGACTTAGTTCAACAAATTCAGATGTGCCATAGGACGTTGAAGTTCTTTTTGTGCTTACAGTGCCTGTCCAAAAGGAGGTAAATAAATATCCATTAACGTTGGCAGCTTGTGGAATGAGATGAATGTGTTCCACTTTTAGCTCCCCTCTGATTACGGTGCAGGGTCGAACAGCGCACTGGAAGAGAGCATGAGGTGAGAACCAGAGCTGTCCCAAGACAACCTCCACTGTTTCAGACTGACATCATGTCTCTGCCTAGGGGGAAGAATACTAAACACACACACACACACGACAACAACACACACGCATGCACGTACACAACAGTGTAAATTCAAATCGGAACCTTTCAGACTTTCAGAGTTAAATTAAATTAAGACTGGATTTTACCAGCCACGTACTGTATATAAATAGCTGCACACACAAATTCTCTCTTTCTGTCTGAGTCTCTCTCCCTCTCTCTCTTCCTTTCTCTCAGTCTCTCTCTCAAAAGTACACACACACACCCTATATACATCTAGTGCTTTCTAAAAGCAGTCACCATCTCCAAAGGTGAGACTCTGACAATGGATCTAATCAATTCAATTCGGCACATTCTCTTGCTGCACAGGGTCTAGGGTGGCAGATGGCGAGCGAAGAGATGGATGGCAGCGATACGCATGTAGACGTTCTTATAACCCTGACAGAGAACCGAGGGAAGATAGAAGCAGCTCATTACCGAAGAAGCATTTATTCCAACTTGACAAGAAGCAGAGGCCCGCTCGCATTCAGAGCCGTACTGTGAAAGCCCAGGATCTCCTCCACATTCGGCATTCACTTCCTGTCTTGTTTGAAGGCCAGTGAGATTATGTTTTAGGCCTATTACAGCCTTTGACCCATGGGAATGCTCGTGTTCCTCCTACAGTATGTATCCAGCCCAATGCACCGGTGGTAACGGTGAGATGGATAGTGTTCGACTTTAACAATGATGTATGGCTCGCCATAGAGATAATAATAATAAAACACCCTTCTGATTAAACAATCGCCCGGTCATCTTAATTGTTCTTATGATGAAAGGTCAGTCTCAGCAGGCGATGGTACTTAATGACACTTTCTCAATTAAATTATCCACAGGGAAACAAAGAGCCAGGCCAGCTCCCATTGCCCCCGGCCGACATTTACAAGGAAGGAGCCGTTTGTTGGCCCATGAAACATGATCAAAGATGACTCATTCTCTCTCTCTCTTTCTCTCTCTGGTTGTTCTATCTTCTTCAAAGCTCGTCTTTCCATATTGTATAAGGGGATGTAAACAGCCACTTATTTTATACTTGCGTTAAGACATAGGCTATTTAGATTATGTAAAGCCATACTGAACACAAAAGGCGATCAGGTGTATTTTGTTATTCAATTGTCTATATTCGCTACTTGTCGTACAACAAATTATACTGGTCTTAAATGGTACATCCAAAAACATTCCTGTGCAAACATTGTGTTAATTGTACACCTCCCCCCTCTCTGTCTCATAACTGTACAAAGCCATACAGTATACGCAGTCACACATCACAGTAGATCAGTACAGTCCCATCCCTCTCATGCCACATTTGGCCTTTCCGTCCTAGTATACTGAGGTGCCCTTCTCCTTTGAGGATTAACAATGAACTGCCCTCAGAGGAGAAAATTAACATGGTTGTATATAGCATTTAAGCTGCCCTGAGAGCAGCATTCAAAGGCTGCCCTCAGAGCAGCCAATTAACATGGTTGTTACTTGTTACTTGCGCGAGCAGAGCGTGCGCAAGTACTGTTTTCGGCTGCGTATGTCGTTAACACCCTCGGCCAATCAGGGCGCTGCGTGCGTATGTCGGCGCGTCGCTAGGCCAATCAGAGCGTGAGTTGGCAGCTTGCTGCGTATGTCGGTGGTCCCTTTGACCCTTTGGATTGCCTGCTTGTGTTGGTGGCACTGCTCTGCCAATCAGGGATTGGCTGATGACGTACCTATGTGTGTTTATGTAAAAACGTGTTTAAAAGACGTATGTGGATGACATAATCAATCTAGGTTTATACTAGTATATATTAATTATGTCAGATCATGTTTCAATAACTTGATTGGGGTCTGCTTATAGCACAGTAGTTGACGTGGAGAGCCGTGGCGCCAAACAGAACGGTCAAGCACTGCGCTGCTGCTCTAAATGCTATACATACAACCATGTTTTCTTTTTTTTTTTTTTTTTTTGACCCACGATTTTGTAACCCATTTTTCACCCCTGTGTCAATCATCCTGTGATGTGATCCTGGGCTCTACACACCCTCCGCCAATGTCCAAGTTGCTCCTTTACACCTGACAGGGGGGAGTTTCCCTGGTTGGACGTAGCGCGTGGAAGGAACACGTTATTCCAACCAGTTCCTTTCCCCTCCATCAGGCGTCCCGGCTGGCCAGGGGGAGGCAGTTTAGAGACCAGGATTACTGCATGTTTTTTGTGAGGGTACCTACCCTTGGGGACACGAAGAGAACATGCAAACTCCACACAGAAAGGCCCTTTCGCCAACCCCGCCTTCGGGTATGGGCACTGATGACGCGGAGGAGGAAACACGCCGCCAGCACCCACAACGCCCCGAGCGGGAATCGAACCCAGGACCTTCTAGCTGTGAGGTGACAGCACTACCAACTGTGCCACCGTGCCCCCGACTACATACAACCATGTTAAATTGCTGCTCTGATGGCAGCTTTTGAATGCTGCTCTCGTGAGTGACCCTCTCCTTCAGTCTCTTGACTGAAGGAGACTGTCAAGAACTGTCTTTATCTCAACGAGACAAAAACTGAATACGTAAATATATGCAAATCCAACTAAATCCAACAATCGAACAATTGCATCCAACAATGCAAATCCAACACGTTTTCAAAACACTTACCAACACAGTACACTCCTTTGAAACAGATTAATGCCTACAAGTATTTGGGTTCATATCCTCTTCCCAAACGGACTTTCAAACTAGGAAGAGTATGGCCTGGTCAGCCTGCAATGACATGCATAAGATCTGGTCATCCCAGCTTAACTCGAGGTTCAAAGTAACAAATATTTAGGACGACCGTCGAGCCGATTCTACTCTATGGCTCCGAGACATGGACACTTTCAAAGAAATTAGAGAAACGGTTGGATGGCACTTACACCCGCCTTCTAATGAGAGCGCAAAATCTCTCTTGGAAGAGCCACCCATGGACTTTTCCGGCCACTGCTGCAGAGCTGATCATGAGGTTATGCGCCACACTTATCCCTAAACGTATTTGCCATTTTTTACTATTTTGAAAAACATTTTAAAATAGTTCAACTAGCCGATCTACATCGAGACATTGTGAGCTTGTAGATCGGCTATTTGATTTTAAAAGGTTTTTTTAAATAGTAAAAATGGCAAATTAGTTTAGGGATAAGGGTTAAGGGGTGGCGCAAGATATAGCCCATCTTCTCTATACCCTTCTTCTCTGGAATCCTGCCTCAAAGCAGACCAGAGGTAGAAAACTGTTGTTCCCTGATGTTATCGCTAGGGACAAGTAAGCAGGAACTAGGGATGGCAATGACATACCGTCAAGTCTGGCGTGGCATTGTGAAATCCATGATCTCGACCGCACACGACACGACACACACACACACACACACACACACACACACACACACACACACCTGCCCTCTGCAGTGCTCTAGTCTAAAGTGACTGGAGTCAGTCTCATTTCTCTCCAAAAGCTCTTGAATGATGATGGTATATGATTAAGGATTACTGTCATTAATCTCACACTTCATATCATACACACCATACCTGTAACTTTAGCTGTAGTGCGTGCGTGTGTGCGTGCGTATCACAGCTAGATCCACACTATTGCCTCTAATGAGGGGCTGCCCATGTCATGGACACAAACTGATTTATTTGTCTCTATATGTGAATTCTAATCAGATAATGACAGGGCTTCACCTTTTTGACAATACCGTCCCTCCATACCATTACCTGTTTCGGTTTGCAGTGGCCTGGACCCAGCAGCCATGGGTAATGAGCTGGTAATTCTTCACTTTGCTGATCAAAGGCCCAGCTCCCAAACAAGCTCCCCCCCCCCCTCTCCCCCTCCACTCTCTCTGCTCCAATCAGATTCGGGGGCAGCCAAGCGTGAGTTCTAAGTTCTAACCCTGTGGCGGTAGTGCTCATTATTCTGAGGCCTGGGAGACCCCGGTGACACGTCACCTGACTGTTGCCCCTTCAACCCTGACTTCCAATCCTCACGGCCAAAAGCCTCCGGCTTCTTAGCTGTTACCACGGCCCACAGGCAAAACTAATCTGCTTCAATTCTCGGCATGCAGGGACATTCTGGATGGCTGTAGTGCTCCCGTTTTGTTCGTTGCCTCACTTTGTCCCCTCCTGCCGCCCTTTATTCGTCACCTTGTGGCCACTTGCACAAAACGCTGTTTTTGTGTCCCTGATGCTAACTAACCTTCTACTACAGTACATGCTTCCTGCTTCCTTTTCTGCGCCCCTCTCACCCCGCCTTCAGCCTTCTCTAGCCTGACCTAGACTTAGTTACAAGTGGGTATCGTGCGCCACAAATAGCAGATCTACAAGCACGCAATGCATCAGGATGGCAGCATGACTCATTGTGGTGCATGCGTGATTTGCATCTGGTATTTTTGGTGTGCGACATCCACACGCAAATACAGTAAGTATATATCAGGCTTCACTCACCGCTGTTGAATTCATAAGTACCCCCCCACGCACACACGCACGCACGCACACACACACACACACACACACACACACACACACGCTTACTTTGTTCACAAATGCTGTCTGCAGCTCGATCTACTCTAATTCACGTATCAATAACTCAGACGCATCACTCACTTGGCAGCATGCATATTATTTTGCTTCTCTCTTAGACATGGAGAGCAGCTGTAATATTCTCAAGGTTATTCTCGATGTTACCCTCCAGCAGCTCCGGGTCTTTTTCAATCTAATACAAATATAGCCCTGAGTACTGAGTGGGCCTGTGAAAATGCAGGAGAGCTATGCAGGCCGTGGCAGGGAATTAGGGAACAAGTGGCCCACTTTGGCCTGCGAGAAAGCACCTGCAGTGCATTCATTCGGTGGTCCACTAAACTCTAGCAGCCTGCGGGTGCGAGTGTAGGCCAACTCTAAGCCACGTTGATTGGTGTAAAAACAGGCCAAACCTGCTGGGAGCACTGGTGGCTCTTAACATGCTGGCCTCCATCCATCATACACTCCTCTGATCTGATTTCTCTCTCTCTCTCTCTCTCTCTCTCTCTCTCTCTCTCTCTTTCTTTTCCAGTTTCTCTCTCAATCTCAGTCACTCTCTCGCTCTCCTTTCATACTTTGACTAATTGGTAGCCCCGTTTGGAACCTCACTCTATGCGTTTAGCTCCGAGAAGTGGTTCCGTGTCAGGATATCCCTGCATCGGTAGAACGAAACCAAAACAGTGGCGAAAACCCTTTTTGCAGTATCGTTTCCAAAAGGTAAAGGTATTTCTGGCTAGCTACAGATGATAAACTTAGGACAGGCACGTACATTTGTTAGACAGGGGTGGAACAACTGCTTGCAAAGCTTATGAAGTCAGACAGTACCATGTTTTACATGCAATCTTACGGAAGCAGTACTGCGCATGCGGACGGACCACAGGCTGCAATTTTAGCAGTTGTTTAAGTTAAGTTTATCATCTGTAGCTAGCCAAAAATACTTTAACTTTTTGGAAACGATACTGCGAAAAAGGTGTTCTACCGATGCAAGAATATCCTGACACAGAACCTCTTCTCTGAGCTAAAAGTGTAGAGTGAGGTTCTAACTGGTCACGTGCGCAATACTTGTACATAACATGGAGTGAGGCCAATATAGCATGAATTAATGTCTTTATTTTCTGTTCTTATCGCAAATAAATTAAAACCTTGCCTTCGGCAATCAAACTTAATGGCTTAAATGAACATGCGTAGGCTAATGACTCAGCCTGTGGATATGGGGGCTGAGGAGAGGAGTCGTGAAGAGGCAGAGGGATAGAAGAGGGTAGATGCAGGATAGAGGGAAGAAAAGGGTCTGGATACCATGATATAGGGCTTGGCATTGGGCAATTATATTATAATAGATTGTTTATAATCAACCTGTATTATACTTCCTTGAACAATGGCATGCAAAAAGTGCTGATCTAGGCTACCTCACAAAGCGTCGCATCGCAACGTGTTGTGAGCTTTGAGAATGGAGATATGCGATTTTCCCTTTTTTCAAATCATTTATTAATCCTATACAAGGCAAAAGTGTGAAATAACCGTGCTATCGATTTGAAGTCATATTGCAAGGCCCCACCGTGATGTGAACATTACAGCGTGGAAGATGCACCTACTGCAAGTGTCTGCATCAAGGCAGACAGTTGGTGGCTTGTTACAATGACATCACCCATCGGTTTGTCGTTTTGAAGCCCTGCGTTCAACATTTTGACCATCACCATATAGATCTGACCATCACCATCACTGATTTCTGCAGCCAGAAGTGCCCATATTTGGATGAGAGAGTGGAGCCGGGGATACGCATTGGCACGCCTCCATCCTGATCACTGTGGTAGCAACTTATCAATCACAATAATGCTAGTATGCTACGCCCCGAAGCATAGTCTACTACTATACTTGATCATCTAATTTACTCTAAATGGGACCATCATTTACAAAATGATCAACATGCTGAATTCAAACTAGCGATTGGAAACTTTTTCATTAGGAAAATGTTTACTGAGGTAATAAATCAAGTAAGAACTTGCAGTAGGGTAATTTTCTCATAGACATCCAACAGTATATAATCTCGCTCCCTGCTGGCCATTAGAGAAAATACAGGTTTAAGTCACATCCTCAGTAGCTTCATGAACAGGCAAAAATATATAACCTATAGAAACATGTAGCCATAATAATTAGGAATTAGCCACAGGGAAATAGGCAAAACATGTGCCAGACCACCAGGTAGGCTATGGTTTTTTAATTATAGGCTCACAAGCCTTCCTTGACTGTTGCTTCTGGCTAGATGTCAGCCTTGTAAACTGATTTCAGAGATAGTGAAGAGGAATTGATCAGGTGGAGGAGCATAAAGGAGGCTCAGGGTAATATTGTGTGCTTGCGTGTTCTAGTGTGTACATGCTTGCTGTGTGTGCATGCGTCCGTGAGTGCGTGCGTGGACCATTGCTCTATGTTTTCCAGTTAAGTCAACATGATACTGGGGAATCATTAAAGGGATGCTACTTGGTGTATTATTTCTCCTATGTCCTCCCTCCCCCTCTCTCTCACACTCTCAGACAAACTAACCTCACATGACACATACCAACTCACATACACAAACCAAGACGTCCTTGGTTATTAAATGTGACATGTACAGCCGCATATCATCATTCAACTGAGGGCTGTCAAGGTGCTGTCCAGAAAATGAGGTGGGCTTCATAGATAATTGCCAAGCTTTCTGGAGAAATACTGGTCTGATTAGGAGAGAGGCATACATCCCATATGAGATGGTACAACTCTCATAGTAATATAGATGAGTATAATAGTTAACTAAAAGATGACAACCCAGAGTAGAACATGAGGCAAAGTAAGTTGTATATGAAAACCTAATATAAATTAACACCACCACTGCAGTAGTACCACAAAATCAGATAGTTAAATGTGGAAGATTTGATCTCTGTCACCAAAACACAATCTACTTAGATGATCATATTGATTTATTTTGTCTTGCATCCACTCCCCTCAGTCATATTAATACTTAAATTCCTCGAGACACTGGCAGAGGTAAAGTTGCAGCCGTTCTCTGTTGAAGCACTAGTAGCGACTACTAGTGTAGTCGCTAGTGTTCAGTGGGGAGAGGAACTAGGTTTGAATAGCGTGTTCCTCCACGTGTTACGCCCTCACGGTGATCAACACCTCAGTGCAGAATTAAACGAGAGGTTGTCGATGTTCTCGTCTACTGTAGGGGTTAGCACAGTGACAGACTATAGGGCTCCATTTTTGTCAACGAACTAAACCCCTTATCCCTAAACTTCCTTGCCTTTTTTTTTTCTATTTTGAAAAACATTTTTTCAATAGTTCAACTAGC
Source organism: Protomyctophum parallelum (assembly GCF_964188405.1). Classification (NCBI taxonomy): domain Eukaryota; kingdom Metazoa; phylum Chordata; class Actinopteri; order Myctophiformes; family Myctophidae; genus Protomyctophum; species Protomyctophum parallelum. The sequence goes on along the minus strand of NC_139700.1, from coordinate 24,271,825 downwards.
CAATCTCCATTGACATTGGCCATTTTAACTATTAAAAAATGTTTAGCAAAATAGTAAATAAGGCAAAGAAGTTTAGGGATAAGGGGTTTAGCGGTGACGAAAATGGAGCCCTATGGGCCCTATCTTGCGCCACCCCTTACCCCTTATCCATATACGTATTTGCAATTTTCTTCTGTTTTGGAAAATATTTTATAATTTTTCAGCTAGCCGAACTACATCAACACGTTGTGAGCTTGTAGATCGGCTATTTTAACTATTTTAAAAGGGTTTTTGAAATAGTAAAAAATGGCAAATAGGTTTAGGGATAAGGGGTAAGTGGTGGCACAAGATATAGCCCTATGTGTATGTGGGGAAAATTGGGAATTAGCATAATATCTGTAGTAAAAAAAGAGAAAATAGTAATTGAGAAAGAAATGTGGGATAATGATAGTCTTAACACTGTGTTTTGGCGCCGGCCTACTCGAGTGTCAACGCCAGTCGAGAATGATGCAAGTCAGGAATACAAGTCCCCCTGATATAGTTGCTGTACATGTGGCACTGGTTGTGGTCTGAGATGTTGGCTGCCGGGAGTAGGGGCGGCATGTGCCGGGGGATTATGTCACTCCACTGCCGCTCCATCTCGCGGCCACCGCTTCACGTAGCAACTGCCGGTAAACTGCTGGTAACAGCCGCGGCGCTGCCGGGAGAAGAGGCGGCAGCTGCCGGGGAAACTGGGGGGATTATGACACTCAACTGCCGCTCGCTTCCACGGCAGTGCGTTTGGTCCGACGTTGCGTCGTGCTTGCGGTTATGGTTAGGGTAAGGGTTTGGGGTAGAGTGTCGGACAGATGCCGCCGAGAAATACTGGCGCCTGCCACGGGTGTTCCGCGGCTGATGTGTTGCGTCGTGCTTGCGGTTATGGTTATGGTAAGGGTTTGGGGTAGAGTCAGAGTGTCGGACTGATGCCACCGAGAAACATTATGGACTGCCGCAGGTGTTCCGCTCTCGGGTGCACTTGCTCTCTAGATTCAAATGGCTTCTCTCAGAGTGTAAATAAACCCACCATCTTATAATCTCGATCTCATTCTGATATACGTATGTCATCAAAATAGCATCGGAACTCTCTTCCTAGAGAATCCTGTTCTATCAGACTACATCCCTGGGAGGCTTATTACTGGACTACGGTACTCACCATTTTACAAACATGTGTGATCTGATAATTCTGTGACTACATTTAGTTCTGTGAAATACCTTTTAGGGAAGTGATTTCATCAGCATAATTTAATGTTATATCTCACAGATGACTCTTAAGCTATTCCCTCTCAAAGTGGTCATCTTATTGATAGTGTCGAAGTCTCATTGCAAGGGACACTTGAGGCCTCTCTAAAAAAAACTGGTTGGGTCCATGCTAACTACCAAACCCCAAAATTAAAGTAAACATGAAAACCAGACTGCTTGCTAGTCTTGTAAGATAGTCATTAGAAGGCTCTCTGTAATACCAAAGACTATTACACATAGCTTTAGAGGAAATAAAAATAAAACCCCTAGGCAACACTTTGGCCTATGTAGCTGACTAAAATAAAAATACATGACCTTATTGATCCATATAGCTCTCAGTATGACGGCATCAGCTTCTTTAATGATAATAATACAGCATATAATAGGAACGATCTTTCACTTGGTGATACAAGCGTGAAATTTGGCATGAACATGCCTCTGGGTCACCTCATTAACTTTTATAACCAAGCCAACGAAAAATCCAATATGGCCGCCAAATAAAAAAGGCCTTTTGTGGCGGTTCTGGACAACCATGGGTGCGGCCGACTCGAGACCGGGCACTGCACTCCCTGTGGGTGTGTGGAACGTGTGTGTCGAATTTGAAGTCGGTGGGGCGAACGGTTCTCGGGTTACGTGGATTACAGATGTACACACGCACACAGAATTCGTGCAATATAGCAGATCATTGGAACGGTTGTTCGCTTGGTGATACAAGCGTGACATTTGTCATGAACCCTCCTTTGGGTCAACTCTTTAACTTTTTTAACCGAGCCATCCAAGAATCCAATATGGCCGTGCTATCTCAAGATGGCCGCCACATCTAAATGTTAGCCTATGTCTACATTTCTTACAAATTTTAGGAAACATTTCACCATTATAGATAGATAGATAGATAGTTTTTATATTTATATATATATATTTTTTATATATTTATTTTATTCTTTATATTATTATTTTTATTTTTTTGTTATTTTTAGTTTTCATACTGAAAATTGTAGCATGCTAATGCTAACTTAATGCTAACATGGTAGCATGCAAATGCTAATATAGCATGCTAACATGATAATGCTAACATGCTAATGCTAACATGTTAACATGATAATGCCAACATGCTAATGATAACATGCAACATGCTAACATGCTAGTACTGACATGCTGCTAATGCTAACATGCTAATGCTAACATGCATCAACATCAGCATGTTAGCATGTTAGTGCTAGCATGTTAGCATTAGCATGTTAGCATTAACAGCATGTTAGCACTAGCATGCTAGCAGGTTAGCATGTTAACATTAGCATGTTATCATTAGCATGTTAGCATTAGCATGTTAGCATTAACAGCATGTCAATACTAGCATGTTAGCATGTTGCATGTTAGCATTAGCATGTTGGCATTATCATGTTAACATGTTAGCACTAGCATGTTAGCATTAGCATGTTAGCATTATCATGTCAGCATGCTATGTTAGCATGCTAGCATATTACCATGTTAGCATTATTATGTTAGCATTAGCATGCTACCATGTTAGCATTAAGTTAGCATTAGCATGCTACCATTTTCAGTATGAAAACTAAAAATAACAACAACAAAAAATTATAATATAAAGAATAAATAATATATATAAAAAAAGAAAAAGAAAAGAAAATCTATCTATCTATAATGGTGAAATCTTTCCTAAAATTTGTAAGAAATGTAGACATAGGCTAACATTTAGATGTGGCGGCCATCTTGAAATAGCACCGCCATATTGGATTCTTGTATGGCTCGGTTAAAAAAGTTAAAGAGGTGACCCAGAGGCATTTTCATGCCAAATTTCACGCTTGTATCACCAAGCGAACAACCGTTCCAATGATCTGCTATATTGCACGAATTTTGTGTGCGTGTGTACATCTGTAATCCACGTAACCCGAGAACCGTTCGCCCCACCGACTTCAAATTCGACACACACGTGCAGTGCCCGGTCTCGAGTCGGCCGCACCCATGGTTGTCCAGAACCGCCACAAAAGGCCTTTTTTATTTGGCGGCCATCTTGAAAAATGACCGCCATATTGGATTTTTCGCTGGCTCGGTTAAAAAAGTTAAAGAGGTGACCCAGAGGCATGTTCATGCCAAATTTCACGCTTGTATCACCAAGTGAAAGGTTCTCTCACAATATGGCTGTTAGCCGCTGTACTATAAACTGTTAAAGGGATATTTCACAGCTGGAAGTCACTCAATGTCAATAGTATTTGTAGTAGATAACAGTAGAACAATTTGAAATTGGCACCCTATGGCCAGAAAAATAATGAAGTCTGTGTTTGACTAGGGTTTGACTGGATTGCTGAATTCCTACAATGACCATAATGCTTTCGTCCACTGCCCCTCCTTGTGGAGAGGGGGGAGGCTGCACGGAGCTGTGACTTGTATTCCAAGAAGGAAGTGAGACCACATTTTCATGACAAATTTAAATATATATATATATATATATATATATATATATATATATATATATATACATATCTAAAAACACATATTCCACCCAGGAAAGTGTTTCTTGTGTACTAAACATCATTAAAATAAGATCTGGTTGCAAAAGGGTTGAAGTGGCCCTTTAGCTATTAGCGAGAAAAGATGACCACCTCTTGCCCTCAGTCGGCATGGTGTCACCGGTCTGTCCTCGGGCGTAGGAGCCTTGAAAACAATTGTAGGGCCTGATGTATATCTGGAGACTGTTTTCTTCAATCGACCTTTCTGAATTTACTTTAAACAATTTCTTCAGCTAAACCATCCCAACTAAATTACGTAAGGAGGTCTTGCCACTGGTTGTTGCATAGGACATATTCTGACGGCCTATGACCTTTATCATTACCCCCCCCCCCCCCCCCCCGTAAGTACACTGTATGTACTTGACAGGTAAATGATGCATTCGACTAAAACTCTTTTTGGCAAAACTAAATTGACATACTAACAAACTACTACTTGCAATTTGTAACGCAATAAATTAAACCTTGAGGCAGATCTGTTCCAATTCACTCCTCTCTCTCTGCACTGCTCCATTTCAATATATCTCCTGATTTTTTTTATTTTCTGATTTGTTCTCACACCTACTCTTCCTCTCCAATCCACTTTGCGTTATTCATCTTGCCTCTGGCTTCCTCGTTTATTCTGAGCCCTGTGCCTTTGTACTGTTGTAATATCTTTCTGTTGAGATATCCTTTGCTTATATTCTCTTCAATTATATTGTTGTCTAATCATATCCATTAATCTTAAAAAAGTGCCAAGTAGCTATGGCATAGTGTGATCAACTGATCATATAGTTTTCTGAATATTATGAGTAAATTATGTTATTGTGTCACTGTCTATGCTTGAACACTTTTACACTATTACACTATTAGTTGTAAGTTGTCTTCCCAACAGAATACCACATGAAGCAGTTCATTCAATCAAGGCCACCATGATACTCAGACATGTTGTACATACTGTGACAATGTACAGTATATATAGTAGTATAGTATAGTATAGTAGCCTATAGTATAGTATAGTATAGTATAGTATAGTATAGTATAGTATAGTATAGTATAGTATAGTATAGTAGTTATCCTCTCACAGGGCAAAAAGCCCCATGCTGTCGCACCAGGCCAGAAATAGGCACCTCTCAGGAAGTATTGAGAAACGAACATACATCCATAGCAACTCAAGTGTTAACCCATTAGTTCCCATAATTCTAAAGGCTGTGTTGTCTTCTCTCCTCTTTAGGTTGACAATGGCTATATGACCAATATATCACCCCAAGGAAAAGCAGAAGTCTCCGAGAAGGGGACGCACAGAGATGATTCAGAGGAAATAACCTTTTGCATTGTTAACGTATACATGGGCGTGGGACAGTGAGGAGAGTGCGCCAGACTTCATGAACTGCCACTCTGTGACTATGTATTGCTGAGAGGGAGAGCATTTTAGACGCCCAGAGATCTCTGTAACTCATTCTATTATTCAATCTGTAATATTTTATCTTCATGCAATTTGATTAAATACATGTTAACCTTAATACTCTTGTCCGCTCTTAAACTTCACCAATTAAAAGGAGGCGCAGAGATAGCGTGCTCCATGAGGGTATTTTAAATTATCTCACTGCACTATTTGTTTGTTGTCGTCAAGAGGCTATCTCATCAGTACACACACACACACTCTTCTTTTAAGTTCTTTATATGCATTCCTAAATTTCTACACCTCTCTCTCCACTTAATCTTTAACTCTAAAGCCAAATGTTTTACTTTGTTGTGTGCAGTGCAACTAAATATAAATTAAGTATAACACTTTTTTCTTTCTATCAATATCACCACAGGGATCCATCCCTCCTCTCCCTCTCCCTCTCTCTCTCTCTCTCTCTCTCTCTCACAAATTATATTGTCTCTCTACCTCAGTGTAATATTACAAATTTGGAAGCTAATTGGGTTTCTCCTGTGATTCAGTCAATAGCAACCTTCATATTGCGGCTTAATGTCCCCTAATGAGTCCATTTGTTGGCCAGCGGCTAATTAGGTCTGGGCTGTTTGTAGATAGCCTAAACCAATTGATGGGCAGCCGCATTACTGAAGCAGTGTGTGTTGATCAGTAATATGTACAGTAGCTGAGCCCATCCTGTGCTCCCTCGCTGTTCCAATGCAGATCACCCAAAACCAGATTATATAGTGTTCTGGTACGTGGAAGACAGCGCATTAATTGTGAGGCAGCTCGACATTAACATTGATGATAACTCTGAGGAAAGTTGGGAAATCAGGCATAGTTGTATTAAATTTCAACCTGCTGTCTGTATGTACCGTATCTGGACTTACAGTGCTAATACAATCTGTGGACATTGTCCAGCTAGGGCTTTTGGAGTTCTCTGAGGTGAGGTACATAATCCTTCCTACTGTAGCAACCATTCCAACAGGATTAAACACCATACAATGCTGAGGTGATATGAAAACAAAAGCTCCATATAGAACTAACACAATTGCAATCTCTCACAGATGATCCCACTGACATGTTATGACCATTCTCTCAGAGGCAGCCAGCCTGCATCAGGCCTTTGGCCTGATAACACATAGCGGTAGTATGGTATGGTAGCCTGGCTGAATTTAGACTATAGAGTGAGTTGGAGGGAGCCAGGCTGATATTGAGACTGAATGATCATATAGCCTACCTTCACATGTTTAGTAGCCTGTTATCAAAAGAGGGGTTTCTTTGAAGCAGACGGCCTGTCTGCAACTGTGGCTCTTTGATAAAGAGGTCTGATAGGTGAAACTGCCACCTCTTGCATCTCTTAATGTATCACTATTTTTAATCATCTCTCCCTAAAAATAAAAATAAACGAAACGCTCGCCTGTCTGGTGCAGCTTTTTTGTTATTCTAACTTTCTTGAAAGCAGCCCATCTGTTAGCTAACATACTTTCCAAAAAGTTCCCTTTTGCCAAATATGCCATCTGTTGTCATTCTGATAGATAGAAAACATAATATGTTTTTATTTTTTATTGGTTGAAAATGTTATTCACAGTATGCAGAATGGGTACATTTCAAACGAAGCACAAGTCAATAGGCTACAAACTTTCATACAGTAAAAGTTCATAAAGTATTTCATACAGTACACGCTTAAACAACGTGCACTGTACCCCTTAGAGAATTGTTTCATCAGGCCTTTTGGCGTTCGATGTGTTGGACTGGAGTTTAAACACAACTTCGATAAGATAGAGGGATAGCAATTGCACATGGTCCAAGGCAAGGCGACCTCTCTGGCTCTCTCCACTGTGACTGCTCTGCTGCGACTCCGCCTCTCTCAGCAGCACCAACAACAACCCGATCCCATTCCCAATCCCACGTCCGTCCGACTCCCCTCCCTGCTCCCTGGCTGCTGCCACCACCCCAAGCCCCTTCCTTCCATCTCTCTCTAGTCTCTCTTCTTCCCCCTCCTCCTCCCCTCGGATTCCACACCGCTGTCCCAACGACAATCCAGTACTCCACGCCAAATGCCCTCCTAACTTTACCCGGGAGGGGGGAGAAAGAAAAGAGAGAGAGAGAGAGAGAGATCAGAGAGCAGCTCTGTACTACTACTACTAACGCCAGAAGTGTGGGATATACCGGAGAAGTTCTCTTCTGCCCTAAGTATCGGCCCGCGGCAGGGCGGATAGAGGGGCAGGCCGAAGAAAAGCGCGTATGATGTGGATCTGGTACCTACTGCTTGGTTCGGGGTCAGGCTCAAGTACGGTCGGTAAGTTGTAGAACCACTAAAACTAACGTTCCTGCTGCTATCCCTCCGTGCGCCTCTTTGAACGGTGTCGCCATTACGGCGTATTAAAGGCACATACGCGCTTTTTGGAGGGGGGGGGGGGGAATAATAACAACTGCTATGACGTGTTCGCTACTTCTGTTTCCATGTTGAGATGTTGTTGTTGCGACTTTGTGGCGACGGCCGTTTCATCTGTCTGTCGTGGAGTCTATTCGGTCTTTTAAAAGTCGGCACTGTTTCTCGTGGTCGCGCTTTTTCCACTGTCGTGCATGCCGACTCGAAAGCACTGCACTAGTGTTTACGCTGCCTGCCCTGCACTCATGTCTGTGTGTGAAATGAATACAGATTTGTACTAGACAGTGGTGGAAAAGTAGGCTACTCGAGTCATATTTGATCAAGCAATAATTGTAGTGGATCGAGTAAAAGTACAATATTTGCTAATGAGATCATGTAATGGAGTAGAAGTAAAAGCACTGACAACTGGAAATACTCCAGGAAAGTAAGAGAATACATCAAAATTGACTTAAAGTACAGTAGGCCTACTTGAGTAAATGTTACTTTGCACCACTGGTTAGTGTATTATGTACGCTAGGCCGGTTATGACCAGGGGTTGTTGACAGGACAGAGTTGACAAGTCAATCCTGCCATGGCAGCTGGGGCCCAGTGCAGGGCCACATACAGTAAGAGCAATGCCTCAGTTTACACTAAGGTCACACTGGTCAGGCAGCTGGGTGTCATGGTCTTCCTTGTGACAGTGGCCCACTTCTTTGCTTTAGTTTACACATACTCAGTATTTGACCAAATCTGGCCTAGAGGGCGCTCGCACACCACAGGGGGTGCACGCACCACAGTTTGGGAACCCATCTGTTAGGGTATCTGGAATGCTCACCTTAAAACACGCTCACCCTCGTTTCTTTCCCGCCACCGTCCTCATGCCGACCGCTCTGGGCCCGGGGGCGGTTCTTGTATTCTTGTATTTGTTTTACTGAGAATAAGGTTAGAAATAATAGTTTTACCGGGGTTAAGTTTATGAATATAGGGTTAGGTTTTGGCACCGTTATACTGAGGTTAAGGTTAGGAATAAGGTCATGCTTACCCGTTTTGGGATAGTTTACTTAGGTTACGTTTAGGAATACCAGGCTGAGCAGTTCTGCCGGCTGTACGCCCAGGGTGACTAGCTTTACAGTATTAGCTACTAGATTGCTACTAGATTGCATTGATTATTCTATCACAAAAGCTTTAGGTGACACAAGTTGAATCTGTCTTTCTGTGTATAATGGGGACAACACTGTTCAATATCTAAGATATTACCTTTCATTCATCCGGCTACTGTTTGGTTTGGTTTGCATTTACTGATGTGTATCGCAGTGTAGTAAACATATTTTGTAGTTTAACAGGTGTACAGTATTCATATTTGATGCTTTGCATTATGAGTGACCCCTGCCTGACAGCATAGAGGGAATGCTTGATATTTACAAAAGCAGACATTGTGCAAACATTTCAAATTTATAAGCAGCAGACACTGTGTGAATATCGTTATGTATAATGCAGAGGAAAATTAAACGGATTTAGTGAGGGCTGTCAGACCCAAGGCTGGCCCACGCTGTGGTCTGATTTTCACTCTACACAGCATGCTCTAATGATTTCATTCACATCATCATATTTCTGATGTGAATTCATCTTGTTATTTGCAGGTCATCAGTTGAGGGATAGCATAGCGCTGAATAATAATGTTAGTTTTCAACCTTGTGTTGTGGTCAAGGTCACTTAATCTGCGAAGGTGTATAGTATGCTGAAAATAGCAGATCAACTTGTAGATCTCCTATTTCCGGATCATGACACCATCGTACAGCAGATTATAAATCAACCATTAGACCTGTAGACATGTATTGTAAATGTTGGTTGTATTTTTAGCACTAAAGGCACTTGTGAATGTCTGTACTGTACTAGCAGATGCACAAGACATGTGTTTGTCTGCGTGCATTTCCTTGTATTGCAATCATGAACACAGACAGGGACTCAGTCAGACAGGGCATGATGTGGGGGCACGGTGGCACAGTCGGTAGTACTGTCGCCTCACAGCTAGAAGGTCCTGGGTTCGATTCCCGCTGGGGACGCTGTGGGTTCCCTCCTCCGCGTCATCAGTGCCCATACCCGAGGCACGGTTGGCGAAAGGGCCTTTCTGTGTGGAGTTTGCATGTTCTCCCCATGTCCCCTAGGGTAGGTACCCTCACATGTTCTCCCCGTGTCCCCTAGGGTAGGTACCCTTACATGTTCTCCCTGTGTCCCCTAGGGTAGGTACCCACACAAAAAACATGCAGTAATCCTGGTCTATAAACTACATCCCCCTGGCCAGAGGGGAAAGGAACTGGTCGGAATAACGTGTTCCTTCCACGTGCTACGTCCAGCTGGGGAAATCCCCCCCCCCCCCCCCGTCAGGTGAAAAGAAGCAGCTTGGACTCCTCATGCATAGAAGGAAGCATGAGGTCAGTCTGCTGCCCCCTCAGGTTGGAAGTGTAGCGCCCAGGATTACATAGATAATTGACACTGGGTGAAGAAAATGGGTTGCAAATTCGTGGGATGAAAAAAAAGAAATGGCATGATTGTGGTATTTGTCCCTGTATAACTTATTTGGGAAATATCAAAGGCGGTGGTAATTTAAAAAGAATCATTATTTCCATTTTTTGTTTTTCAGAGAATACTTTCGCTGCGGCATAGGCTTATTACATTAAATAAACTGCACTGAGGGCATTCGTACAATTTAGTTTTAGGGAAGCAATAAGACGGAATAATGACTTTTAATGACTTAACATTTCTTCGAGCAGTGGGACCAGTTCTGTAGCAGCAGGGTGCTGCAGCTTGAAATTGAAAAGAGATGAACTCTGATCTCACTTGTATAGCCCTCCCATGTTGTTGCTCTACCCATCTTCCAGAGCCATCCAGCCTATAATATTATGCTGAATTGCATGAACCAACCCAGCCAACCCAGATGCATATTGCTCCCAGTGGTGCTGCTGGCAAAGCCATGGTCCAGTATCTCCTCAATCAAGATGAATGTGTTGCATTGCCCTTGCTGTGCCACCAAGCTGCACATGGGACAGGTGCTGGGATATTTTCATTCATAACCACGGGTGCTTTCTCAGGTCGTTCCTCAGCCGGTGACACAGCGACACAGGAAGCAGAATCACATTGTCTGCTGTTTGCATTGTCCTCCCGCTTGACAAAATCCTTTGGGATTTCTGCACTGTCACAGGGACACTGCAGCTGGTGGAATTAAGTGTGTTTCTGCACGTTTGTGTGTGCGGCATGTGCACACGGATGACTGTATGACATGAGGTGTGCACACTTACATTATGCTGTGTGTGCACACACGTGCGTGCTTGTTCGTGTGTGTGTACAGTGAATAAGAGAGAGAGAGAGAAAGGAATTGTGTACTTTTTGCCCTGGCTCAGCTGCACAGTAAAATCCTCTGTTCATGTATCCATTTGTAACTCTGAGAGTGCACAGATGTACCGGTAAGCAAATGGACGGGTCCATTTGGTTACATCTGTACACTCTCAGAGTTATTATACCTCTGCATTCTGCCGTGTGATATGATTGATATGCATCAAATCATAGTTACATTGTGAGACAGGCAGGGATTATGTAGGGCCTGTGCGTCTGAGCGAGCCGGCTCCAGTTCCCAGAGTTGTTAAACAAAGCCACATGACTGGCGTCACATTTCAAGACCTCTGCGACGGCACGGCTTTAACTGAGTGTGGTTTTCCATCTCGTCTTACATCACAGATGAACGCCTCCGCAAACTACGCTGGGTACGCAAAGAGCGCTAAGCCAATAATGCCTGATTGTCCATTATGTTGCAGCGGTATCCTCATTCCCAGGGCCAGGGTCCTAAATCATTGCTTCTATACTTGAGGCTCCATCCATCCACTCAAGACTTTCCTTGGATCTATAACTCACACTGGGCTGAATGTTTGATGGTCCTTTGGGACATACAGTCTGGTTTGAAGGAGAGCTAGAGAGAAACCAAGAAGACTGAGATGTGGGAAAAATAGAGATTGACTCTGGAGTCTGGATTGATATGAACTACTTTGCCATGCAGTGGAGCTCAGCTAAGGCTTTGTTGCTCTGTGATGGTTGCATTGTATCGATCGCCTATATTCCTCTGGTTGCTGAGATTCTAGCCCATACTTGCCTCTCATCTTTGAAATGCTAACTGTGGCTTACATTTCTAAGGAGTGACCCCATAGATGGGAATCATGGGATGATATGTTATTATCTATTTACTTTATATACGGTACTTTATCGTCCAATATTACTTCCATTGTGTGTGTGTGTGTGTGTGTGTGTGTGTTCATATATTGTTTTATCCTGTCTGTGTGTGAACTGTAATGTCCAATTGTTTGTCTTATTGCTTTCAGTATGTCTTTGTCTATTCTTGTTCATGAAAAGTTATTAACATTTAAGTTGAAAAAAGAAATGCTAACTGTGGGCAATTCTACAGCCTCACGGATGATGTACATACACGTATCATATGTGTACATCATAAGATTCAGTATTTACACAGTAAAATTGTCAGTTGAGTGGGTCTTACTAGTTAGGGTTTGTATCACATTCCCAAGTTTGATTCCCGGCCAGCCGGACAGTTTTGCTGCATGGCACTCCTCTACTCTTTCTCATTGTTATTTTATTTTATTATTAGATGCAATTGTGAACAATAGCCCAAGTAAGATAATGTATCCTTTATTTGGTTCACTGCAGCTCAACAGTCAGTGTGAGCTTAGTGGTGGTCAGGAGATGTCTATTAACTTTGCTTTTTAAGGCTTGAAGGCTATTATCTGTGATGGAAACAACTACATGCTCCATCTGTTCAATGTGTGTGTAATATTCTAGCCTGGGGGGCTGAGCTGAGTGCATATTCTGGTGTGGCTGCGGGTGTTTCGCTGTCTTATGTATGGTGGAGGGAGCATATCCTGGTGGAGGTCCACCTTTTGTACAGGACTGTAGCTGCAGTCTTCTGTGGCTGGTGATGACCTGACCTGAATATTGTCAGGTAGACCAAATGTGTAGGTGGAGCACTCATACAGCTGAGTGAGGCATACTGCATGACACTGCAGACCTGTAGCTTGTAGACAGTTGCTCAGCTCTCGAGGTGAGTTTACTGGACACTCTCCTCAGTGCTGCCAGCTTCTGACCGGCCCGGATGAAGATTTTGGCCTATTTTGACATGCAGGATGTCATTTGTGGTGGTCAGTCGGTGATCATTGAATTGCATGTTTCTTGTCTCTCTCCACTGTAGCCCTACTTATCAATAAAGGCTCAGATTGTTGCCATATGAAAACCACACACACACACACACACACACACACACATGCTCAACGCCTACGGCATCTGCGACGTCTATAACCGGCCAGCAACTCTACATCTGTCTCACTGACACACCAGATTAATAGTTTAACTCCCGCTTCTCAACTGTGCCGTATCAAGAAGCTCTGCCCTCAGGCGTCTTACTGGTACTCTCGTGTTCATTTCTCGTGCTCTTGTGATTGGCACAGGAGGGTGTGCTAAAAGGACACACACACACACACACACACACACACACACACACACACACACAAGACCCCCACACCTGGTAGCCACAGAAACGTCTCTGCTTTTGCATGTGATGTGACAGACTAGACAGTGCATGCCTGGCCCCTGTATCTCAAATGGTCAAATACATATTTGATTAATTAAGCAATATATTATGCCTCTTGTAATATTTCTCTATATCAGCAAAATGTAGATTTTATGTTATATATTGAGGGATTTGTTTTTAAACGCTGCTTATCAACTACCCAGTTAATCGATCGATAAGGTTATCAAAACCTATGAATTATCAATTAATGAGCGGGGGCTTTGTTGTGAAGTGACGCCCAAGGAGGGAATCTTATGATGTTTTTGTTTTGACATTTTGATGTGGCTAAAAGACCACTGCAGTATCCTCCTGGTGTTTTTGAGTAACACATGCATGCACACACTGTAGTTATTGGATGATTATTGGGGGAAAAGCGGAGAGGCACCGAGAAACACATGATTTCCTATCACTGTCAGATACATTTACCATCATCTTAATCTTACACTACTATTGCTTCAGCTTCGACTCGTGTTGCCAATGTGAAAAGGGAACACGTTAAAACTTTATTGTTTCTGCATGACATGAGGCAATCTCCTGTCAGATACATTTACCTTGAAAATAGGGAAGGAGAGGTCGCACAGCTCGTAGTCACGATGCAAAAAAAGTTTTTATTAGATTAAAAACGTTTCGGTAACAAAATGCCTTCTTCAGGGTATGAATACTCTCCTTTCCTTTTTTCACGTTTGTCTCCCGTGGTAAGCACCTCCCCACTATTGATGTGTGCTCCTATCTCTTTGTTTGTACATTTACCATCACATCTTACCTTGACATCTTACAAAAATCCATGGCACTTCTACCACACAACACACACTATGCCCTTTGAGCTGCAAAAGACGATATCTCAAAAGAGAACCACAAACAAACCGAAGGATCATTTTTTTCCGTCTTCATCCATTTCTACAGTACATGCTCCTCTGCGAGGAGAATGTTTTATGCTTTATGCAACGAATTGTGTCCTGTTTCCCCCCCATAGCTTGCTCCCCTGCGGTCCCCTGTGATCAAGAGTCATTTTCTGTGTAGTGTCACACAGTCACTGTGGCAGCCAGCACGGACACCAAAGGGCTATTTTAGACCGCAATCCCAGCATCCCTCTGTCAATCCAAACAAACACACAGCCCTGAAGGTCAACACAACCAGAGAGAGTGGGGGAGAGGCGCTGAGCGCACCGTGACAGCTGATACTCTGTTTGCTGTCCGACCTGGGCTAAAGTGCATGCTGTTTGACTGCGGTTTCACATATTTGGACTGCTTGAGGTGTGCTTGATTTATCCCCGTCAGATGTTGAAATAGCTGTAACAATAATGTAACACTGCAGTCCGCAGTAGTCAACAACAATCAAACGATCAGTATGAATAAGATGTTATTTCAAGTCTGCAGAATATTGTTTGCCATTTTGTACATCAGGTCTGCCCATTTCTTCAGGCAGATAACTATAATAACTTGCCCAAAATAGCATCACAAGTCTGTAGAAAAAATCTAACCAATGAAAAGTGAACTATAGTGACTAAATAAATAACTGCAATGCTTAGACAACAACTTAAATTTCCGTCTGACGGCGTCAGTGACGTTTTGTAAGCATGCATTGTACTTGATTATCAGCATCATTGGACGGATCCATACATCAGCTGATGTCTGTTCTGGTGATTGCACTGTATACTTTGCTGTGGACATGTTACATAATTGTTGCTTTTGAAAGACCACAGGCGCTTTCGTCATTCCAAAGAGTAGCAAAGCTCCAAACCTTGGCTTTGGACATTCTAATTACCTCCAGTTGTCCAAACATCTAATCACTAAGGAACTGGTGATTTTGGCTGGATAATGTTAGTTGATTGCAATCGCACAGACCACTGCTTTTCTTGTTGTGTATTCATCTGGTTGGAAGAGTTAGTTCACAATGGCACAGTAACAATCTATTACACACAGTGAATTTGCCAGTCTTTAGCTACAGTATAATGTTTTTGATCTGTGACATCAATGCCAATGAGTTTCTGTCACTGGGAATAGGAGGAAGATGTAGGGTCACAGTGTCAGTGGAAATGTATGGCCCTGCCATTTATTGTAATACATCACATCGATTGAACAAATCTGCAGTGAGGTTGGTTCAGTGCTTTTATTTGAGAAATGTGAGATCATAAAACAAGCTTGCTGAGGTGAAACGCTCAATTGTAATTCAGGTGTGAAATTTAGAATATTTGCAGACTTAGCTGTTCCGCTAGATAAAGATGATATAGTAGCTAGCAGCATGTCTTGTGTAATAATGAAATGTGACTCTTTTCTGTTCCCAGTCCTTTCACCATAATATATATCATAATAGCACATAATGTCCCTTTTACCCTCTTTTTCTTTTCATTGATTGACCTAACCCTTTGTAAACAGAATCTCTTACCAGAGGGCCCTGTCTCTGTGCATAAATGACAGAATTTAATAATTGTGCGTATGAATTGTGTGTGATTGTTTACATGAGTGCATGCCAATGTGTACCTGTATAAAAATGCTGTGTGTGTGTGTGTGTGTGTGTGTGTGTGTGTGTGTGTGTGTGTGTGGAGTGAGTGAGTGAGTGAGTGAAGAGGCAGAGATGGACAGAGGTGTGATGCTGCCTTCTCACATTGACATGCAGTTGATAGTGCCAGTGGAATTTTTCTACACGTATTATTATGTGCTCACTCGCATGGACACGCGATTGATTTAGCAACCCTCGGGTGAAATTCCAATCTGCGAAACGCAGAAGCCATTATGCAATGCGATGTTACTCCTCTAGGCAAGTGCATCAAAGAACAAATAAGATCAATCTCAATTCGGCAGACTAGAAATAATTGCCTCTTTGTCACAATTAATTTCAAAGCTTTGACTTAAGACCCCATGATATTGATATTGAATTCCCCATTAACCCATTTTTGGCGGGAACCCCTTTTAAAGCGAGTGGCGTGCTACGACTACGAGCTTAGTGTGCTGCGAGCTTGTAGGTCTGCTATTTTTGAAAAATCGAAGAACGACTGACATAGAAACTGATCTCAGGTCAAAATGGGTTAATGCGCACCTGAAAACAGGCTTATTAAGTGTAGCTGTATTCCTTGTGCATAATGGATGGTGACAAAGTGTCAAGGCAACCTGGCCTAATATTTATCTGTCTGTTTTAAGGGAGGGGATGATAATTGATCCAGATTTACAAACCTGGCATAAACCCTGGCCTTGGGCCATCAGGTTCATCCTCAAGTCTCTACCTCTCTCTGTCTCTCCCTTCTCTCTCAATGTCTCTCTACCTCTCTTCTCTCTGTCTCTCCCCTTCTCTCTCAATGTCTCTCTACCTCTCTTCTCTCTGTCTCTCCCCTTCTCTCTCAATGTCTCTCTACCTCTCTTCTCTCTGTCTCTCCCCTTCTCTCTCAATGTCTCTCTACCTCTCTTCTCTCTGTCTCTCCCCTTCTCTCTCAATGTCTCTCTACCTCTCTTCTCTCTGTCTCTCCCCTTCTCTCTCAATGTCTCTAGTCTCTAGTCTCTACCTCTCTTCTCTCTGTCTCGCCCCTTCTCTCTCAATGTCTCTCTATCTCTCTCTCTCTCTCTCTCTCAACGTCTCTCTACCTCTCTTCTCTCTGCCTCTCCCCTTCTCTCTCAATGTTTCTCTCTCTCTCTCTCTCTCTCTCTCTCTCTCTCTCTCTCTCTCTCTCTCTCTCTCTCTCTCTCTCTCTCTTTCTCTCTCTCTCTCTCTCTCTCTCTGTCATTCTTCTCTCTGTATTTGATGAAAATGGTGTACACAATTATATTTTAATTGACTATCTTTGGGTAAGGGTTGTGTTAGATCAGTTAGGTGAGAGAGAGTGCGTGCATGCGTGCATGCGTGCGTGCGTGTGCGCATGCTATGTGTAAGCCGTAATCCTGTCCTGGAGGAGGGGGGGGGGGCTCATCTTCTTCACAGGAACTAATCGCCCCAATCTCGCCTGCTGTTTACATAGGCAGCCAGCCCCAGCCCCAATCCAATGCAAAGCCCATGTTAATTACCTTAATGCCGCTTCCCTGTCAACCATGGATTGGCACCGACCGGTCTCTGGCAGCAACAGACTGCAAAATGAATTATTTTCACATGTTCACTGATTATTCCACAGCAGACAGACCCCCCCCCGCGCCTCCTCATCGCCTTCAGTATTTCAGTCTCAGAGAGGCTCAGAAATGGAGCCCGACCGATGCTACATGTTGGGTGCTGCTACATGACTGATGCTACATGTTGGGTGCTGCTACATGACTGATGCTACATGTTGGGTGCTACATGACCGATTGGGTGAAATGGCGATCCAAATATTGGAGAGACCTACCGTATATCCTTTACTTCTTTCTTTCCCATGTCCATTATATATGTACCCAGACGCTAGGTGACGTCATATCCCAGGTCTGTATATATACGTACCCCAACGTATACTCCGTCTATATAATGGTTGAGGCCTACGGAAGCTTTTAACGTTAAACCAGTTGAAATGAGGATTTTCAAACCTCCATAAGTCAGACTCCAGGATCGCTGTCCTTTGCTGTCCAGGATCACAGCCTGATTCTTTCAGGCCGCGTTTCACGCAGCATGTTTTCGTTCAAAGGAAGTCATTAAATTTGGCTTTTTATGGACTTTTGATATACACAAAATGGAAAATTTGATTTCCCATTGTTTTGGTGTTAAGTGTGCCCATATGATGAGATTTGCTCTAAAAGTGTGAAAATGTTATTATCTTAGTTTAAAGTGATCACTGATGATTACTGATGTGACGAAGATATATAATATACGAAGAATTAACACAAATAACTTTGATGGTTAATAAAATCAATTAAGAATATTTTTAAACTTCAATATAGGAAAAGAACTCTGATGTTCACACATTCCTTTTTAAATAGCTAATCAAGCTCATAGTTCATCGCATGAAAGAACCTTGTGGGCCAGATAGAAATATTATCAGCCAGGCTTGAATAAAAGAGCAGAGGGGCGTTAACTTAGATGTGGAGGTGACTTGGTGGTCAGGCAGAGAGGCCAGGAAGTTCAGGCCTGGCTTTGGTCATTACCGGGGCAGCGCTATTAGTCTCGCCGGGGCTAGTGTGTCAGAAATGGTAATTGAGTTAGTCTCTGCGCCGCACGCTGTAATGAGGAGCTACAGGCCTAAAGATCGCACTAATTTCTTATGCCCAGGATGATGTGTCGACCCCGGCCGTCCTCCGCTTAATGACTCCCGATACTTAATGAAGGGTTGGTGGGATTCTAAAGACTCAGACGGAGCTTTGTACTAATAAACTGCGAGAGGGGGTGCTATGGTTTGTCCAGACACTTTAGAGACTTGTTTCATGACAGTCCAAGGAGCTTCTCCGTGTGGACGGCTAATGGAGCCCCGGAAAGATCACTTGGAAGGAAGGGGAGGGAGACAAAAGTGGCCATGAAATATGTGTGGATTGTGTGCTCCAAATATAAAACAGGCACTGGATTTGTATTGCATTTGTAATTTTGTATTAAAGTATTACCGAAAATGGTTTGCTTAAATATGTGCACAAAATACATTCGTATACAGAACCTGTGTACGACAACCTCAACTCCTTTGGTGAGCTGCCTAATGTGTTTACTGAGACGTGGGTGACTAGACATGATGTCACGATGTATGACCATGTATGGAGGCGTGGGGTGACTGACGGACTGACGGGAAATGTAAGTTTTCATAGTAAATGCGACCTGCGTTCCATTGCGTATTAATCCAGAAATAATACGCTTAAATGTACCGCCAGTTGCTTCCTGGTCGCTTCCCACGTCGCTAGGCAACGTTGTGATGTCATTGAAATCCTAAAGCTCTGTGCACATACATGCATGGGCCGCGTGGACACGTTTTACACATACATGCATGGGCCGTGTGGACACGTTTTACACATACATGCATGGGCCGTGTGGACACGTTTTACACATACATGCATGGGCCGCGTGGACACGTTTTACAGCGGCCCTCTTCTAAAGAGAGATCAGTTTTACCACGTAGTAAAGGACCATTTCACTGAAAGGCGTGGGTTTTCAGATAAAAGTCTCCCTCATCTGCTTGGTCTTATTTATTCTGAAAAAGTCCCAGACACCCAAATTCTTAAGAGGCACCAGAGAAATGTTAATAAACCTATCAACTTAATTCGTTTTTATACTAATTTTATATACATTATGCCTAATTTAAGTCTCAATGAGTCACAGTGTATTGACCCGCCATGCAAGCCGCCATGCAACACATTTGCGCAACAACGTATAAATCAGGCTGTAGGCGTATTTTCTCTGTATTCTCAGACGAGCTGATCCATTTTTATTTATTTAATCTTTATTTAACCAGTAAAAACCACATTGAGACTAAGTCTCTTTTACAAGTGTGAACTGGCCAAGACAAGAGGCTCAGCCAACATTACCCAACAACATGTCACATGCTCAGAACTCTGAGCTTGGTTTTGCCAACTTCGCAAATTAATGGATTATTGTTCCAAATTATTTTAGGACACATGCTCGCTTGAAAGGTGCCATTTCAATGCTTTTACATTATTGTGTTGGTAGCCCCGGAGAGGAGAGCAGAGTCATAAAGAATATGGAAACTAGTCGAGGTATGTAAACGAACATCCTATTTTACCCTTGTGTAATTTTCATATGAATCATATCCTACATGAGTCAGGTGATCACAGCGCTGATGATGTTGGATTATGATTTATTACTCCACAGTCAACCTCTAAAGAGGACATTCTTCGCTAGCACATTGCGCACTTGCATGCATGCACGGCTTGCACGCACTTGCACGCACACACGCACGCACACACACACACACACACACACACACACACACACACACACACACACACACACACACCATATAACTCACTTACAGCACCCTTTATGTATCCATTTGTAACTCTCAGAATGCACAAACGTAACAGTTGTGTACTCTCAAAAGTTGAATCAACACTGTGTGTTCTGTGCTGTGCTGTCCCAGCTGTCACACACACCCATATACGTGGGATTCAGTGCTTGGGACTGAAACCCAATTAACCAGCAGCAGACTCACAAGAAAACAAATAAACCCGCTGAAGGAAAAACCTAACGTTCTGGAACCGGCCCGAAAGTAGAAGCTGTTTTGATAGCGGTCCATTTGTTTTCATTTAGCCCGGTTGTCGTGATGGGAGATGTGCCGAGCTCCTGCAGCAGTGTGTCTCTGTCAGAGCGGCCCTTTCCTCCCGTCCATTACTACAGATGGTCCCGCAGTGGAGCTAGTGAAGAGAAATGAGCCGGACGGCACCCATCGCCGGGAAGAGGCGTCTCAACGCATGCCCGGTTTCCCCACCGACGCAATTACTCTCTGCTTTGTTCCACATTCGGAAATGACAGGGCATCACTGCATCAGAAATTATGGTTAATGCAGGAGGATGTGAGGAATACACAGTACGGCTGGTGTGTGTGTGTGTGTGTGTGGCAGCTAGCACTTTTGACTAGCACTTTTGATGTGCATTGATAACATGGTGAGTGCCTCCTAAGGAGAGAAGCCAGTGGGTTTTGTGGGTTTTAATGTTTAAGTCAAGAATCAGATTAGAGCTATGCAACATTGCATTCAGGTTTACTTAGAGCCATGCACACGAAAATGTCAGTTCAACGTTCAGTTTCATCCATTCGGTCCATTTGGTTCCTTTTGTACACTCTCTGAGTTACATCCGTGTACTGTAGACCCTTGGTGGTCCGTGAACCTGATGTTGAGAAACAATGTTCAAGATATCTCTGAGGAGTTGCTATGGAGATCCAGCGCATACAAAGTTTAATTGTGCATAGGTGACCAGCACGTGACGGACTACAGACATATGTTTGGGTGACCTCGTTATAGACATAGACATCTCTGACATCCGTTGGGAGAAATGTAATGTAAATGGAGACGCAACAATTTTTCCTCCCCTTATTCTTGTGGATAGCTATTCAGACCCGCCTCCTGCCTGAAATTAATCTTTTGAATCACCAATGTTGTTGTAATACAATAGGAAGAGTGGCTGTTGTTTAAAGGATTGTTGGAGATGAGTTAAACTGAAATGAACCATTAAAATTGCCCGCCAAATCAGAGAGAGCTCAGATGTGATGTGTTTCAATATATATATATATATTTTTACGATTCAAATTAAGTGTAAGTCTGGTAAATCCACCATTAAGTCTACATAAACGAGACCCAACTAGTACATATTGACATTTAAATGTAATATCACTTTTAATTGATCATATATCCCCCAGCACCGCAATTATGCGAGTCTCTGTAATTGCATGCTAGCAGTAGCACATGAGAGCTCCAACAGAGCCACTTCTCCAATGTGTCAGCAGACCGTCACTGCTGCTGAGTAGTGCCCAACTGCCCATGACCTTTCTCATGAATGTCCATGTCTCCTCCTGTCCTTCTTCATCTTATTTGGCCTTTTTTATATACATAGGTTAAAGACTGGGGTCTTTTGCAACACTGACCTTTAGTTGTTATAACGCTATGATAGCTGTTGAGGAAGAGGGGGAGAAAGTTTGACCTGGAGGATACCTCCATGTCAAACTTTCTGTGGGGTCTGGGGTCCCCCAGGGCTCCTTGACGAGGTCCCAGGGGGGTTCCAGGGGGTCCCCATAGCTAAATTATATCCTAATAGGATATTATTGCCATGAGATACCATCATATGATGACATATAATATAGTGCTTAAGTGGTTAATAATGCATGTCAAATTGGGGGTCTATGAAATTTAAAAGCTTGAGAATTACTGTCTTTGACTCATTACCCTTCGCAACACATTAGCATTCGCTTGAGTTGAGACCGAGAGAGAGAGCAGACAATGACCATTGACCACTGAGCACTCTTCCCTCATTTGCATTCCACTGAAATACACGTATCAATTGAACCTCTTCATTCTCTTGTTCGATCTCACCTCTCAAAAAATTATGTCCTTCCGTTCCCATCTTCTCTAGCTTTCTTTTTCATCTTCTGCTCTGTGTGTGTGTGTGTGTGTGTGTGTGTGTGTGTGTGTGTGTGTGTGTGTGTGTGTGTGTGTGTGTGTGTGTGTGTGTGTGTGTGTGTGTGTGTGTGTGTGTGTGTGTGCGTGTGTATTTTCTTTTTTTTTGGCCAGATACAGATCATTTGCACTCAGCACTCGACCCCGCCAATGACTCATGGCCTGGGTGCACAATTAGGAACTCATTACCGTTAACATAGAAAGAAAGAAGACAGTGGAAGAAAGCTGCATGCTGTCCTCTTTGTTATCTCCCCTTTTATCCCCTTCCTTTTCACTTCTCCCTCTCCCTGGGCTTTTTTTTAAGTAAAGGGGTGCAATTTCTACTGCTCCTCCTCCTCTTCCTCGCTACTTTCATCATAGCATACCCTCTGCCACACTACTACTTCAGATCAATGCATAATGAGCTTGTGTGTGTGTGTGTGTGTGTGTGTGTGTGTGTGTGTGTGTGCGCGTGCGTATTGTGCAGTTTCTGTCTGTAAAGCATTTTCTTTTTTTCACCAAGGTGAATCTTTATTCTCAGTTCAGATGCGTCCCGTCCGGTGCATTTAGAGGAGTTTTCCATTTAACATTTAATGTGTCTAGAAAACTCTGAAGTTATTCACGGCATGGTGCATATTCCTCTCTTTTTTGTCCTTTATTTTATTTTGCACTACTGACAAATCCCAAACCATCCATCACACAGGGGGGGGCCCTTCATTCGTTGCCTATGAAATCCGAGTTAACAGGCCCCCTTTGTTTTCCCTGTCGTGTCGAGAGCCTAGGTGGTGCGAGATAGATACTATAGTCTCGGTAGTGTGACACAAGGTCAGCGCTGGGCTGGCAGCGTCACACTTTTATCATCCCTCCCTGTCTCTCCGGCCCGCCGGAACGCAGAGCGGACCCACCCGGGTCTATGATTGAAGGGCTACGTGCCATTTACCAGTGTGTTACCGGCACACATGAGCGCCTGTTGAAGGAGATGTTCTGGCAGAGCGGTGACATTTAGTTTAGTGTTGATGACGCCCCAAGGTGAGGGAATCAGACTTAATGGAACAGCTGGGTCTGATGGAGAGGCTTCATCTCTTAGACTGATGAGGAACGTACAGAGGTCATTTTGTCTGGCTGGCGTTCTCTTTCTCACTCTCTGTGCGTGTGTGCGTGTGTGTGTGCCTCTGTGTGTATACCTGAATGAGTGCATTGCTATCTTGGTGTCTTTTCTTCTTCCTGTTTTTGATCGGTGTTTGAGTCGCTTGCCCTTTAGTGCCAAACTCTCAAATCTAGTTTTCCCTCCACCCACGCCTCCTTTATCTGAAGGTAATCCCAAGGTGACGTTCATACGGTCGGCCCAGGCACTGCTGAAAATGCCACTGTCATCTCTCAGTGGATTAGATGGACAATTACTTTTATGAAATCCAGCTAGCCAAGTTATTTTAACAGAAAACTGCAGCAAAAGACATTCTCTAAAATACAAACACAGTTTGTGGTGATAAATGTATTATTTATTGACTTGGGAAAAACAAATTCAATTTAATAACAAGTGTGTATACATGTGTACATGGACAGAATTAAGTGATGCTATATTCTAAGCCCGGCATGATCTATGAACTTGGATTAATGGAATACCAGACTGTGATTAATAGGGTTGTGTTTACCGAAGCCAGGCTAATTTGGGCAGTCACCGTTTGGTGGGATCCAACGGTAGTCATTTCAAAGCCTATTTAACAAAAGGGCCGCAGCTAAGTGAATCTATAATTGAAAGGCAAGGGCTAATGAATCAATCAGTGTTATATAAAGAGGTGTGAAAGTGAACGTCTAAGTGTAACCAAGACAGTCACGAATTATACAGTTGTGCTTAATTCACTTTTAGTTAGTATGCAGCAAAAGTCTATATACGTAGTATACCACCAATCTCTTTAAAGTGTCGGTCGGGTAAGTAGAAATTAGTCTAGTTTTATGACAGTTATTGTACTCATAACTCTGATTAATGCTGGTATTATTCTCTTGATGTCTTGAAAAGTAATTACAGGATTGCCATAAAATGTGCCGTGCACATTGATGCTCCCAAAGGGACAGAGCCCTATTCATTTGGGTGAGCCATTGACTTTCCCTATAGCGCCACCATCAGACCAAACATTCCAAAGAACAAACTGGAGAGATTTTTCTCACCTTGGCTTGGTAGACGTGTATTCGCCTCGATTAACCTTGTTATGAGTGTTTGGTTTTCCTCTTCACAATCCCCATTATAGTGTCTTTACTTAACCCATCTGCTGCCACCTGGTGGATGCAGAGCCAAGCGCAGACTGCCGAGCCGTTTGTAGTGTAACACACGCTGGATTCACATCCAGTTTGGGCAGCCATCTTAGATGCTAAATAAATTGCGTCAATGCTAGCGAGCTAAAATGAAGCCATCCTTGCTCTAGAAAGCGCTAATGTTCCCATCTAGATCACCGGATAATCAGCAGACCTCCGAACATCACGCGTTTTATCCAAACCATGGAGAGCTCCGTAGATTTCGAGTTATTCAGCTTGAAGAAAGGCCAAATTAAGCCAAGAAATCAGCGATCCGGTTTGATATCAATAATAAAGCTTATCAGACGGAACGTTATGTCAGAAGCAGTTACCGTAGGCCATACAGTCAAAGGCAACACACATTAATGCCTGACAAGATTTTCTGTGATTTTGTTTTGTGCGAAACACACTTTGCTACAAATTGTTGTCCAAAATACTCACGCAAATCAGTACACATTATCTCTGTAGTCATGTGATCAAGATATAATTTTTTTACGATTCCATTTTGATTAGCGCTATACCATTGGCTTCCAAATTCTTTGGGGGGCACACTTTTCTTGTTACAACTGCAGAGCTAAATGACTAGGTTCAAGGTTCAAGGTTGTCTTTATTTGTCTCCCTTGGGAGAAATTTGTCTTGGAGACAGAGTCACAGCTGCATACAAATAACAGACACGTTCACATACGAAAAGGAAAAACCACCATGAAACTCCCAACATACACAAAACAGAGATATTGCACACATTCCCTTGATAAAGTGCAACTAGTCAATAAAGTGCTTTTGGCAATCCCTGAATCTCTGAGTCAGTAAAGTGCATTCGGCAATCTCTGATTGAGCATTTTGATTGACAGGGGAACAAAAGAGTGTTTAAATCTATTATACACATACCGTGTAGTTCTATACATCCTACTGGATGGCATTGAATGTACAGACGGGTTGTCACTTACTTCTATAACCTTGCCTCTGCCCTCTTCCCTGTTGAGACGGATAAAAGTGCTGAGATTAGCAATCCCTCTCTGCCCCTGTCCCCCCCTCTCTCTCTCTCTCTCTCTCTCTCTCTCTCTCTCTCCCCTGCCTCTCCATCTGTCTGATCTAATGCAGTGTCAAGGATGCATCATCAATTATGTACAGTAGTTGGAACAGTTTGGCTTTTAAAAGTCTTTGTCTGGATGCAGTGAACTCTGTTTAGTGCATGTGCATGTCATGTTCTACAAGCAGGTTTGATGTGTGTTAAAGAATCGTTAGCAAAACATTTTGGATTAACGTATGCCAGATTTTGGGTACCACCAATTAATAATGTTTTTTTTTACTGATATTTAATCAAAAGGTGAATTATTTTACAAACAATGCAACGTGTTGTGTGGTTGTAGATCAGAAAACATGTTTTCATATTTGAAAAATCAGATACATATTTTCACATTCGGATTTAGTCAAAGTCAAATGATGACCGATATATCATCTCTAATCTTATGGAGCATACTGTATATGGTTGGAGTCCATTTCAAACATCTTTACAAAATCAGTGTTGCCTCTCCTGGAGTACACACACTTTTAAGATATTTTTGACTGCAATAAATGTTCTGTAAGATATTGCATGAGTAATGAACCTTTAATACATTAGGCATTTAACAAACACTCTTAACCAGAGTGACTTACACATGTGAAGTCATAGTAACCATTTTCCAAGTTCACTACTTGGGAACCAGGAGGGACTGGGAGATGAGTCTTGGGGCGTGTGGAGTGTTGGCCAGGATGTTTTTTAGGGAAGGTTCAAACAGACTTCCTGTGTTAGCTGATCTAAGTGAGCAGGAAGGGGTCCTGAAGGTAGGCCTATGTGAGTACCATGCCCTTGACTTGCCTTCTAGGCAGAAACAATACTGTTTTTTTTTTTCACTGAGTTTGTGGTGATACCATCTGGGAAGTGTGTTCTTTATGTCTCCGCCAGGCTGAAGGCGTGGCCGAGACTATGTTTTGCAACCTTGTCCGTGTGTCTGTCCGTCTGTGAACATCTAATCTCCGGCATCGTTGTCCCGAGCCACTTGTTGTTCTGAAAGGGGCGGGACTGCGACACTCTATAGAGGGACTGCAACGCTCTATAGTCATGTGATCATGACAGATCTGTCAGATTTTTTATAGTTCATCCTGATTGGCAAAGATTGACATTTAAAGTTTGTAGGAGTGGCTCGTTTTGAACAAAATGCCTCAAGTCATGAACCGCTTGGCGATTGCCGTGAAAGTTTATGCACGCTTATAAACCCGAAACTATATGCTACACTCCTACAAACAACATATTGTGGCTGTGCAATAACTTCATCAACATTATTACATCAATTCCTCAACTTCTACAGATTCCTCTCACCAGATAGTCACTGAATTCCTAACATTGCTGGCCCACAATAACCTACCTTACCTGGCTGAGACCTGTGCTCCGAGGAGCACTTTTTCTAGTTTAGTTCTCTTTTCAAGTCAGGAGATCAGGTGTCAGTTAGAGTGTAGAGTGTGTGTGCTGTAGAATCCTGAGTGTTCATTTAAGACATAGGCTGTACAAATGGAAACAAATTGACTCGGATAAGTACCCATTTGGTGTACACCTGGATGTCTACTGTATACACTGGTTTAACCTATATACTACCCTATGTACTTTGACAGAAAATAGCCGCCAATCTAAAAGCTCACAACATGTTGCCTTGATACATTGTGAACTTATAGATGGCTATTTTTGAGTGGTGCAACCACTCCAAGGAACAGCAATGTCCGTGTTCATGCCTTCACCTATGTGTCCATGTGACGTTAATGAGCACCAGTATATGACTATTAGTACCAGTAGGGGTGCTGTTGTGCCAGAAACAGAGAGAGAGAGAGAGTGCTGCACTGTTGCCTGCTAATCACGGGTGTGATTTTTAAATATTTGAAAGATTGGTGTGTACAATTAATGTGGTTTTGCATATTGTACTAGTGAGTGTAAAAGCCTGAGATAGGGCATGTGCTAGTCTAGCCCAGGGGTCCTTGAGGAGGTTCTAGGGGATTCACAGCTGATAGTTGGGAAACAAATGGACCCTCCTTCTACCCTAATGGACAGGGGGTACACAAGCACATGGCCGTTTATCCTACCAAACCACTCCGTTAGCACACATCTCTCCATGCACAAAAACATCTGCACGCCACCCGAATCCAGCTGCACTACATTGCATCCACGCAACTGTCATATTTACTGTACAAATATTACTTTTGTCAGACACACTGTTATTGCGCAACATTTCGCTGTGATGCAAATTACATCACAACTTCCTCATTCCCCAGCACCTCCCCTTTTCACTGCACACACACATACACAGGGCACAGCAGTACAGTACAGTACAGTATGGCAAGGCACAGCACAGTACAGCACAGTATGGAACGGTACAGTAGCATACAGTACAGTATGGGACAGTATTGTACAGTACAGTATTGTACAGTACCGTATAGTACAGTATGGCACAGTTCAGTATGATACAGTATGGTCCAGTAAGGTTGGGCGATATGCCAATTTTTTTCAACCGCCAATCGTCTGACCAATATTCGCCGATTGACGATGTATTCGTGTCATAAAAGTAAAGTGAGAACAGCTCACTGCAGGTCGCAAAAAAGCCAGATCTACAAGCTCTCAAGGCGCCGCGTCCTGCCTGTTTTCGCAGCTCCGTTCGCTAGGCGTTGAGAGCTTGTAGATCAGTCTGTTTCTGCAGACTGCAGCGCAGCCAGGGTAACTAGCTCCCTTCCTTCCCCGGCCCGCACCGGTCGTCGGAGGCTCGGAGCGGAGCCCACAAGCTGCTGCGGCCGCCCCGGGCTGATCCACACAGGCTCTCAAGGCATCGCGTCCTGTCTATTTTTGCAGTGCCGTTCGCTACGCGTTGAGAGCTTGTAGATCTGTCTATTTTTGCAGCGCTGGTGTAGGGGTTCGTTCACGTTGTCAATAAAAATAACTTGGATTACAGGCGAAGATGAAGTTCAATCAGTGGGTTGCACCAGTATTGGCTACACGCTAAGCTAATCGCTAAGCTAATGAATGATCCCCGTGCCTATACACTAACACTAGTAGACAGTTTTTTTTATTTCCCCCCCGCCACTCACGGGTGGCGGCGTGGCGCATTGGGATTGTGATGAGAGACGAGACAGCAGTGTGCATTCTGTTGTGACTGTATATTATTAAACTGCATGGGTCTGGACTCCGGAGCTTAAACAACATGTAGGCTACAGGCTCCCAGCCAGGCTGCCGTAAGTGCCGTGCCGCGGTGCCCGATGCTGGCTGCTGACAGTGCGGGGACTGTGGGAGGCTGGGAGCATACCATTATAAAGGGGGATTTCCACCCGGCTGCTGTTACTACTTTGCTGATTCACATGTTGCTCACACTTTACATGTTAATTGGGCTAAATCGTCCCGAGAAATCGCCTAATAAAAATATTCGGCGATTGGATTCGTATATTCGCGATTGACGATGTATTCGTATCGTCACCCAACCCTATGGTCCAGTATGCTACAATACGGTACAGTATGGTACATTATGCTACCGAACCATACAGTATGGTACATCACAGTACAGTACAGTGCAGTAGAGAAGAGAAGAGAAGAGAGCAGAACAGAACAGAACAGTACAGTACAGTACAGTACAGTACAGTACAGTACAGTACAGTACAGTACAGTACAGTACAGTACAGTACAGTACAGGACAGGACAGGACAGGACAGGACAGTACAGTACAGCAACTTGGTATATAGAAACATTGCCACTTGCCATGCTTGCTTTTACACGGAAATAAAAACAAACAATAGGGCCACTCAGCCAGTTGCCAAGTTTGCACTTTCCAAGCAACTGGATATATGAAAACACCATGGGTTGCCATGTTTGATTTTCCAAGTAAAAAAACCAAACAACAAAACAGTATCGAGTATCGCCCTCCCGCTATTGCCTTCTTCCCATTTGCGACGCGTGGCGCTAAGATGAGCGGCCCGATGGCCCGCGAAATTCTAGTATCTGTAACTCAGAGAGCGTACAAATGGAACCAAATTGATGCTTAAGGGTCCATTTGGTTCAATTTATTCACTCTCTGAGTTAAATTGATAGGATTTCACTGTGCAGTTGGGGTCCCAGAGATAAGAATTGTCCAAATGGCGGGGGTCCATGGCTTAATGCATAGTCATTTAATTTAATCTTCATTTATTTAATTCATGGTTTTACATTACATGAATTAACTTATTTTATTACTTTTTTATAAATTTTTTACATAGGCTATTCCACAATGAAAAGGAACAGGAAGAAAATAAATCTTACTTATACCTGCCCCTATCTACAATTAAAAAATAATTATCAAACTGTTGGTCCTTGAAATTAAAAAGATTGAGAATCACTGCTGTAAGCAACAGACCAATAACACGTCGGTCTGTTTGCCGCACAACTGTAAATATGTTGTTACCGCGTGCACAAGCTGTAGGTGGTTTTTGTTCTTTAAAAGGCAAAGCCATGCGGAATCAATGGCACTGTCAAAGCTCCTCTCCACAAAGTACACAAATGCTTCCTCCCTGCTTGGAGGTGAAAGCACAAGGGATTCTTATTTAGCAGAAAGAAAGTGTAGTAGCTGGAATGAATTGTGAGGGAGACGTCAGGAGAATATGGAGCAGGAACAGCGTTTCCCCTTGTGGCCTTTTCACATCCGCCCTCATCTACACTGCTGTCAGAGCCACAACTGACTTAACATCAACAGCTCTCCTTCTCCGTTCTGGCATGCATCCTTTTTACTTCAGTGTGCTGTCAGATTTCCTTCCTTTCCAAATCTGTTTGTTCTTCCCTAGACATGCTATTTTTCCTGGTGTGTAAATGGTTTATGGGCCGTGCTGCTCAGTAAGGAGAAAAATAAATGCAGTAATATTACAGCCCTTAAATCACAGTAAAACGGCTTACAACACAACAGCTATTGAGCAAAGCTATTGCCAACACAGTGGCTGCAAAAGATTAGGAAAACAAAGTTTGTGTTTCAAGATTTCAAGATTATATCCATAAGCACAAGTCCAGTCTAGGCCTCATTTTACTTTATTGTAGATTTCATTCATTGTGCACTCATTTCAGATTGTGGTAACACAGGATAAATGATATTTAAATGTACATTAATAATTAGTAGTTTTAGCTTTTGATAAATGCCATGTAAAGCATGACAGCAAAATGATTGCCTTCCACATTCTCCTATCTAACATCAGGGTCTTGTCTCTACAGTGTTGTTAGCGAAGCTGTCGTGCCGCAGTGTATTTACGACGTAGGACCTACGTAACACGCTTCTTGCCGTTTTGGCTTCGCCCTGGTTTGGCTCCCATAGTGTCAGCCTTGTTCTCCACTATGTCCTTATGGTCCAGGCACTTTCCTCTAATGAGGTCAGTGGATATCAGTTTACTATAAATTAGGGCTGTCAAAGTTAACGCACTATTAACTAGTTAACTCACAATCCTTTTAACGGCACTATTTTTTTTGATGCGCGATTAACGCACTGTGAAGTTTGACAGAATGATTGAGAGACGCATGGCAATTTTACACTGAAGAGTTGAATAATTGTTAAACAGCTGAATTACTTAAGTTAATTTAAGTCTACACAATTAGAAAACTTAGAAAACATGTTATTTTGATCAACATGGCCTGTTATCTCTAGTAATGGTACCATTGGCCAACATCAATACAGTTCTTTAGTTTGGGTCTGGAAGGCTAAATGTCATCAAATGGTGGTCCGTGGCTCAAATGCAGAATAAATAATGGGCCTTGATAAGAAAAATCTTGAAAACCACTGATTTAAGGTATATTTAGAACGGAAAAAAAATATGCGATTAATTTGCGATTAATCACAGTTAACTATGGACAATCATGCGATTAATCAGATTAAATATTTTAATCGATTGACAGCCCTACTATAAATGCCCCGTTTCATTTGTATGCTACTGAGTATGAACAGCTGCATGCTGTCTTCACTCTATAAATTTA
This sequence comes from Protomyctophum parallelum, assembly GCF_964188405.1. Classification (NCBI taxonomy): domain Eukaryota; kingdom Metazoa; phylum Chordata; class Actinopteri; order Myctophiformes; family Myctophidae; genus Protomyctophum; species Protomyctophum parallelum. Next base: position 24,240,396 of record NC_139700.1, on the reverse strand, counting down.
CAAAATCTCTTTGAGTAAGTGAGTGAGTGAGTACAGTATGTCCTTCGCGTATCTGACCGTGACCTGTGTTTGTGTATCGTAGAGCACTGGGCATCAGTGGTTCTCCGAAAAGCCCTATAAATCCACAAAGCTCTGTGTCTGTCTCTGTCTGTTTGTCTGACTGTCTGTTTTTGGGCCTTTTAAGTAGGCTACTCTTGCATAACCAAAGGGGCATTCTTTCCAAACACTACTTTTTCCACTTTTCTTCCCCTTTTCTTTTTTAAATAGGAACATTTTGGTATATGACCTTCTTTAGACATTATGTTGATGCCCGAAGAATGTCCTGACTTAGACCAAAATGTTGCTAGTTTATTTAAAGGCAGGTGCAGGTGTTTTATAGTATTTGAATGTGTAAGATTTAATTTAGGTGTGTGAAAGACTTTTGATTACCTATTCCTGCACAGTAGAATCCTGTGTTAATAGGCCGTGTTGGGACCCATGAAAAAGTGCTTAGAAAATGAGTTTCGTTCCCATGTCAAGCGAACTACGCATTCAATGCATTTTTTCATAGATAATACCCTTCTAGACTTTGGGTAAAAAGTTCTACTCATAAAAACCTGCTGTTTTTTTTTTATAGCCATAAATGTATAAACAGTTTATAACCAAAAAACGAAAATCGTGTGCTGCTGTTTTTGCTTGTAAAATGTGTTTTTGGCAACACATTTTTTTTCTCAAATGTCAAATGCATATACATAACATCTGACATAAGTATTGGTGCCTTTAGTTTACTCATATGTGAATTTATATCATGAAATGTAGCATATTTGTTAAAGAATATGCTTCAACTTAAGTGTTTGCCACACAGTACAATGAAACCTACACAGTAAATTGTGCCAAGAGCTTATGTTTCATACATAGAAAATGTCTCAACCTAATGTGTAATGAAAGGTAGAAAAGAAAATCAGGGCACCTTGGACCAACATGGCAGAAAATCTATCAAAATGTTACCACGCCCCCTAAATTGGAATAATGCAAAGAAATGGACAAGACTAAAAATTAAAGTACTAGAGGTCAGAATTATTACAACATATGGTATGAAACATTTATTTATTTACAAGTTCCGCAAAGTGTCACAGCATCTGTCATTTGTACATCCAACCCCCCCCCCCCCAGGAAATATATGAAAATACAAAATAGCATACAAATGTCATCATCCCATGTACCTCTTTCTTCTGTTTCCTTTGACACATTTTCACAGTCCTGGCAGTGACATAAATCAGTGCAAGACAGTTTTGCAGACATACATGAACATCTTTCAGTCTCACATTTGCTTTTTTACAATTACAGTGGACTACCTGCAACACACTATCAGGGGCAGGATTTCTAGTCAGCCATGTTACTTTTAACTCCCCATCCTCCATGCCCCATCCACTGCCAATGGGTGAAGGAGCACACATCCTACTAGTCAGAGAACGTCTCATCACTGCTGCTTGGTAGTTTGCCCTTTTGCAATGTTGGTGGAGAGCATCACTTGTTGGGGGAATGGACAGTTCTGGCAAAGCTGATGATGCCGTACAGAATGATTTGTACCTTGCATCCTGAAACAAGTTCTGTGGCCCTTGTCTTTTAGACTGTGGATTGTGTTGAATGTAGGAGGTGCTTTCAATGTGTAAACTGACTTCGGCAGTGGCTGTCTGTCTGGTCTAGACATTGTTTCAACAACAGAACTTTGTAGCATAATGCCATTTGTATGGTGAGTAGTTCCACAACCTGACAGTGTCTCCTCCCCAAAATCAATGTTATCCCACACCAGTATGGTAGGTGCCTTCTTTGAGAACCCCTTAGGAATTTTGTCTCTGCCCTCTAGAAGTTGTAGTTGAGCTAGGCTAGTGTCTAGACTGACAACTGTGTTCCATGAAGCACAGTGTCCTAATCTATTCAGTAGTGACAGAACATTGGATGAACCTGTTAAATGGCGAACAGTTAGACCAAGACACAGTGACTTAGGCGTCTGCTTCCGACCTTTAGATGCACAATGTATTGACAAACAGATAAAACTTTTAGGTTTACATCTTCAGGAATATCAACATAACAGTCTAGTGTTGGTTCCTCTGTTGCACCTATAATCCAGGAAATTACATTGAATAGTTCAACTGGCACAACAGATTTTGCTTCAGAAACATTCAAATCCTCTGCTGTGGGAGGCCAAGGGCATTTCATACCGGGAGTTTCATTTACAAGTTCAATATCAGTCCTGCACTATACAGTGTCCTTGTGTGCTCTGTAGTTTGTCCAGATGTGTGTTCATTGTCACTTTCAGCTTGGCTTACCTCGTTGACTCAGTTGTGGTCGTGTCTGATGGATAGCCTGTCTAACAGTGTATCTGCTGATAATGTTTCAACAAAAACTAGTTCAGAGATGTTGCGTGTTGCAGCTGGGGGAAATCACGGGCCAACCGCCTTTTCAGTTTATCCTGCCTGCAAAATGAAAATATAGAAAAAGACGGGCACAAATGTATAAATAAAGGGATTTTTTCACAATGAGAAACAAATTAATTTAAACATAGTGTCATAGCCTTTCTTGTGAGCGAATAAATCAATAAAATTGAAACTTTTCAGTATGAAAGAGGTTCTTTTTTGTTTACTGAACTGTCAAGGACACAGTTACCTGTAGTCTGAAGCATCAATATCCTCATTCTTCTTAACAATGTCTATGAACTTCTTCCTTAGTTGGTTCATTTTCAGGATGACTCGTTCGCAGAATATGTTGTAGCTGGCAGCAAAGGGTTGTTAATTTCTGAAAACACACACACACACACACACACACACACACACACAGACAAAAAAATACTTAACATGTGCAAAGGTGTCTGCTGTCAACATTGTATCTAAAGACAGCCAAAATACAGAGTATATATATAGTATCACACATTTACAATTCAAAATGTAGGTGAAATTTGTTTTTGTATCTTCTATCCATTATATGGTTATGTAATATAAAAATAACAGTGACCTGCCCCCTTGACCTCCATGCATTCCTAATAATGTAGTAATTCAATCAGCAGTGTTTCAGTCTCTGTTCTGTAGATAAACACTTTTATCAATGATAAGTATAATATAATATAATAATATATAAATGCACTACATCACAAGACCACCGCCTTTCTATCTGCAAACTTCCTTACCCAAAAAGACATGATATTCAACATATTCAACAGAGTGATCCCACAAAGCCTTGGCCTCAAACACAGCACATCAAAGACCTCTGATCTAATGGGAAAATGATAGGTCTGTATGTAAATACCGGTAGCACAGTTATCGTCATAATCAATATTTCACAGTCCAAAACTGGCAATGCATTTTCCAGTCCAATGTTAACGTGTGTGTGTGTGTGTGTGTGTGTGTGTGTGTGTGTGTGTGTGTGTGTGTGTGTGTGTGTGTGTGTGTGTGTGTGTGTGTGTGTGTGTGTGAGAGAGAGAGAGAGAGAGGGAGGGTGGTCGCTTACCTGACAGACACTGTTTCTGCTTGTGAAAGCTTCTTCCGTTTTCCAAAACAGTAATATATTTGTCCACAAATGATGCAGAAGCAGATGGCTGGAAGGACATGGCCAGCAGAAGGGACGGGCAAACCTGTCCGAGAACGACGTTTCTTTCGGGGGGTTTCAGACGTGACTGTCCGAGGCAGCGTTCTCTCTTCCCCCTGCACCGTCTGTGTGCAGCGTTTCTCGGCCAAACACAATCGTCTTTTACAAATAAAGCGACAGTAACACGTGGCGTGAAACACAGCGTCCTCGTTAGAGTCCTTTGATTCCCTTTTACGCACTTTTCCCCGCTGTTTTGGTTTATTTTTCCCCTCTTGGCTGGTTGAACTGGTGGCCGCCATTGCTCTAATATTATTATGGGAAGGGAATAAAGCTGCTACGCGATTGGTCCACGTGACCAAAACAACACCACTCCCCTTGCACATATTATTACGCCTTGTAAGAAATAGTCCCGTTTTAATTCGCGGATTATAAAATAACTGCAGGGCGGGACGAGTAGAACTTTTTTTTTTGTACTTTCTACCTATAAATCTCTTTTATGGAGAAAAAATTGTGTAGTCCCCCTTCCGTGGGAACGGACCTGAACGAAAAGGGACCTCACCACACGGCCTATAAATGATAAGTAAACTCGGAGAGTGTAAAGATGTGACCAAATGGACCCATGAAAGACCATTTGATTACCTTTGTACACTCTCCATTAGAAATGGATAAATGAACACTGAGGATTATACCGTACCTCTTCTGCACGCAAGTGAGCGATTCCCAAACCATTTCTGACATGAAGCCGGAAGCCTCCGTAGCAGCCGCGCTCTGATTGGTCCGTGGAAAGGAGTAATGGCGGCCACTGCTCAGCGCTCGCATAACAAACCTTTCTGCGATTAAATAGCAGTTTCATTAAGTTTTAATATACTTTTAGACTAACGAAAACATGTAATTATATAATATGTTGTTAAATAAAACCATCACGTCTTTTAATACACGCGGAGACGGAGCAGCGTCTGCGCGCGTGTGTGTGTGTGTGTGTGTGTGTGTGTGTGTGTGCGTGTGTGTGTGTGTGTGTGTGTGTGTGTGTGTGTGTGTGTGTGTGTGTGTGTGTGTGTGTGTGTGTGTGTGAGAGAGAGAGAGTGAGAGGAATACATTACTGTACTATCGATGCAGGTCAAGTGGACTATGACTACTGTATAAGTCTATAGGCCTACTACACTACTATTTATTGTTACTTTAATTGCAGCACCAACAGATAATCATATAAATATAAAAGGCATGTAATAAATATGACATGATTAATTATATTTTTTATAAATGGCCTATTACTAAGGATGCCTAAATACACATTATAAACTATATAAAGCATTCTACTTCTTAATTGCTGGATGACCTTTTTTAACAAGGATATAGTGATTATAATGATCTTAGTGGTTGATAAGTCTACATTCATTATCTAGGACTATAGGTGGTCCTCAGGCGAGCCCTCCATTGTCGCTTCCATGCAGTCATTAATTTTTACTTTCTTTACAGAAGGCGCCATAGCGAATTAGTCATTATAAATACATGATTGTTATATAAATAAATATAGTTATAACTCTATTTATAGTTGACAGGTAAATGTTAGTGTTAAGAGCAGTGGTTCCCAAAGGGGGTCCGGGGACATGATAAATTATAGTGATGATAGTAGAATCAAATGGACCCTTATGGTTCTGTAACTCTGAGAGTGTTAATGGGTCAATATTTACAATATAAATTGGGGGCTCAGAGATAGAAATGCCATCAAATGGGGGTCCGTAGACTAATGCATGTCAAACGGGGGTCCTTGAAATTAAACAGGTTGAGAATCACTGCTAGATCAATTCTCTTATGGGGGTCCATGCCATATATTTTCAAATGGGGGTCCGCAGGCTAATTAGCGTAAGTTTGGGTATCACTGCCATATAGGTCAACCGAGATGAACAATGTAAATATGATATGATGTAGTATTGTAGGCTAGTGGATGATTGTTTTGTTCTGTTTTGATTGTTTTCTTGAAATGAGTTGCTGCATCTCTATCCTCTAATCTCAATTCAAATAAAATAGAGATTGATTGATTGATTGACAGTATGCAGAATAGGTACATGATTACAGGCTGTACATTGTTAGATCACAGGTTTCAAACCAGACTAACAGTACTCTTTGGCAAATAACATGAATCCTACTATATTTATTACATGCCTTTTATATTTAAATGATTATCTGTTGGTGCTGCAATTAAAGTAACAAATAGTCTAACAGTGTAGTAGGCCTACTGTATACAGTAGAATAGTCCACTTGACCTGCATCGTGAATATTATAATTATATTATATAGATTATAGCCTGTTATTAGATAGTACAGTAATCGTAATGTATTCCTCTCTCTCTCTCTCTCTCTCTCTCTCTCTCTCTCTCTCTCTCTCTCTCTCTCTCTCTCTCTCTCTCTCTCTCTCTCTCTCTCTCTCTCTCTCTCTCTCTCTCTCTCTCGCGCGCGCAGCGCGCGCGCAGACGCTGCTCCGTCTCCGCGTGTATTAAAAGACGTGATGGTTTTATTTAACAACATATTATATAATTACATGTTTTCGTTAGTCTAAAAGTATATAAAAACTTAATGAAACTGCTATTTAATCGCAGAAAGGTTTGTTATGCGAGTGCTGAGCATGCAGTGGCCGCCATTACTCCTTTCCACGGACCAATCAGAGCGCGGCTGCTGCGGAGGCTTCAGAAATGGTTTGGGAATCGCTCACTCGCCTTCTGCACCGGTACAGGTCAGCTGGTCAGAGGGCGCCTCATCTCTGCCTGGAGTAAACACTGATGAGGGACAAATTATTAGAGATGGGCAATATAATTGATATGGCAATATCGCAATATTTTATTTCCCAATGCTGTATAGCGATACTGAGTCCAGGCCATAGTATCGCAATTCTTTCGGAGAAAAACGACTCCCATGCAAAGAAACCAATGGTAGATGTCTGGTCCTGACAGTCCACTCGTCTAGATGTCGCTGTACTATACGCAGCTAGTATCCTCCAGTGATTCATCTCAATATATCACAATATTAGTTGCTGCGAGAGTGAGGTCTAGCCAACACCAACTTGTCCTGGGCATTCGAGAGGACCGGCGACCCTCTAATGTAAACAGGCACGAAAGGAAACTATGGATCATTACACCATTATCACAATATATCGCAACGCAATATATCGTCATACAATCGTATCATGCGTATCATATTGCATACTGTGAGGTTCTTGCCAATACCCACCACTATAAATTATTATTCAGATTCACAGAATGTACATTACCTACTTAAAGTTACATAAAGTAATGTTTTATTTTATTTATTTATTATAGTCAGCAACATAATAGGATTATTCTAAAAAATCCAAATAGCATAAAATCCAGTTATCCTTGCTATTTCTTTCTAGATTGTATTTTGGAATGCATTTTTCAATCCATCTAATGGCTTATCTCATCTGCCATTATTTAAAATGCTATCAATCATGTTTCTCATCTGACAAGTAATGATAAATCTTTTACAAAGAGAATGTAATGTAATTACTAATTACTGAACTTTATTTCTATAATGGATTATCTTTGTGTTTTTTTGTTTTGTAAACACATTGCACTCACAGGCACACACACACACACACACACACACACACACTCACACATGCACGCACACACACAACCCACACACACTCATACATGCAAGTGGCATCTCATAATTGAACTCCCAAATTGCATTCCTAGTCAAAGCCCTGCATGGGCTGCAGGGCTTGGAAGCTTTAACGATGTATTAAGGCTTTACTGGCTTTACTGCACAGGACTGCCTGCTGTCATGTGTGTCTGTCAGTGGTATACCTTTGATTGAACCATACCACAGCAACTTAAGACTTTTATACTTTATCAAGGACAAATAGGACTTTTCATGCATCGCATGACGGAAATAGCAGATCTACAAGTCCACAGTCGTACAGATCAGCTATTTCTGGCATGCGACACCGTTATATGCCTAAAGTTAAATTGGGCTTCAGTCTCTCTCTCTCTCTTGGGAACAGACAAATACCCATAAATTACATACTGTACAATAGGGGTTTTCAACTGATTGTGACCCAGGGACCACCACCTTGACTAAGAATCAACCTGGGGACCACTGTTGTGTTGTAATGGGATATGGGCTAAGATTAGTGCTTTCGTAACACTTGCTATGGAATACCGTTTCTCAAACGATGGTCCACGGACTTAACTGATACAGTACAGTACTGACACATGTGGCCCTACTGTATATCTGTATATCTAAACTATTTTGCCACATTTTACTATCTTAAAAAATATTTTAAAATAGTTTAACTAGCTGATCTACCGATACGCCCAGGCCCATTAAAAATGGCACATGAATGGGAAGGTAAGAACCTGCCCTTGACCATGGGGTTTTATTCAGAGCCAGGCAATATTGATCCAGTATTTTTTATTTCCTGCAAACATGGAAAGACACGGCTTTGTGTTTGTCTTGGGATTCAGTGAGCTTAAAACGACTTACACCCTATCTACTATGTCGTAAATGAAATAGCAAAAAATAGCTAATCTATACATTTACAACACATTGTGTTTGAAAAAACAAAATCATAGGCGCGAGCATTCAATTTGCACAGTGGACAAAAGATCAGTTGTAGATGAGCAATACGAATGATTTGTCAGTACACAGCCAGATCCATTTAGGGTCCACTTGTAGCACACTGTATTGTGCCAGGGTGTTGCTGTGTCCGCCGGCCTATGACTTGCCACCAAACATTTGTGTTGTAATGCTTCCGGCACAGTCTGTCTAACCCTTCCACTTCTACCGTACACTGAGTTTTGTGAGGCACTCCAATCAATTTCCCGTTGCCATTTCGGTCTATGAGTCACCTTTCAGCCCGGGGCCAATCGATGCTGGTCAGATCTCTGCTCCTTCTCCTGCTGATGGGGTCACAGTACCAGCACAGAGCCAAGAGCGATGTTAGATATAGATTTATACCACTGACCTTTTGCATGGTGAATAGAACACGTTAGGGTTCCTGTTACTGGGAATCTAGTGGGTAGAACATGGTGTTGCTGATATATTACTCTATTTCTACTTAAAGCTGATATAAGCAAAAATATGTCAACATTTTAATTACCTTTTTATTCTTATTTTTTTTGGTATTCAGACAGCCAGCAATAGGTAGAACGCTCCCAAAAGAATGTACTCTCTGTGACACATCTAGGGTCCACAATCTGCTTTCAAAGATGTTTCTAGTTAAGCTTTAGTTGTCCGAAGCTGGCTGTCTGAATACCTAAAAAATAAAAGGGTCATTAAAATGTTGACATATTATTGCTTATAGCAGCTTTAACGGCTCATCTTCCACTCTCCGCAGTAGTAACTCCACGTAGCCTGTTTTCTTCCTCTCCTCTCTCTTTCATTTTCACCCTTGTTTTCCCTTGGTCTTCTGTCTGCCCTCAGGCACTCTCACATACAGCCTTGACGTGTTTCTGTTTCTGCTATATACCATGGCCTTGACAGTGTTTTTGTCCTTCTCCGCCCACTGTACTATCATGATTTATTTTCTCCACCCCCCTGGTTGAATAATATTACAGCTGAAGTACGGTGGTGCTTCGCTAGTGCAGGCCCACCTGGAGAGAAATGGTACGGAGCTCAGCATCTATTTCTCTGAAAGGTTTATAAAATGTACAATTGGCTCTGCCAGGGGTACTATACTGTCATTTATGAGTGAGTAGGTATGATGTAGGTGTAGAATGATTCCATTTGTTATGAAAATGTCCACTCAAACTGGGGGATGCTGTACTAAGTTCAAGTTGTGTGTATTAGGAGGTAGCTAAAGCATGGGCTGTCGACATGTTCATGTAGTCTTTAGGTTGCTGTTTTCTCCAACAGCATTGTAAAGTGTAACTGTGGAAACATTTGAATCGACAGAGTGAAGTGTGGCATTTCTACCTCTAGACCTTTGATGTTCCAAATTAAAGCCCAAAATATTTGGCCTACTAATACTTCAATACTTCAAGCAAACATAGATGATTATCACATTTGGAATGTTTTGAGAATGTTTCAATTATTTCCTTTGTAACCCTTATTTTTATTTAAATCCATAATAAGGTCCCAGATTACTTGGTGAATGAGAAAATGACATTGTAAAGTTAAAGGCTAAAACACACCCCAACATCACTAACATCATGGTCTTGTTAAACTCTGTCTGGAGGTCGTGTATTGTTATTATTATGTATATTGACATTCCTAGAAGTCATATAATAAGAAGGCTTTGTTTAGGTTAGCTGTGGAAAGAGGTGGCTTATTTACTCCAGCATTCACAAGGCTCCAAATCCAATTGCACACCCGAATAAAGCAAACTCAGCAACAGTACTGCACATTACACTCGGCACAAGATCATAGCAATGTTTTCACATTGTTATTGGATTTCAGCCTGAAGAAAATATTTGACAAAATTCCAAACTTAATTTCTATAATTATTCGAATCCACTGGGAAACTTTTTTTCCCCTTCATTTATTGTTTTTAAATTGCTGTTCAATGGAGTGGGCCCAGGCCGTAGCGTAACGGTCTGGGCACCGGACTGGTGATCCAGTCGCGGTGTGCCGCGGGTTCGACTCCCGGACCCGACACGGCCTTTACCGCATGTCATCCCCCCATCTCTCTCCCGTTTCCTGTCAGCCTACTGTCTGTCCCTTAAAAAATCAATAAAAGGCGTAAGCCGCAAAAAAAATATCTTTAATAAAAAAAAAAAAAAAAAAATGGAGTGGTTGCACCAGTCAAGAACAACAACTAAATGGATGTACTAATAGCCTAAATACGCAGTAAAATCTTCCGTGTTAATTTGTAAGGGTCCATTGGGTTCCATTTGTATTTTGTACACTCCCGGGGAGTTAAATGAATACTATGGATTTTACAGCGTAGGGGTCTTCGTGGACATACGGATGGTGGAGGTGGGAGGCGGAACGTGTTTAGAAGCAGGGATAGTGTAGTCAATATTTACCCTGAGTAATTGGCCCAAACTCCCCATGTGAGATACCGTACACAGGATCTCTGCCTTATCTCCTCTCCTCTCTCTCTCTCTCTCTCTCTCTCTCTCTCTCTCTCTCTCTCTCTCTCTCTCTCTCTCTCTCTCCTCCCTCTCCTGCACTAACACACACACACACACACACTCACACAGTACACACGTTATTGCAGCCAGCGTGTGTCACCGCATCGGTACACAGCTGTTATGTGCAACTGCACGTCGTCGAGGACTCACTAAGGCCCTGGCCCAGGCTAATATCCATTCCATCATAGTAAATGAAATGCATGGAGGATGAGGGAGGGCGTGACAGATCCGTTGCAGAAATCAATTAGATCCTTCCGTGGGTCACCTTGGCCCTGCTGTGGTAAGCAGGCAACACTGCAGTGAGGTAATCATTTGGTTAACATACTAATAAAGGGCCTGTAATGAGCTGTGCAGCCCGTACAGCTCTGTACAGCTCTGTGGCGGATGGATGGTGTGCTGGTAATGATGTGGCCTGTTAGTAAAAACCACTGTAAGCAGTCTATCCCATTACTGTATCGATGCCACGGCAGAGGCCAACAAACAAGGTGTGTTGAGCGTGCCAAAAAAGTAACACACTCACACACACACTCACACACACACACTCACACACACACACGCTCGCTCACACACACACACACACACACACACACACACACACACACACACACACACACACACACACACACACACACACACACACACACACACACACACACACACACACACACACACACACACACACAGTCACACACACGCAGTTGCACACATACACTCATATACTCATACAGTGTATAACTTAGGATGCAGGAATCACTCCTGGAGTATGCTGCTGGCGCCTGGCAGTGTTATAAACCCATGGGAGAAGATGTAAGCTGTCAACCTGTCTTTCAGCGTGTCTCTCTATCTGTCTCTCGCTCTGCTTTATTTGTCCATAGTCCATACACTGTACCTTCTCTCTCAGGCGCACACACGCACGCACGCACGCACACACACACACACACACACACACACACACACACACACACACACACACACACACACACACACACACACACACACACACACACACACACACATATACACACACTCTCCTGCTCTCCAAGCAGCTCTGCAATTACCCCATTGACCACCCATCGTATCCCCAAAGTCGTTATTTGTGTGTCACTCTCTGCTCCTCTTGTTCTGCATAGAGACGTCCTCCAGGGTCTCTTCTTCATATTGTTGCACTGAATAGTCATCGGCTGTGTGTGTGTGTGTGTGTGTGTGTGTGTGTGTGTGTGTGTGTGTGTGTGTGTGTGTGTGTGTGTGTGTGCGTGTGTGCGTGTGTGTGTGTGTGTGTGTGTGTGTGTGTGTGTGTGTGCGTGTGTGCGTGTGTGCGTGCGTGTGTGTGTGCGTGCGTGTGTGCCTCTAGCCTGCATATTCCAATGGTGGCTGTTGGCAAGTGGTGGTGTGTACTGTGTACATTAAAATATGATTTATACTTGATTGCACGCCAAAAATAGGCGATCTATACAAGCTCCCAACGTGATGCAGTGAACCGCGTTGTGAGCTTGTAGATCTGTGCATGACAAAAATCTGGCTTCATGTTGCATGAGTTCATCCACAGACTCCAGCTTTCAGCTTGGCCTCTCGTGCCCGTGAGAGAAATAACAATTAGGACAATGCTCAAAATGATTATTTAATTATTACTCTGCTATAAACCAGTCCTCTTCATCCTGCGCTCCCTCCATCCCTTTATTGCAAGAGACAAAAGAGGGCTTTGCGTCATCCACCAGGGCGACGGCTGTTCTGCCTCATTTAAACGAGCCTCTAGTCAATCTGCTGGAGCGAGAGGGTGCTGATGCAACAGCACGTGATCTGTCACTTAACGGAAACGGAGTCTAGGGATTGGTTGAGTCTAAGGGGATGCCAAACAAAGCGGCATATTCTTCTGTGATGAGTTTTTGCCCAGCTTTGTGTGTGCCAAGTTTGAGATGATTTGATTGGCTGAGCTTGGAATGTGATGTAAGATTGATGTTGAACATCAGCAAAACAAAATTCATGTTGTTCTCCAGAGCCAAATAATTCTCCTATAATGACATTTGCATATCTTCTATGAATGGAGTTGATATCGAAAGAGTCACAGAGTATAAATATCTTGGTATTTGGATTGATGAGAGACTTACTTTTAAACACCATGGGTCCTTGCTGGTAAATTGTGACAGAAAATTGTCCTTTTGTATAGAAATAAAGCCAGATTTCCTGTCATTAGCAGAAAGAGGGTAGCTGAGGCAGTGCTCCTGTCTGTCTTAGATTATGGGGACACAATCTATAGACATCCACTCTTAAATCCCTAGACTCTGTTTATCACTCATCGATTTGATTTATTACGGGTGTTAGCTATGGTACTCACCATTGTATCTTATATAACAAGGTTGGATGGTCCTCCCTGACAGAGAGACGACAACTGCATTGGCACATGTTCTTGTAAAGTTCCGAATCCTAAATTCATCTCATCATTTCTGAAATGGGAACCCTACCACACCAGATCACCGCGAGACATGACCAAAGCATTTCCGGGGGTCCCCAAAAACGTTGAGAACCCCTGGGTTAAAGGACCATACCATCTGTATGTCATTGAACATCTCTGTATCGTTGTTCTTGACATTACTGCTGCCATTTTCCTAAGAATGCGTGGTTTTTCATTTGAAACTTTCATCTAATCCAACACCCTGGACTGTTATTTTTCTTGTTGTGTTTGCATTTTATAGTATGGATTGATTTGAAAAGTCTTGCCAAAAATAGTCCCTGGTGATTATGAACACTATTCAGATGTACACAACTTATTATTTGTTCAATGAGGTTTAGCCAACATTGACTCAGTTATTCAAGTAATTTGTTTAATGACTTTGAAGAACAGGTAAACAAACAAACAAGAATACAGTCATAAACAGAATGGTCTAGGTTTATGTGCGATATACGGACTATATGACCAAAGCTGTGAAAATGTATTGCGGCCGCTATATGGTTCATTAAGAAGATGGTTATCTTCTTTTCCCTGTGATGTGTTATGGAGTAAACAAACATTAATTTAATTAACATAATTAATTAATCCCCATTCTATTTGAAACGTCTGCTCCCCTGCTGGAACAAAAACAGAGTCCTCTTGATGAACAGCAGAACAAAGTTGCTACTCTAACCCCTCTGCACAACACTAAAATGAAACATGATTATGTGTTAGGGCCTTCTAAAGCTCCACCACCCTCTGGTTTTTCATCATTCACTAGTGATTTAAAGAGAGGATGCTTGTGGGACTACTGTACTGGCTACTGGGGCGTGCATCACCCCATCGCTTCAGTTTGATAGAAGCACCGACCTCTTTGCAACAGGCACGGCGCCTGGTGCTGCTATATGGAACTGGGAACGGCTCCATGGCCCGGTGCTGCTATATGGAACTGGGAACTGAGGTCGTTTTCAGCGCCGCAGTGAGAGCGAGCCTCTCTGGTCTGTCCGAGACCCGTAAGCTTTGTTTGTGAGCTTTATGAGCGGAGCCGCTCATCACAGTGTCAAACCTCAGCCAAAAGCCTGTCTCTCACATTCCAGACCGTTACTCCATGGCTGGACGGTGTCAACATGTGTGTGTGTGTGTGTGTGTGTGTGTGTGTGTGTTTGTGCGTGTGCGTGCATGCATGCATGCGTGCGTGTGATAATTCAAGATGGACACATCTGAGTCTATCATGCTATTACTTGCATCTGTCTGTTCTATCGTGTGTGTTTGTGTGTGTGCGTTCGCACCCTACAGTAATATTATGCAGCCCTAGACCTGCTAGACTGCTATCACTGAATGACCCCCCCTGTGTATTTGTATTCATGAGGTTGTCTTCTGTTTATTTGCTCTGAGATTGATACAGCTATAGAAATGGAGCCCCCATTTAATATTTTCTCTTCAGAAGGCAGTAGATTAGATTATAATAGCCTCGCCTTTTGACATGCATGATTATCTCTTGAATGTAATATCCGTCTAGGGTGGCGCCGGCGGTGGCTCGGGAGGTAGGTGGCCGTCTTCCCCGGCTCCTTCTGGCTTCATGTCCACTTGTCCTAGACCTAGACCCTAACTTCCCTTGATGAGTCATGGTCATTCGACCACCATTTGTTGAGATTCAAAAAATCATTAAGTACATCTTGATGACATCATCAAGATGTACTTCACAATGTTAATGATTTTTTTCAGACCTACAGTTCTACAGGAAACACAGAATGGGGGGACTTTTTATTATTTCCACACAACAGTTCTAAGGTATATTAATGACAGTAACGTCATGTTGAAAATGAGTGGAATTCCCCTTTAAGGGAACATTTGGTTACTAGCTCTCCATCATTTAGCTGGGGACCACCTGGAACCCCCTCAAGGACCACTGGTTGAAAACCACTGATATAATGGATGAAGGATTTATTAAAGATTGTAATAAATGACCCTCTTCCTTCCCCTCTCTTTTTTTCTCTTTATCCTTCCCCCAGAGAGCCAGCTTATCCCGGGGAATAACTTCACCACGGAGTGTAACATCCCAGGAAACTTCATGTGCGGAGACGGGAAGTGTGTCCCGGGAGGGTGGCAGTGTGACGGACTGCCCGACTGTTTTGACAAGAGTGACGAGAAAGGCTGTCGTAAGTCTCCCAACACTGCAAGCCCAAATGAGTGCATTTTAGTCAACACATACAGTAGCCAATATTATCTACAGTCAGGTTATTGCATCTCCTACCCTCTCTCCCCGGATCCAACGGCACTGATCTGGCCCTCCTCCACTTTGCTATAACAGCTGTTTAAACTCACCGCCAGTGAATAAACTTGATGAAATGAGCTTCCAGTCTCCTCCCCCTTCTCCTGTCAGCCCCTCAGCACCAGTGAAAAACGTAACATTATCAAAGCGCAAGGCCGATTAGCGTCTGTGTGCTGGAAATGACGCGTGCACGCATGTATTTCTTCGGTAATGTTTGGTTTAATCGTCAAAGACGTCAGCCATCTTTGATCTCTTTATGGACTCCTGCTGTTCTTCCACGCCCACTTTTCCCCTCCCAACCAACTCCACTTAAAGATTGGAATGTTCTAGGTGGACTTTGCACCTTTGCTTTATTGAAGGGGAATGACTTGCTTAACCCCCCCCCCCCCCCCCCCTCTCGAATGTGAACACACGCACGCACGCACACACACACACACACACACACACACACACACACACTTTTTCCATCGCTCCAGGATTTCCCTCTTCATATCGCACTACTTCTTAGCTCATGCTTCACATTACAGAGACTTGTTTTCAATTAAAACTCCAGTCACCTTCTCGTTGGTGTCGGTATAGGGAGTCAGCTTTCTTAAGTCCCTGCCCCACCTCCTTCTCCCCCCCTCTAAACCCCTCGTTCCTCCTCCCCCACCCCCGTCGCTCGATCCAGAGACTTCTGGGCGCCTACGGTGACAATCACACATGGCTTGTCCTCTGTCACCTCCTCCTCCTCCTCCTCTCCTTAACCCCAAATTGTACTCCCCCACCAGTCAGTTTCGTCACTGCATCTCTCTCTTCCCCCCCCCCCCCCTCTCTCTCTCTCTCTCTCTCTCTCTCTCTGTGGCAGCTTGGGGAGTCGGAAGACACTCTTGACAAAACTTGCACACGGGAGACCATGTCCCAAGACACGTCAGCACAAAGTTACACATACATGTCCACGCCAGTCCCTCTATAACCAAAACCTTTCACTTGTCAGCTGTCTTCTCAGTTTGTCATGTTACTATCCTTTCCCTTCCCTTTCCTTTTTTTCCCCCTTTACTTGCATTCCACCTTGTCCACTCTTTCACCCCCTACATACAGACATAAAATGCTGAAAAATCGTAATGTATCATGCAGTAAACTTCTGCTTAACCCTGTAACACCCAGCGTTGCAATAATACAACATATTTTAATTAATTAATTAAAAATGTAAGTTATTTTTTCACCTAAACGTCATCATTGATGTTCATTGCAATGCCATTGCAATGTTATTGGTTATGATATTTGCATATAACAGAGGCTGGAATTCACACAAATTAAAAATCTCTGGACTCAACAATTTTCAACCTATGACCTTTGACCCTTAACCCTGATAAAAGTAAGGAAAATAACTGTAATATATGTTTTTTTGTGCTTATTAGAATGTCTAGAACATGTTTTATTTGTTATTGTGAAAGATATCCCCCAAATGTTATTTTATATTTTATTATTATTATTATTTTAATAATTATTATGAATTTGCAAAAAACTTTTAATTTTATTTTTACACCATTTCCTCTGATAAGTCCTAGTAGTAAAAAGTAGTAGTAAGGTTGAAATCTCTATTTTGCGAGTAGAAATATATCCGGGTGTTTAGCATTTAGCAAACCTAACTTTTTAGCTGTCTTGTGTAACTACACTGATAAATTGCACTAATCCAGGTATATATATACCCCATACAAAATAACCCATGTCTGTCTTCTGTGTATTTATCTCATGAAATGAGAGAGTATCATGAGTAGTCCCACTAATGTACATAGATAAGAGTAATTGTTGTATCTATGCCATTGCCTTATTTGATAAATCATGATTAATGATTATCCTGCCCCCTTATTCTGCACATCCCTGTTTGCGGCTAAAAATATTTTGCTATACCTGCGTCAAAGACGTTTTATCATACCAGCCATTCTTACACCATACCTTTTTATTTTTTATCTTATCTATATTTTCTTATTATTATACTACTACTGCTGCTGCTGCTGCTACTACTACCGTACTCTGTGTCGTTTCACATCGTTGGGCCTACGTTCAAAATGGGCAAAGTTTCTCGTTGAGAGAGAGAGATGCGAGGGTCATAGCTCCGGGTGAAGCTATGTGCTCCGGGCGACTCGGAGAGGTGCTCTGCATGCTCCTTAACCTGCAATGACTCCAACAGAGCCATCACACAGAAGAACTAGGGCTGCTGCGTTGTGGGAAGTGTCCCACTTACTAATACATTCATTTTAACAACTAATGTACACCATTAATGAGCTAAATATGCTGGGATGGTCATTTAAAATTACATTTGAAACTTGCAATAAAGCAAGCTAATGCAGATAAGATGAGCTGTCAGGCAGAATAATTATCTGGATGTGCGAGAGAGCTATGTTGTTAGTTGTCATCGACTTATATTTGTGCCACTGCAAGTGTGGCCTATTATCCTCAAATAGATGCTTGAGTGTCACCTGATATCTCTGATGACTGCCGTAGAAAATCCCCAGCGAAACAACCATTCTCTGTTAAACTTACTGTGCAGGGAAAAGGGAGGGGAGGGATATATAGACAGGACATGAATGAAGCAGAGGGATGAAGGGAGGGAGGCTCATTACCGAGGGTGGAGTGAGAGAACTGTGTCTGGATGGCTGTTATCTGAAGAGCACAGAGAGTCTGCAGAACGAGAACGCCGGGTTTCTCTGCAGGCAGGATCGTAATTAAAGCTCCATGCATGCTAAAACAGCCGTTCCACTTTGTAGTCGCGCACTTTCTTTTAGGCCAAGTGGGATGGTAGACCCACAACATTTGGCAGACTGAGAGCAGTACCTCAGATTTCTGTATCGCTCAGTGATAGGGGGCTTGAACACAGTCCCTCTGGCAATCACTAACGACATTGATGTCCAGGTTGAGCAATGCCGACCACAAATGTGACATTGTGATATTATATTTTCTCTCTATAAGTGGAGGGTTGCCGGGCCGGCACCCTGGGCCAGTTCCTGTGGGTCTGGAACTTCCGGGGACGCCCCCGTGGACCCCCACACTGAGTTGCACCACTCACTTCAGCTATTCCTTACAGTTTAAAGTCAGTGCCTGGACTTAAGACTATATCATTACCCCCTGATTGTCCTCTAGAAGAATTTGCTAAACATATTTAGCAAGTGTATTTCTTTTACCCAGTTAAAGCCAAGCTATTTAGCCAGGAGATTGTGCTGTTGTGGGTGTCTCTCACCCGATGTGGACTCGTTCAGAGCTGGAGGTCAAGGTCAATGAGAATTCCCCCGGTGTCTCACTAATGAGACTTTTTTTGGGGGGCGTGCAGCTGAAGGGAAAGCAGTGCCGAGAGCAAACCGATTTGGACTTTCAAAATGCTCATTAATACCCTCGATGAGTATGCTTTTGTAGATAGGTGTGCATGCTCTCTCCCGCGCACGCACACGCACACACGCACG